>NC_056738.1:304898767-305211267 GCF_019279795.1 Protopterus annectens | reverse complement strand
GTGAGGTACTAAGGTATGTTTTCTTATAGAAAATGCTGCAGAATCAGAAAAAAACTATGTAGCTTTAAAAACTGATGGCAAAGAAAATGGTTGAAATATTCCCGATTTTATTTGACACATTTTACCCAAGAATTTTAATGATGATATATACAGTTCCATATGGCAGTTATGCAGAGAAATGCTGTGCAACATATTTGAAAGGTTAGTTTATGGCTGTTAATTTCTGGAAGAACTAGGGCATGTTTACAGATTACTGGAATATGCTGCCCATATAATATAGAAAGTTTGCTGCATATGACACTGTAGAAAAACACTGAAAAACAAAACAGGAAAGAATGTATTGATAGTACATTGTACATATAAATCATTTACATTTTAAGTCAGATTTTTGGGAACTGATCCACCTTTAATTATTTATAATATGCTGCGGCCTAAACATTTTAAATAAATGACAGGGAGTACATTGTACTGAACAGTGGGTATGAAGCAGAGAGCCAAACCACAAGGTTACTTCATGGCATCTGTCCAACAACAAACATTTTATTAGAATTACAGGAATTGATACACAGTCTTAATTGTTCAAATTACCAGAATGATGAAAAAAGTTAGACAACACTACATGAAACATCGTAAAATGTGGTCACTACTTCGAAGGCAGTCAACCAAAAAAAAAAAAAACATCACTCAAAGATGTTCAGCAAGAAAAAATAAAAACTATTTTGTGAAAAAGCTCCCTGTGAATACTGTTTGCACAAAACTCTGTGGGTACATTTTATTTCTCCAGCAAAGCGAAGATATTTTTCAGCTTAAAACTACTATAAAGAATCCACTATGTTTACTGCTCAAGTCAATGATTTCACAAAGCATGGGAGAGCTGCAATACCTAAGCAGCATTTAATGTTTTCAGTCATATCACATATGTGCAATAGCAAAGAAAGACAAGCCTATCTGATCTGTCCCTGAATTTGTTTTTTCTGTGCATCTGTACAGTCCCCAATCTCCTCTTGAAATTGCATCTACCTAGCATCTACTCTGTCAGGGGAAAAAAGAACTTTCCAATGACTAGATTGAAGTCCACATTTTCCTTCTAGAATTCGTGCCCTTCCTCCCCCCTTGTTTTCCCCTTTTAAATGTGACCCATTGCACTGACTTTTCATTTCCGTTATGTAATTACATCATGCAGATTCATTCTGTGCCTTCTGCTTCCCGACTGAAAAAGGTTTAACTCCTCTACTTTTGCCTCTTATCCTTTATCTATCCAGTCCCCTTAACATTGTAGTAGCCTTTCTCTGGACATCTTCCCCAACTAGTTCAATTTCTTTTTCTGCAGGTGCATTTAAAAGATACACAGCACACCAAATGTGGCTTGCCAATAGTACTGTGGAGTGGAAGTATAACCGCACTTCTTCTTGACTCAAACTCCTTCCAAGGATGCATCCTAACATTTTGTACACTTCGGTCAAAGACTTTTCAATTTATGGCCCCTGTCTTGTTCTGTACCTTGCAAGATGATTCATACCACCTGGTAAGTTGTTTCAACATTACAAGGTCCCAGCATTAAACCTCATATGTAATTTCTACACTCAATTTGCTAGTCTCTGTAGATAACTTTAGGCTTATTCCCAAATCCTTCACTGCCCACCTACCTTAGTAAACTCTAAAAACAGGTTGACCTTGTTCTGAATGCCCCTTGTGATATCTTCAGTGAAGATACCAAACGGCAATGGGCAGGACCTTATTTAGTATTCCCTCTATTTTACCAGGGTTGTCATGACAACCACTATTTCCTTCCACCAAGTTGTTTTAGTTTTCACCTGACTACAAGCCTCTTCAGCTTATTTAATAGTCTCCAGTATGATACTGAGTCAGTAGCATTACTGAAGTCAATATATAGCACATTATCCAGATTCTATTTATCAAGTCACAACATGACCTAGTTATAAAACTGGATCACATTGAAGTAATATGACTTGCTGGTCATAAATCCATGTTTGGTTCTTCTGATTTAGATTTCTTACATGTAATAAACTAACTAACCTTTCCCTCAATGTCTTTTCCAAATGTTTCCTACTTTTAAGGGGAGGCTTATGGGTTTCTGCTTCCTTGGGTCAATTGCTGTGCCCCCTTTGTTAAGAGTATCATGTGAGCAGCCACAAAGCTGCTAAACAATTGATTAAAAAGTACTACAATCTAATCGGTGATCACACCCTTCCAGTTTATCAGAAAGTTCTTTACCCTTCTTTTCTATATCTTCTACGAGCATAACAAAATCTGTTAGGGATCCACCCCCTTCCCTCATATGCACCTACGTCTCGGGATCAAACTCCATCACTTTTTTTAAGAGTGAGTAAAAATACTTAGCAGCTTCTGCTTTGTTGGTATTCTTAATGTATTTAATCCTTACCTTTTGCAATCTTTGAAGCTTTGTGTTCATCTTACTTCATTTTACTGTTTACATTCTTTCTTTTCACCATTTGGAATGTCCTTTCCTTCACTCTAACTGACTGTTTTATTGTATAATGACCCACAATAGGGTCTTTCTTCTGCCTGCATTGCTCATTCTGCCTAGTATGGTGTTCATGACTGTTTCAATGGTTTGTTTAATCCTAACCTTCAACCTGCCTTGTTTCCTTTGTTTCTTTCTTTCTATTCCCTTATTCCTGTATCAAACAGATCTTCCACCATGTTGAAATCAGTCTTCCTGTAGACTCTTAAATTGCATCTTCCCCAATATAAACATACAGTAATGTGACCACTCTGGTTGTGGGTGCCCTTACCTCAAGGTCAAAAAAGCCTTTATTTTTGGCAAGTAATGCATCTTAAATTAGTTCATTCTTCAAGAGCCTCGGTACTAGTTTAATTTAATTCAGCCTGGTCTATGATTTTGTTTAGTTCATTTCCCTTCCCAGATTTGAATAAAATAATTCCTCAGTTTGTGTGACTGGGGTCTCACATAAGCATGTCCTTTTTTTTTTCTGGGCTACCCACTTACTGACTTTGTTATATTTCATTGTTTCTGCTATCGGCCTAATAAGTAACATACGGTATACAACCACCAGTCTTCCCTTTTTTCTTTCGAGGTTATCTGTTAAGGAATTAATCTTTGCATGTAAATGAGTTACCTGTCATAGCTGTTCACCTTTGCACTCATTTACCTTACATTTAATTCATTGTCTCATTTACACTGCTGTTCTCACCGTGCTTATTTCTTAAAGCCAAAGTCAAAGAAAGCTTTATTTTCATTCAGAAATCACACAAGTGCAAAAACTGAACAAAATTCTGTGTCTCCGGACTCAATGTGCAGACAACATATAGACTATTGGCACAGACATTTACACATTAACACCTAGCTATTACATCATGGGCATACAGGTAGACAGATTTATACTGCATATAATTAGAAATACATTTTAACACTTTTCACAGTGAACACTTACTAGCATGAGACTTTAGTATTACATTGGTAGTTGGTTAAGACATTGCATTGATCCTTGTACAGAAAGAGACATTTGACTATTACACTGTGAACATTAGAGTATTGCACTGTGGACCTTAGAGTATTGCACTATGGTTAATTTATGAATTTGCAACATGTATTGCATTGAAGGAAGTGATATTTTACTGTATTGTTACTGCCCTAGAAGGCCTATAAGTTACAGTCATGGTGAATATTGCATTATTAGATAAGACTGGTAGCCAGGTTAATGCACAGTTGAGACAAGCTTCTACAGTTTCTACTGACCCAGATGGTCATCATGGGAGCATAGCTGCTACTAGAATTCAGCACCCTGATGACATTATGGAAGAAGCTGTTCTTGAATCGTGTAGTTCTGCAATGTATGCTTTGGAAGTGCTTTCCAGATGACAGATGTAGGAGCAGTCTGTATGTAGGGTGACTGCAGTCTTTAATTATTCCTCTGGCCATGCTGAGACATCTGGATAAGTACAAGTCATGAATAGATGGTAAGGTGGTCTTGATGATCCTCTTGACTGTCTTCACCACTCTCTGGAGGGATTTGCACTCAGAGGTAGAGCAGCTTCCATAACATACTACGAGGTTGTTCATCAAGATGATTTCTATCGTACCTCTGTAGAAGGTAGTGATAACTGTCGATGGGAGATTCACTCACCTCAGCCTTCTTAAAAAGTGCAATATCTGGTGCGCTTTCTTGACTATGGCATTTGTATTGGTGTCCCAAGAGAAGTCCTCATCGAGGTGCACTCCTAGAAACTTTGTGCTTCTCACTCTTTCCACTGTCGCCCCATTGATGGTGAGGGAAGAATGTTCCTTGAGATTTTTCCTGTAGTCCACAATTACCACTTTTGTCTTGTTCACGTTTAGTGCTAAGTTGTTATTTCCATACCAGGTAATCAGTTGTTCCACCTCATCTCTATATGCTATTCTATCGTCATTACTAATGAGGCCCACCACTGTTGTGTCATCAGCAAACTTGATGATGTGATTTGTATTGTACCTGGCTGTACAATCATGTGTTAAAAGGGTGAACAGCAAGGAACTTAGTACACATCCTTTTGGAACTCCAGTGTTAAGAGTGATGCTTTCTGAGAAGTTATTCCCTGCGCACACTTTCTGAGAAAGTCAAGAATCCAGTTACAAAGTGGAGTGCTGACGCCTGGTTGGAGTAGCTTCATTACCAGATGAAGAGATAGGACTGTGTTAAATGCAGAGATGAATCAGTATTACAGTTTATTACACTCCCATTTTCAACTTAAACTTCTGGAACTGCTCATCATGACATTTCGACCCTCTGTTTTAAATGTGGTGTTCCAACCTATCCCATTTGGTTATAGATTGGCCTTACCCACAGCATGGTCTTTCTCCTCTGTTGTTCTGCTCTCCTTATCCCTTTCATCCTTCCTGGTTCTTACCCTATCCATCTATATTTGTTTCTTTGACTCTTTCTTCACCTGATTATGACTCCCTCTTTCTGTCATATTTCCCCAGTCTACTTCAGTTTAAAGACATAGTTATTTATTTTATTTATTTTTGACATTTCTTTACCAGGAAAATCTTATTGGGAACATGTGCACTTTTCAGTGAAGGCCCTTGGAAGAAAAGCACCAAGATAAATTACAGTGTGACATAACATTATACTCAATGCAAATAGTCAAATGGTATGCAGTTTGTTTTCAGTAAGACATTTTCATTTTAAATAATAAATTCAATGTACCCTTTTCAATTCACAAGCAAGCCTGTCCCACTTAGGGCAAACTGAAAATCATTTCTAGTACAGAGGATTTCCATATACCATGCTTTGACTAGTTCCCTAATAATACTAGTATCTTCTTCATATCCTTAGCTGTAAGTTATAATCCCTGAACCTATCTTTCATAACTGTACTAGCAATGAGTACTAGTAGCATCATGGAAAAGACTTCCTTGGACCCATACCTAGCATGTATTTGCCTTTTTGCCTATATAGGTTTCCTTTTGACTACAAATAAGACATTCTTTCTGTGCACTTCTACACCTCCACCTATTAAGTCATCAGTGCTCACCTGTTTTAATACATGTATGCATTTCCTGCCTTCTTTGAGAAGTTTTCTCACTTCAAGGTCTGTATTGTTCATTCATAGCTGTGATACAGCTCACACTGTCAACTGACAAACTACATCTGTTTTACCTAGCATCTCATGTTCAGCATACTCATGGTGATTAAAAATTCTATAATTGTAATTCTTTTCATATATTCTCCTCTTGCTACTTCACATTTACCTTTGGATACTAGAGTGGCCCTTCTGTCTATAACTATTACACAATTTCCTTCATCTATGATGCTCCTGACACTCACAGCCAACCTTTTGCCCTCCTTCTGAACAGCCCCCTGCCTCGTTTGTCTCAATTCTTTTCCTTTCCACCTTCCTTACCACCTCTTTTTTTCTTCCATAACTTCTTCACCTTGTTTGACTCCTTTAGTATGTTATTGCATTTGTCCTGCTTTTGCATCTGCCACTAGAAACTGATGTACAACCCCAAAACTACACATCCTCATTGTAAACCTGCCAAAAATTAACCCAACAAACCTTTGAGAAAAATACCTAAATCATTATATTTTGCAAGAGAGCAAGACTCCCTGTTTTTCCATGTGGAGACTTCACCCCTACACCCCCTTATGCAAATGTACTAATAGGTTCTGAGGTTAGTACTAGGCTAGCTGCCCTTGCAGACCATTTTAAACCTAACCAATTTAGCCTTTTTGTGTTCAAAATAACCTATCCCATTTGGTTGTAGATTGGCCTTACCCATACCATGGTCAATAATGATATATTACTCCTAATGAGAGTGACTGGGATCATACCATAGATAATTTGAGGAGATCCATGCATGGGATAAACATTTAGGATCTGCCTCTGTCCATTAGTAGTACAGGGGGCAGTTTTGGGGTAAATTTTCTGTTTCCCATCCACAGGTCTAAATTGGTCTTAAAAATGAACAGGGATGAAATTTGTTTTAGGTGGATGGAAACTCTTCCATAGCAATGGTATCTTCTGACAGATATACCCGTCTCTCCAAACCATTCTGTTGATATTACTGAAGAGGTTTTGATCGTAGACCAAGTATTTATTATGGCACTTGACTTGTTGATGTGCAGAAAATTCATCAGTAATGGTTCAGAGGATTCCTTGTACCAGACACAGGTCACCTCTTAATGGTTTGTATGATACTGATTATAGTGACAGGACTAAAAGTGGATCCATGTAGGACATGTTGTTTAGGCCTTTTATCTTCTTTGGGGTAGGGTCTAGTAGGGGAGGGGAAACAGACTCCAACGGCAGACAGAGTCTTTCCTTCCTGCTCACACCTGGCAAGAGTTTCCTTAACTTTAGGCCCGAAATAGACGAGCCATCAAAAGGGGTGTTTACAAAGGATGACTTAAAGGGCTCCACAAATGAACATAAGTGCATCCAGGAGTGTCTCCTAAGAGCAATTCCTGTACCTGCTGCCCTACTCATTCCATCAGTTGCATATGAAACCAGACGCATGGAAGAGTTTACTACAGAATTAAGAGTAGCAAGCTGGGAAGCAACCTTCTCTGCAACTTCCTCAGCTACCAAACCCTGTAGAGTATCTCTAAGCTCTTTTAGGAGATCTCTTTGCAGTCTCATGAAATGTGTAAGGTAGTTCAGTGAACGCATGGCAAAAGTCACTGAGCTAAACATGCGCTTCCCATACCTATCCATGATCCTAGAGTCGCTGTTAGGAGGATGGACAGAAGAAGTTTCTGACATCTCCTTTTTGGTGGCTGCCACCACCACCATGGCATCAACTGGCACTCCCTATGTAAGAAAGGTCTTATTATGAGGGGCAGAGATAAATTTATTGGGCCTCCTAGGGACAGGCTCCATGGTGTCCGGAGACTCCCACACCCTTCGTGAGACCAGCTCCATAGGTTCATAGGTTCATAGATAGGTACTAGGCTATTGGCTCTAGGGCCTATATAAGCCTAGCCAAATGTTTGGGTGCCCTGCACTTACAAGAGAGTTGGCTTTCGCCACCCAAGAAAATTATTTTCCTGTACCCCTGTCGAGCAGAGCCACAGAAGTGATCCTGGGGGGAATTTCCTATCTCCTATCCAATCATCAAGATTTTTCTTGAAGAGTGCTAATGAGGAGCATTGTTTGATATAGATAGGTAGTTTGTTCCAGAGTATGGGAAGTCTCTGGGACAGGAATCGATCCCTCCAGCATATTCTGTTTATTGTGGTGACAAGGTTTAGATCCCTCAAGCATGTAGATCAGAGGGATTAGGATTTATTTAAATGGAGCATGTCCAACAGCTCTGGGTTTGACATAGCTTTGTATGTTAGGCAGAGATTGCCTCTGAGTAGGCGATATGCGACGGAGTAAAGCTGGAGTTTTTTGAGACGGTCTGTGTAGGGCATCTGTTTGAGGCTGGTAATCTTCTTTGTGAGGTATTTCTGTGGTCTTTCCAATTGTTGTAGATGTCTTGTGAGGTACATACCAAAAGGGGTGTTGTACTCTATAATGGGTCTAATGAGTGATAAGTAGAGGAGAACAATGACCTCTTTTTTCCTGGATGAGAAACCTTTTGTGATGAGGTGGGCCATGTAGAAGGATTTTCTGACTACTGTGGTGATGTGATTATCAAAGGAGAGACTACTGTCTACCTGTGTCCCAAGGTCTCTTATCACACTTTCAGTGTTACGTAGACTACCGCCTATGTGGTAGTTCATGGGTACAGAGTTATTACCAAAAGAGATGACAATGCACTTTTTGGCATTGAGCTTGAGGCCATGGCTTTGATACCAGGCATCTGTCTCAGTGAGGCCCTTTTGTGGGATGTCCACATCGTTAGGAGTTTTGATTATGGCTCCTAGTTTGCAGTCATCTGCAAACTTTGTTAGCCAAAGACCTTCTGTGTTAGCTTGTACTTCAGAGACATAGATACCAAACAGGAAAGGACCCGGGACTGAACCCTGTGGTACTCCACTTTTCACTGGTCTGAAGTTGGATTAAGAGTCTGCTACTTTCACAGTGTGGGTTCTGTCAGTGAGCCAGTTGGCAACCCATCTTGTGACATAGGGATTTATACCTAGTTTAGTGAGTTTATCTATAATTCCAGAGTGGGGGGTGGTGTTGAAAGCCTTGGCGAGATCTAGATAGGCTGTGTGAACCACCTTACCCTCATCTACGGCTTTGGTGACCACTTCAAAGAAGTCTATCAGGTTTAGGAGACATGATCTGGCTTTTACAAACCCGAACTGGGTAGGGTCCAGAGTTTGGTGATTACCAATGTCATTGTTTATAAGTTCCATGATGATACATTCAATAGCCTTGCAAGACCAGGCTCGTCAGGCTAATGGGGTGGTAGTTCCCAGGGTCCATGGTGGCTCCCCCTTTGTGGAGTGGGATAACCATTGCTGTGCACCATTCAGTGGGCACAAAGCCATAAGCTCATCGAGGGGTGGAGACACCCAAGAGATGGAGGGCTGAGACCAAAAGCTTTCAGGAAGATCAACTCATCCTCAGTAGGATTGGTGGACTTCCAACCACCCCTCTGCTTTAGGATTTCTAAGATATCTGCAAATGAGATATCCTCAGAGGGGGACCATGGGGTCCCTTCTGACTCATCCAAGTCAGTGTCAGAGGTGATAGATTCCTGTGGGGAGTCTAGATGCTTCCTCTTGCAAATTCTTTTCCTGGGAACCTCATCAGTGGGAGCATCTGATGAAGTCTCGGAAGAGCAGGGACCACCCATTGAGGCTTCCTAAGGCTCAGGGTCTCTACGCTTTAAAGGGATCTGTGAGGCAGAAGTAGACACAGGCACTTTAAGGGAAGAGGTAATTGGTCCTGAAGTTGTGGATGTCCTGGGGGACATTACTCTCCTCATGGGCTCAAAAGCACCTCTGCTGTGGTGGGAAGGAACCCCTGTATCTGAAGAAACAAATGATTCCCTTGGCACTGGAACATTGGGCTCCGATCCAGAGGTAGGAGCCAAACACATCTGAGTTAAAGCCCCAAGAAGTGAAGTTGGAACCGAAAGATTAGTGCGACTATCCTCCCCGGACCCGACCGGCGAGTGACGGCTCCTAGACTCCTCGATGGGCACCGAGGAGGTCCGAGTAATCTGAACCAGTGGCACTGGAGTAAGCATCGATTCTGAAGGCTCCACAATCATCAGCTTCAACTACTCCGGTTCCGAAGGACTGGTATGGCTCGGAGGAGGAAAAGAAGAAGATGGAGGAACAGTTTTCGGTTCCGAAACCACTTGGGTCAGAGCCAATAAAAATTTTGCAAATGCCAGTGCCTGTAACAACGTCTGCACCAAACGATCTACATTCAAATCAGATAGGCTTATCGAGGACCGAGATGAGTGGATCGAGGGTGCCGCTGATTGTAAGATCGGTGACTGTAGTGCTTCAGAGACCGGTTCCAGGACTGGGGACCAGCTCCGAAAGGTTAAGGTGCTTGGCTCCGAAGGCTGTGGAGTCGACGTTGATATCTTTTTAGATGTCATCGGATCTGAAACTCTATGCTATGAAGAAGAAAACTTAGAGGACTTAGAAGATTTCGGGGATTTACCAGCTTTATCATGGTCACCCAAAGCTTCTTGAAAAGATGATTTTAAAAGTCCTCTGTCAATTGGCTTCCTTTCTTTCATGCAGGACCCTGCTACTAAAAGAATGGCAGATGGAACAACTCTCTTGTAAGTGCAGGGCACCCAAACAGTAAACACAATTGACATGACTATCAGTCACAGACATTTTTGTCCACACTTTGAACATTTTTTGAACCCAGACTTGGGTTGTTTTTCCTTCTCCTGATCAGCCACAAGAAGCAAATTTTAAATGCATACAAGAAAAACTATTGATAAAGCTATTAAAACCACATACAAGTGTTCAACAAGTCCAAACACACTAGTATTTTAAGCAATAAGCAGCTCTTAAAGCAAACGGTCTCTATAATACTAAATAGAATCTAACTATTAAAACTGTAACAACACACTCTTTATAAGTTATAAACTACTAAATTCCTACTAAACACACTCTAATCTACTAAACACTGTTATAATACACTTCTAAACTGTAAAAAGGTACACCAGGAAAAAGGGAAGGAAATTTCTAAAGTCTTAATAAATGAAGGCTATAAGATACTATAGAAAGTTAAGCTAAACACTAGTTTTGATAGTTCTAAAGATATGCTATATTATGCTATATTATGCTAATATAGTTATGACTTATTGGGAGAATGAATATTTATTAAAATCCCCTTTTAAATGTTATTGGACATTATATGGAAGGTTTTTAGACGACCTTTGTTTTTTATGGAGGGGGAATTCAAACAAGTTTGATGAATTTGTGGAATACCTCAAAGGTACAACAGAATTTTTTGACTTTACCTACCAATTTAACGAACATGAGTTAACTTATTTAGATGTTAATATAAGGAAGAAAAATGGAAATTTTGTTTCCAGGATTCACAGAAAGGAAACCTTCTCAAACTCTTACTTGCATTACACCAGTGCCCACCCATTACATCAGAAGAAGGGGGTAATGAAAGGGCAATTAGTTAGACTGTGTAGGATGACCTCAGAAGATGAAACCTTTTCAAGGGAGGTATTGAAACTAAAAGAGTTATTTTTAAATAGAGGTTACCCTGGTGAGTTGTTTGACAAAATTTCGAAAGAAGTATGGGATGAAAGGAAGATTAGATTCGCCCCTATTTTGGGGAAAACTTCTCCTGAAAAATGTAATGATGACAAACTGAGGACTGGAGCAGTTAATAATTTCAATCCAGGATTTGTCACCACCTATGATGGACAGTCTACTGTAGTGAGAAGGATAATAGACAGGGAATGGGACAACTTTTCTAAGGTCTCGGATTTGAAACACATATTTGATGAACCTTTAATATATACCTACCGTAAGGGGAGTACCATAAAGAACTTGTTGGAAAGGGGCTTTAACAGGCTTAAAGAAGGAAAGTCAACCAGGGTGAAGAAAGGATTGTACAAATGTGGGAGGTGTAACTACTGTGCTTACCTTAAAACAGGAGATTTCTTTTACTTGGAAGCTAGGAAAAAGAAATTACAGTTACACACCTACGTTAACTGTGATTCTAAGGGGATTATATATTTAGTTACCTGTAATGAATGTGAATCTTTTTACGTAGGTAAATCTGAGAGAAAACTAAAACAAAGAATCTATGAACACCTATATGAAGTTAGAAATAAGTGTGACAACAATGCATTGTACAAACATAGTTTGACCTGTAAAACAAAAGGGTTTCAGTTTTTTGTACTCGAGGTGGTTCCCTTGGACCCGAGGGGAGGGATGTGGGAGACCCTAGTGGAGTACAGAGAATTATACTGGCAGCTAACCATGGAAGCCAATAGATCTCCGGGTCTAAACGATATGATATCTTTAGTGCCAGTACTAAAACTTAGATCTGCCAAACTTTAAAAGCCCTTAACCTTGTGTGTAGTTTATTTTATTCAATTATTTATTTAATTTTTACACATACACACTTCTGACACAAGAGGGAGTCCTAAGTCTTTTTTATAGTTCAACAGTTTACATTTTTTGTTTTATATTTCTTGTTAAAAAATTATGGTTTTAATATGTGACTTGTATAACATTTAGAGGAAATGCAATGTTTTAATGTAACTATGTATTTTAGTAGCTTATTATACATTCTAATTTTAAAAAGAGCACTAGTTTACCATTAATTGTTTTTGGTTTCTTACTGGAGGTTGTGGGGACATAATTGTATTTATACAGGCTGTGTGTGTGATGTTTTAGCCATCTGATGAAGTTGATGACGAAAACGAATATTGTGTGTTATGCGTTTATGCACATTTTCATTAAACAGAGTTTTTACTACTGAGCGTGCTTCCAACTTGGTTGTGGTGATACAACAGTGGTTACTGGTTTCCTTTTCACCATAGATTAGTTTTAAAGATATAATTTGAAAGGAAACTTAAGCTACATTGTAATATATATATATATATATATATATATATATATATATATATATATATATATATATATATAAGGAAAGCAATTTTTCTCAAATAAGAAAACTATACTGACCTGAGCTGTGAAGAAACCAATGACCTGTTACTGCAGCAAACTAGATCTGGAGGTAAATCAAGGTGCATCATGGGATAGGGACTTGGCCTCAGGCTGTCTGAAGACCTCAAGCTTTGTAGTTGGCCGAGTTGGAGCCAAAGATTGACTCTGGAACCATCTGTAAGAATGAACGGCGAGATGGAACAACTTCACATTTAGGGTTATTTTCTTGAACAAAAATCAAGGTGCATACACTGAACCATTTACTTTAAAATGTAAAAGCATCTTTTTACCTCCCTGTAATCCAATGGTCAATATGTTTGAAATGTTTGTGGAAAACGACTTTAGGGAAATTTTAAAAACAAGTCATTCTAGATGCCAAAATCTCTCTAATGATGAGAGACTGGCCCTGAAAGAATTGTTGACAATAAAGAGTATAGGGTGATGAACTCAGACAAAGGTGGGGGGATAGTCATCATGAAACAAACTGATTATGTATGTAAAATGTACTCTCTACTTAATGATGATGACAATTATGAAAGAGTTTCTTTGAAAGAGATAGGGCATACTCAAAAATGTATATTTTGTTATTTGATGCCCTGACTCAGGACACCCTCACCCTTGATGAGTATGATTTCATAAGAGTTGACACACCCAGGATCCTGGCTATATTTGGAATAACTAAAATACACAAAAACATCAATGATCCCCCTTTCAGGCCAATCATAGCTGCACATAATTTAAAGACTGAGCCATTAGCAGCCTTTGTAGATTATTTTTTCCATGACAGTAGTGAATGACATCACATACATCTTAAGAGATTCATGGCAGTGTTTTGAATTATTAAGAAACACAAGGGTAGACAAAGAAGATTTATTTATGGCCATTGATGTTGTGAACTTATTTACGGTGATCCCCATGATATTGGCTTGGAATATTTCGTAGAATGTTTAACACAAAGTGGACATTTTTATCAAACTAGAGTCAATTTACTATCAGATTTACTAGAAGTAGTGCTTAAGAACAACTTCTTAGTATTTGAGGGGGAATATTTTTGTCAAAAATCTGGGGTAGCCATGGGAGCAAAATGTACTCCAGTATTTGCAAATTTGTTCCTGGCCGAATGGTAAAAGAGGAATATTTTTTCATCCCGTTTTATATCAAAAGTTTGCACCTATTACAGGTTTCCAGATGACATATTTATGGTTTGGAGTGGGACACAGGCTGATGTGTTGGAATTTCAAGAATATTGTAAAATTTATGTTACTACACTGAAAGGTAGTCTGTACCATTACTCAATGAAGGCAATTGAGATGGTTCAATTTGATATGACATTCCTTTACTGCATACAAAGTAGACATCTAGTTAACAATGAAAGATACATATGCAACAAAACCATACTTCAGGTTACAGCATCATGACTGTAAGAATCAATGTCTCTCATACAAACGAAGTCCAATTATAGTCTCTTTTCTACCTGCATCAGCAGTTTAGAGAATTTGCCAGAATAATAAGTCTTTCTTTTGAAGCTGGTCTGCTGACAGTTTGTTTTCCATATCTCACACATTCTGTTCCTGAAGAATAACTCCTCGGCCTTGCTCTTGTCTTGCAGGTCCTGTTGATCAAACACAGCTACATACAAGAGTTCATCTTGACCTGCTTGTAGATAGAGAATTTCACAAACTGCATAGTTTATAACAGATAAAATATTTTGCTTCTAACTTCTAATAACAATGAATGCCAAGCTTTATGCTTTTCCCAAGAGTTTAAACTGAGTGCACTCTGTACTACACTAAAAAGCAGAATATTTATTTTACATTTTCAGAAGAATCCACTGAAAGCCATTTTTAACTTGTTCAATACTGAAAAAAGAATATTTCAAATCCCACAATTTCCTCTTTTCAATTAAAAGGCGAAAAATGATTGTTCATTTTCGACTTCAGTTGCACACATTGAAACCTTTTCCAATTTATCCAGGTTAGCCATCATTATCTTCTGAATTCTGTAAGTTTTTCACAAATGACAACTTAAATAGCAATTCCAGATAGTTAATATGACTATAATGCCTAAAACTACTACAGGATGTATTAACCAGTTTAACAGATTTTTTTCTGATGTGGACCAACCAGTAAAGATATCCCACCAATTGTGAGCAGTGTCTTTTTTGGTCTTTTCAGCCAAATTAAGTAATTTATCTTTTGCAATGATGCTTAGTGCCTCATAATACAGAATACTTTTATTTCTTTTTCCTAAGTACTCTCTGAGAATCTTAGTATTGTTCATTATTTTTCCTAAATTATCCAATGATACAGATATATTGGAAAGCTGTATTAAATCATAATTCCAATGTATGGAAGTATCCACTTCTATGGTTTTAGTAAACACATAGCTCTGATTATTCCATTTAAGGAAATCAACATGCGATAAACATCCTGCAAAAGGTAATTGTAAATTATGACCTACATCCTGATCAGTAACCAGACAAATATACTGGGGAGCTACCTCTATAAACAATTGAAAAGAAGAAGGCATAATGTTCCACTCGCACAAATTAACAGAGTGCTGTAATAAGCATGGTTCATAGACAGGCGAATGCTGCTCACAAATTAACCCATTTTGAGTCTGTGCACAATAATCAATTTTATGTCTTTTTCCTCTCATTACCTGCAAATTGTGTCAACCAATACTCGTACCCTTTTGGTATGAGGAATTTTATAGGTAATACAGTAAATTGACACATAACAGTGGTATCAGTAACATTATAATGTGAAAACTGTCCTGTGCAGTATTGTGGAGTACAATATGTTACTTCAGTATATAGTTTAATCCACTCTGTATCAGGTACCCATTTATGAAACAATTGTCACCAAACATTTTCATTCTGTAACATCAATTCAGTTTATATTTTATTCTTTTGAATATCCACATATAAAGATTGCAAAGTGCATTTTGTCCAATTTGCAAAAGTAGTCATGTTACCATCACATTTTAACTGATGTAAGTGCATAGCAACATAATTGTTTAAAATTTGCTGCTGATAACTTATATTATGCAGGTGTGCTTTCCATATGTCTGGATTCCAGAAAGTTTGTAAATATACAATCTGAGAAACATCCTCCCCCACTGTTTTTAATCGATTAGCTAAAACTTCAATATCAGCTGCATTAAGAGCCTCCATTCCACTACCCAAACCTCCCAGCAAAGTGTCGTACCATGCTCTTTTATATCGGCACCTGCCTGTGTCTGAGAATGTAATGTTAAAATGTACCATAACTTTTTGATACTGTCTACCTACCTTTTTACAGGTAGAAGGGATTTTAATCAAATGGTCTGTACGAACAGAGGTAGGCTTACCTGTCAATATGGATAACACATATGCCCAATATCTATGGCCTATAATGGCTGTGCCATTAATACATATTACAGAAATTCCAGTAGTAAAATTCAGTCTTATTTCTGTACTATTAGGAAAGATACTCATCCCCTGTGTATTATCATTACCACATGTTTTTGTAGAGGTGAGAACTAAAGTTTTTACTGCCTTTGGATATTCCTGTGAATTTTTTTCTTTTCCCAAATAAGGAATATGAAATTGACAACATTTAAGGGAAACTTTGGAATTAAATTCAAGGATTACCTTAGGACTATTTGGTCAAATATAATGATGACCCATAACTGTGGACCAAAAGGTAATATTACTGGGAAATTTTATATGCCCAAGGGTACAGCTGGCATTAGATGGACAAGTGAAGTTATCCTGCTGTTTTTGCCCACAAAAATGATTTTTTTTGAACACCCATGTGAACCTAGTGTAACAGTGTTATTGTCATGGTTTATTTTCCAAACTTACATTTTTCTGTTTGACACTCTACCCCAAGGGCTCCAATGAGTACAATCAGTACAATCACAGACAGATTTTTCATTATGTACAATAGTATAACCTCTCCACGTGAGAGGAAACAATTTGAAAAGTTGTTTTGATAGATGCTTTTTCAACCGTATCAAACTTGGCATTTGCCATGTGTCTACAAAATAAAACACAAAACATGAAGTTACTGAATGACTTTCAACTGATCCCTGTGAACAAGAATCATTTTGTTCTTTTTTTCCTTTAACTTTGTACACTAGAGGTCCTAGCTGAGCAATTATTTCAAAAGGTCCTTGCCAATTGCTATCTCATGGACCGTCTGTCTGGAACATCTTAATTAATTCCTGTGTCCCAGAAGGAAGGTTTTCTCCTAGCATAACATGATCCTTTGATCATAATTTAAATGCCTGCATTTCTGATAGACTTTGACACAATTCATAAATATCTTTTAACCATTGTTGGTGCTGTACAATTTCTAGTAATGGTCTGTTTGCACTGACAGTAGGATTGAATGGCAATTGTACAGGCATTTTTCTACCTGTCATGACTTCAAAAGGTGAAACCCCTGTCTTACTGTGAGGAGTTGCTCTGACACCCAGCAAGATTCCAGGTAAATGTTTTACCCAATTTACACCTTTTTCCAAGCAGGCTTTCTTAAGTCATTCCTTAAGAGTCCTGTTCATTCTTTCAATAATCCCATTGGACTGAGAATGGTAAGGAACATGAAATCTTTGCTGGATACCAAGCAAATCACACAGTGCTTTCATCAGTTTATTGACAAACCATGGTCTGTTATCAGATTCGATAACTCGTGGCCATCCCCAATGACAAAAAATGTTTTTTTATAAGGCTTCTGCTCTGGCCTTAGTCATCATTGTTTTGGTAGGAATTGCTTATACCCACTTTGAGAAAACATCAACTATTACCAGAAGATACCTGTACCCACCTTTGGCTGGGGGTAATAGACCTGCAAAGCCAATTTGGATGGCATACCAAGGTCCATCTGCTGGAGTTACCCTTAGTAACTGTGGCTTTTTCAATTGAGCATTCACCTGCAAACATATTAAGCATTCAGCATGCACTAAATCATAGATTTTCTTTAACTGTGGATGCCAGTACTTGTTCATTACAATGGGCCATAACTTTTGTGTACCCAAATGTCCCAATATCTGATGATTAAACTTTACTAACTGTTGTGCCTCTTGGTATGGTATATAAGGAAGACTAGAACTGTATTCAAAACATTTTGCATAATATTGCCCTGGACTGTCTCCTACAAGAGTACAGTTCTTTAATTCTTCCTTCAGTCCAAACTTAGTCTGGATTTGCAGCAAATCATGTTGCAAATTCTGAGCTGAAAATGTCTGTATGGCATGGATTGCAGTGGTTATATCTGGTACACTAGAAAGGTTTTCTGCAGTATACAATTGCATTCCTTCCTTTGCTGCCTTTTTTGCCATCTGATCTGCATAGTTATTTAACTGAAAAATCTCATTTGTAGCTTTTTGATGAGCTTTTACCTTTAAAATACTGTAGTAACCCACAAGGGACTGACTACGAAGTAAATTTTAAATAGTCTGTAACACAGAAGCATGCTTGTGCGGTTTGTCAATATTATCAACGAACCCTCTCCCCGCCCATGTAGACATATGTAGCTGTAGATAATTAACTACATATGCACTGTTTGAAAAAACATTCCTTTATATTCCATGAAGTTAGATAAGTAATACTTATCTCCTGCCTTTACTGTAATTTGCTTGACACTAAATAATGCCAACCATTTTGCAAAACACTGCTTGACTGACGTCATTAATTAGTTTATTTAACTGAGTCTTATTTACCAAAGCCTGTATGGCATAATATGGTGTCTGTACTATAATGTCTTTTGAAAAAGCTGTTAAGTACTCAGTTTGTTTTGAACCCCAATAAATGGCCAAAAGTTGCTGAATACATGGGTGATATCCCCTCTCAACATGTGTCATTTTTCTACTGAAGAATGTAAAGTCTTTTTCATTTTAGCATCAGAGCCGTGAGGCTACCCCTGTAAAACAGAGAGTGTTTTGGGTCCAGCTGCTGCCTGTAACACAAAGGGATGTGTTAAACTTGGAGCTACTAGTTTTGTAGCCTTGGCCAATGCTGCCTTTAAATTACAAAAGCTGTATTTGTCTGAGATTGGTACAGCTCTACCTGCTTTTAATAAAGTTTAGTGAACCAATATCTTACCTTGCCATTGATGCCAACAGAATGATCTTTTAGATGTTGTTTTACATAAAACATTTAACATAGTTCATAGGTAGGTACTAGGCTATTGGCCCTAGGGCCTATATAAGCCTAGCCAAATGGTACCCTGGCTTTTGCCACCCAAGAAAATTATTTTCCTGTGCCCCTGTCAAGCAGAGCCACAGAAGTGATCCCTGGGATGAATTTCCTATCTCCCATCCAATCATCAAGATTTTTTCTTGAAGAGTGCTAATGAGGAGCTTTGTTTGATATATATAGGTAGTTTGTTCCAGAGTATGGGAAGTCTCTGGGACAGGAATCTATACCTCCAGCATGTGTTCATAATTCATTTAATGATCCATATCAACTAGTGTTCATAATTCATTTAATGATCCATATCAACCTTTGAACCATATCCAAAAACCAGCTCAGAACATAATCATTCCCTGGAACCGTTGACAATAAATGTATCGAGGTTGCATGCTTTACAAGTCAGGGTTGCCACAAGCTGCATATTCATTAAAAAACACAGAGACCTCAGATGGATTAAATGGCCGCAGCCATGTGTTTATTGCCATTTACTGCCAATGTCCTTTCTCAAATAGAAGCCAATTATTATGAGATGTGCGCAAGGCAGGAATGTCAGGGAGGCCATTTTATTTCTTTCATAGCATTCCCCTACACCTACAGGACAACAGACAGCACATCGATATCCGGCCCTTCTGATTCAACATACCCACATCATAACAGCTTTTTCATTTCACAATTCATCACAATTCCTCTGGGCCACCTTACAATCTGCCAAGGAGCCACTGCCGGGCTGGTAAGTCCACTGGCAACAATCCCTTGGGGCTGTCTGGCCTGTGGAAGGTCCAGCTGTAGAGTCCTGTGACCCCCCCCCCCAACTTACCTTGGCCTCCCTTACCTTTCCTGTCTTCCGCTTACATGACTGCAACAATCTAGCCTAATCTGTCTATCTTACCCGGAGGAGAAGGTGAAAACCTGAAAAACCCACTGGGCAAAAACAGGAAATTCCTTCATGACCCCTAGTGCAATCACCTTTGTAGGTCACCAGGTTCCCTAAGTACCTTACCTGGTCTAAACTAACTGACAAGTACACCCCTGCTTTTATGAGGGGGTGGGTAGGGTGGGACAAGCTGCCAAGGTAGAGGTTGGAAAGACTAATTTGCTTTGTTCCCAGCCTTTTCAACCCTTCCCCTGGACAACCCAGCCCACCTCAGCCCTCCTACCTATCCTAACCCTAGCTGTTCTTCACCTCCCCCCTCTCCCCACTGAAACCTGAGTCCGAGCTGACTTGCCTCAGACAAATGATGGCTTACTGTGATTGGCTTGCCAGCCACTGTTGTCTGAGATTGGTACAGCTCTACCTGCTTTTAATAAAGTTTAGTGAACCAATATCTTACCTTGCTACTGATGCCAACAGAATGATCTTTTAGATGTTGTTTTGCATAAAACATTTAACATAGTGTTCATAATTCATTTAATGATCCATATCAACCATAGGTTTCAAACTCTTAAGAGGCCAATGTGGAACATAGACCCTATCAATGTGTGACAAACAGTCAAAATGTGGAACACCGTATTTTCGCACTGCGTGAAAATGTACCATTTCCATGGGACCTGGTTGAAGTGGGCTTTCTGCCAGAAGAACTAAGTGAATACTGTATATTTTAAAAATTCAATAGGACACACGTCAAATAAAACAAAGTCAGCAGAAACCATTGATAAAATGCAATATACAGACAGTATGGTTCAGACAGCAGTGACCTATTTCCATTAATTATGATGCACACAACCTGGTGAAGATACTTTTACCTTCATAAGTAAAACGACTACATTTTGTATCACAGTCAGGTTAGCTAGGCAGCTGCTTACCCCTAGTTCCTTTATTCATGTTGGTCATAAGCAACAAATTATTTCTACTTGGCTTCTCCCCTATTCTTCCAAGTTATAATTCATCCCCATGCCAGACCCAAAAATACCTGCATCTTCTCCCTCAGTCTGTTAACTCCAATCATTTCTTCCATTTGACCAACTCTCCTGGGGAACTTCTTGATTTCTTCAAATAATAAAAGCTCTGCTTTTTCAGAAAATTACTCCATTCCCATGCTGAAGCATGACCCCCCCAAATCTGTCATCTTACCCTTCTGTCACGCATTCGATGTCACTCACTACAAACCTTTCCTCCCAAACATTGAATGTACTATGCCTCTTAGATGTCTACTGCTTTTCAATCAATCAGTCAGTCAGTGTTACCCCATTGTTAATGTACTGTCCTTAAATTGCTGCCCATACATTCTTCAGAAAATGACTTGCTGTTTTTAACTGTTGCCAATTATAGCCAAAAAAGGCTAGTTTTACAAAAACACATTCCTAATAGGTAGGCATGCTTTGGACAGCACTATTTATTAGACCCTAGTTTAAAATGTTCTAAGCATTCTGTGTTGTTGCACCTGTAAAATTTCTACAATATGCTCTTAAGAATGCACTAACTTGAGTACACCAAGTATGGCTAGCTAAACCCTAGGTTCCTGCCTCTATTCATTAATTTAACATTCAAGACTCTCTAAAGTCACAGTTCCCACCATGACTGCAAAGTAACATATTTCTTGTTCTCTTCTCTCCACACAAACTGCTACAGAGGCATGAAAGTAAGAAAAGTGTTACTGACATAACTCCTGTTTTTTTTTCAGGACCTGTACATTCAGACGTTGCTCAAGACCTCAAAGTATGTGAAGGGCACAATAAATATTCTTATTTTTCCCATCTGAGTTATGGCCAGCTGCCTCCCTCTTTGTCTACAGAACTTATTACTCATTTTGTATCTGTTTCATACTTGCCTGATAGCAGACCTAGAGTGTTCTAAGCTTAAACTATTAATCTCTTTAGGAGCAGAAAATACCAGGGACAGAAATTCTCCCAATAAAGACAGCAGTTGAGTGCTAAGACACAGAAGCACAGCATATCTAGGAACTGACTGTTCTTTGATATCCACTTTGCCCCAGCCTGTCAAGAAGGTAGAACAATGCATTTCTTATGTCACTTAGCTGACTGCAGGGAATCAGAGATTATCTTTATTTCTTCCAAAGTATATATGTGAAGGGGGGGGGGGTGCTGTAGCCTGTTTTTTTTATTTTATTATTCAACTATAAGTAAGCACATCAATTGCATTTACTACTGTTTCACAGAGTACTAAATATGACATTATTTTTCTTATTTTAACATCAGAGTAACTGAGTGGCATGCCAAGTAAAAACATTGAATAAAAAAATACAAGCATTCAAACAAAAGCTCATATGTATCCCTAAGCCAGTCAGCTCTCACATTTTCATGTAACCTTCTTGAACAAATATCCTGCAGTTTTAAATGTTGTACGCCCTACAACTTTCTTTACTGTGTGCCACTACTTTAACTGCAGTCATCCGATTCTTCAGAAATAACATCGTTACTTATAGCTATACAAAAAATGGCAGTTGTAAATGCAGACGCCCGTATTTACAGTAATGCAAAACAATGACACAGCCTGAGAATAATGATACTTAGCAGAAACCAAGCCCAGCAGACTCCGTTCTTTATTGCAAGATCCCTAAAGTCACAAAGCGGAGCAACGGCTGCTCATTGCGGAACAGCGGAACAATGGGCTTAATCTATCACAAATGCGGAGCGTTCTACACAATCCGGAGCACTTGGCTGCTAAGATATCAACTAGTGTTCATAATTCATTTAATGATCCGTATCAACCTTTGAGCCATATCCAAAAACCAACTCAGAACATTATCATTCCCTGGCACCATTGACAATAAATGTATCGAGGTTGCATGCTTTACAAGTCAGGATTGCCACAAGCTGCATATTCAATAAAAAACACAGAGACCTCAGATGGATTAAATGGCCACAGCCATGTGTTTATTGCCATTTACTGCCAATGTCCTTTCTCAAATAGGAGCCAATTATTATGAGATATGCGGAAGGGAGGAATGTCAGGGAGGCCATTTTATTTCTTTCATAGCATTCCCCTAAACCTACAGGACAACAGACAGCACATCAATATCCGGCCCTTCTGATTAAACATACCCACATCATAACAGCTTTTTCATTTCACAATTCATCACAATTCCTCTGGGCCGCCTTACAATCTGCCAAGGAGCCATTGTCAGGCTGGTAAGTCCCCTGGCAACAATCCCTTGGGGCTGTCTGGCCTGTGGAAGGTCCAGCTGAAGAGTCCTGTGATCCCCCCCCCCACTTACCTTGGCCTCCCTTACCTTTCCTGTCTTCCACCACAGAAGGGAGGAATATTCCTCCGTATCTCAACCTATCCTAAGTGAATGCCCTTCAAAGCTAAACCAGCTTGCAATTCCTTATAAAAAAATTCCCAAACCTTCTTCAAATAAATGAGCCCCATCCTTATCATACCTGTCTGGCCACCAGGCCTGAATGCCAGGGTGAGAAATGTACAACCCGTTAATGCCACTTAACACCTTATCTATAGAATTATTAATTCTCCTTCTCATTCTCTCCACAGCTTTAATGGACCTAGTCCCCCTCCATTTCTTTCTCTGTACCACTTCTGACCAGCAGATAATAGCTTGTGGCCAGCATTCATGCATGCAATATACCTCTTGTACCATCAAACCAATTAGATCTTTTATTGGATGTTGACAAATATTATTACCCCCTAGGTGCAATAAAATGGCAGTAGGAGATTTATCGCTTGTTGCAGCTTGCTGTAGTACTGCTCTGAGATGGTGCCACCGCATTGCTGATACCCCAAACCAAATTGCTTTGCAAGAAGCTATTTTTCCTCCTTGGAAGGAGAAGCACCGCCTGCCCTGGACAAAGTGATGGAGTCTCCGAATGAAAGAATGACCCACTATCCAGCTGTATTTCCGATCCAAAGATGTGAGAGCTGAAATATAAAGGACAAGAGTTAAAGCCATTTACACCTTACATAGCCCTTATAAGCATTGGACGTCCACCTGCACATCTTCATAATGTCGGTCTGTGAAGCTCCCATTGCATGTGCAAATGGGGCTGCACCTGTTTGGAAGGAATGTAATGTATATTTACCTGAGTCTAGGCCACTCAACTTGATTGCTTCCTTTAAAACTGCTTTCACCTAATACTGTGTCAGAGGTTCACCTTGCTGATGACAAAAGAATGGACCATCTGACCTACCCCTATAGTTGCGGTACTCTAGTAGCACTTTAGTCAAGTCCCATTCCAAACCCTTTGGGGTAACCACTCTTACCCACTGACCTTTGCCTTCTTGATACATTTTGGATTTAGCCACATAAACTCAAGTGTCCTTCCCCAGCAAATGTACATGTGCCACTGGTAAAACTGTTCGTTGACCTTTCTTCTTGTTTGGTTGAATAATTTCAGACCATCTAAATGCCCCACAAAAAGCCAGCAAAAAGGCAGCCCTAAATAATGCTACCTCATAAAAAGAAAAACAAACATTTGAAACTACAAACCACAGTTTACGTAACACCACTGGACCTATGGGGTACCTCTTATCAGGCTTCTTGGGTGTTTGTTTCCCCAGCCCTTAAACATTGCCCATGCCTGAAATGTGTTAGCTAAATCCTTCAGACCCAAGGCCTGATGAAACGAATTCAGAGCTGACAATGTGCTTCTTGCCCTTCCAAAAGTCCAACCTCTTTCTTTCATTACCAAAATGTAAGCCCTGACTTTAATGTTAAGCACTTCTTACCCCCCAGCTGATTACTGACTGTGTACTATGCTATTGTTGTCCGAGCGAAGACAACCCACTCTATCTTTCATTTGCACACCCCATATTTCCAATGCAACCACTACTGGGAAAAATTCCATCTTTGCAATTGAAATGTTTGACCTACCTTTCACTTGAGTCGGCCATGCCGCACTGAACCACTGATCTTGAAAATAACCCCCAAAGCCAATTCCCCATGCTGCATCTGTAAACACTGAAGTGGTAGCTGGTTGTCTCTTTCCTGCCAAATTGCTATCCCATTGTAATCTGATAAGATAATCAACCACACCTAAATCCTCCTTCATGCCCTGTGAGGCCCTACTCCGGTGGTGCGGCTCTGTGCACCCAGACCCTTTAGCAGCCAAATGCCTCATAAATGAATGCCCCACAGGGATCACTTTGCATGCAAAGTTCAACAGCCCTACTAATTCTTGATCCTGTGTACTCCTTAAAGAGATGTGGCATGCAAAAGTTTATTCTGGGGGGATGAGAGATGAAACGTGCCTTGGCCGCGCAGTTTGTCTTCCGGATGCCATGCACTGATGCCTAAATTTACATTGCAATTGATTCCAGTAATGGCTAGGTGAGGGTTTAAGCTAGTATTTTAGAAAAACATAGGGCAAAAAGGACATTTTATAACATATATCATTATACATATTCATAAAACATATATTTATATAGGACATATTTTAAGTTTTGTTACAGTAGTATATATTTACATTTGTATGGTTTTTAAACAAAGGTGTTTTTAAAAAGAACATATTTTTGCTTTATAATAAGAAATGAAGTATGGTTTATGGCATTTAATATGTATTACAATTAATACATAATAACATAATTATGATAAGAAAACTTATTATATGAGGACAGGATTGTTTTACATAAGATATCAAGAAGGTTATAATATATATTTATAACTTCTAGTAACTTGGGAACTTTATTTTTTAGGAACATTGTGTTATATAAAGAAAATTTTTTTTTTTTTAAAAGCATTTTAAATTAGTTAATTGAGTTATTGAATGAGATTATTGATTAATAGAGGTTTTTGGCGGGAAATTTATGCATTTAAACTGTGAGTAAAGTAAGTAAAGTTGTTCTGAGGAAGTCCATACATTTGGATGAAAGCGCTTAACAACTTGTGTCTTTGTATACAATAAATGCTGTGAGCTGTGTTTGGATCCACTGCCTGGAGTCTTCTTGCTGGTGCCCAGCTGTTTTTTTGCTAATGGCTAGGTGAGTTAACTTACTGATATTAAGTATACATACATATACACATATATATGTATATATACACATACATACTTATAAACACAGAGCTATATAATATATGCATACATATATAAATACACATACAGAAATCTTCATACATATATGTACACATATTACGCACACATACATATACTATAAACACCCACACCATAATCATACCTATATCTATACATATATAGTGCAAATATATAATACATATACACATATGCATACATATACTCATATATACACCTCCATACTTATACATACACATACATATATATATATATCTATACACATGCATAAATACGCACACCCATATATATATATATATATATATATATATATATATACACACACATACATACATACATATATATATATATATATATATATATATATATATATATATACACCTACGCAAATACACACACACACACACATATATATATATATATATATATATATATATATATATATATATATACACATACATACACATATTATATATATAGTTAGCGTGTTTTTATTACATTGTATATTTGAATATTACTTTATGCGAGTGTTCTGCTTGTTGTGCACGCTCATACTGATGGGCTGGATGCCTCGTGGCGTTGTCTAGCATCGCTTCAGAGTTTGAACTTTTTAAAATGTGATAACACTATGTAAATGTTCTACTTGTTAGCGTCGCTTCAAAGTTAGACCTGTTAAACTGTGAAAACAGTAAGTTAGAGTGTTAGCGTCGCTTCAGAGTTTGACCTTTTTTAAAACTGTGAAAACACTAAGTTAGTGTGTATTTACTGCATAGTATATTTGAACACTGCTTTACGCGAGTGTTTCGCTTGTTGGGCACGCTCATATTGATGGGCTGGATGCCTCGTGGTGTTTTTAAACTAGCAATGGAAATGTTGTGATATATTGTGTAGAATGTGCGTTGCGCTTCTATTTTTTTCTCAAATTCACTCTACAAATCTCGTCATATTTGAGTGTTGCTCAGCCACATGTTCTAAATCTACTATTTCATTTAAAACGCTAAAAATCTCTGCCTGCTTGTTAACATCCTAGATTTATGAGAAGCTTAGCATACTTGTCTCACCCGATTAATTAGACTAACACTAAAGGGTTGTTTGTACTGTTAACTCACATAGGGCAAGTCCAAATAGTTAATGTTTGGTTGAACAAGTCCTACCATTGGTAGCAACACAAAATAGTCATATTTTTACTGTCTTTTAAATATTGTTGTTTTAACACTGTTAAGACTATGGCAATGCTACTGTATTAATCTCACTGTACTAAGGATACCTTGCAGTCTGTTAATAAAGCCACTATCTCTCTCCCTTATTCTCACTTTAGATAGTCCCCCTTGCCAGATGCGCACAGCGTGGCACCTAAAACTATCATCGCTGACTTGCTTGGACTCCCTCCCAGTGCGAATGCACAGACCAGCCTCCTCTCAGTACCACTGCATTTAGAGTAAAACTCCTAAAGGACTCAGGGTAAAAGACTATCCTAAGTAAAGCATTTTGTCTGATTAGTATCTGTAGGAGGAATTAGACAATACCAGATCTAAACACCAGGCTATTATCCTACTGGTTATCCCAGCAAAAAGAAAAAAACAGCAAGCTGACATTGAACACTGTTACCTTTAAGACCCAGGGAAACTCCTTGTGGTGCAGTCCCCGCTCCACTTCGCCCTCGCTACGCTCGGGCTTGCTCCGCGCCCCACCCTGCCCCCTATTCCCACCCGCCCCCACTACCTCTACATTTATTAGGTCACTAAGCCCATCCCCCTTATCACCAACCAATCACAACTGTACCTCACTCTGACTCCTCTCCCTCCCTCCCATTTCTCTTTCTGTCTATACTTCTAAGGTTACTCCCTCTGTTCAGCCGCCTACTAACCTCTCTCTCCTTTAACGCTCTAGTCTCCCTCCAGCTTTTTCCCCTTTTACCAAGGTAATTCCCCCAGCTTACTACACTCACCAACATCTCCTCACAACATGGATAGAAGCTCTTTTACTACCCTTCCCTCCATTTCATTACTTCTTATCATTTCTTATCTTTTAAAAAGTTATGAAACTCTAGCCATATCAGAAGCCTACCCCCCCAAGGGTCATACCGCCCTACACTCCCATAACCCCTCCAATCTCATGCCTCCCTCTCACTACCCTGTTAATAACCTGATTCCCAAGAGAAGCTATCCTACCCTCCGCCATCCTAAAGCACCCACAATAAAGGATAATCTTAAATTACTAATTAAACTCCAAAAAATACTCAATTACTTGAAAAAATCCATCACAAAAGATGGTGATATCCACCCCAACCCAGGCCCTAATTTTGACCTAGGCCCTAACACCCGGAAAGCAGACATAAGCTCGATGGGCCCTAATTTTGACCTAGGCCCTAACTCCCTGAAAGCAGCCAGAAGTATGGTGGGCTCCCTCCTTATGCTTCACCTCAACCTAAGAAGTATCAATAATAAGGTTCACAACTTGCATGCCTTGCTTGCCACCCACTCCCCTGACATCATGTGTCTATCAGAAACATGGCTCAAACCTAGCACTAAGGATGAAGAAATCATCCCACCTGGGTATAACATCCTTAGGGCCGATCGAATAACTAGAAAGGGTGGAGGAATAGCTGTCATGTTCAAGAACTCCTTGAACATCACAATGAACCCACTCCAACCTCCAAAAATCCCTAACCTAGAACTGATTGCCCTCAAGCTATGCCTAAACAACCAAAAATGTATTAATCTCATAGTAATTTATATACCACCTGGCAATAACGTTGATAACCTAGAACAATCTCTTAGTTGGTTTGCTACCAACTATCCCCAAGAAACCTTAATTCTAGGGGACGTTAATATTGATTGGTCCCTCTTCTCCGAACACTCAAATCCTCTCCCCATCAACTTACATGGCTTCTCCCAAAATATTCTATCTCCCACTAGAATTGGAAATGCTCAGCAAAAAGAGAGCATCATCGACTGGATTCTTACTAACAAGGATCCAAATAACTATACTGCTGGGACCCTTCCCAACGACCTTAGTGACCACCTTATTACCTTTATTATAAAACACAAATGTCCTACTACAAACCATCCCCTAACCAAATTAGTTAGGCACAGCAAGAATTTTGTCCCAGACCGATTTCTTGCAGACCTCAAAGCATGTAATTGGACCATCCTAAAAACTCTACCCTTAGATGAGAGTGTGTCATACTTTAACGACACTTTCCTCAAGATACTTGACGCTCACGCTCCTCAGCGACTTACTAGAACTAAGGAACGTATCGCACCTTGGCTAACAAAAGATACTAAAACCAAAATTAAACTCCGTGACCAGGCCTGGAATAAATGGAGAACTACTAAAACCCCCCTAGATCGCACCAAGTTCGTACAGCTTAGAAACTCAACCAAAGCAGCCGTTATGTGGGATAAAAAACAATATTTCTGTCACCTCCAAGACAAACACCAGCATAATCCTAAAAAATTCTGGGCTGGATTCAATCACCTCCTTCATCCAGGTAAATCTACCACCCCCACCCCGGAGAAACTCATGGGCAAAGATCCAGGTGATATAGCCAATACTTTTAATTCTTTTTTTACCGAGACCATCCAGTCCCTCGCCAATCAGCTTACTACTTCTCCCTCGGCTGTAATCTTAACTAAAGACCCAACTCAACCCTCCTTTAACCTACAACCAACATCCATCTCCTACATTCGAACCCTCTTGAAAAAACTTAAGCCAACCACCTTAGCGGCTGACTTACTCCCAGCAAATTACTTACAAATAGCATCTGACGCCATAGCCTACCCTGTTTCAATCTTGATCAACCGGACCATCTCTGAAGCTACTATTCCCTCAATCTGGAAAATCTCTTATATTATCCCTCTCCATAAAGGAGGGCCCTCCACTGACACATCTAACTACAGACCCATAGCTATTCTGTCTCCACTAGCTAAAATCATGGAATGCTGCGTTCACAAGCAACTCATTACCCATCTTACTCGAAACAACCTCCTGTCTAACACCCAGCATGGCTTCCGCCCCCACCATAGCACAACCACTGCTCTCCTCTCCTTTGTTGACTCAGTCAATCACAACCGCAATAATAAATTAATTTCCTCTGCGCTCTTTCTTGACCTTTCGAAAGCCTTCGACATGGTCAATCACCAACAGCTGCTCCACACACTGGAAACCTATCACCTTAGCAAATCAACCATAAGTTGGTTTAACGCCTATCTCTCCTGTAGAAAACAAGCGGTTCAGTGGCAAAACAGGCTATCAGACCTACTCCCCACTAACATCGGTGTTCCCCAAGGATCTATACTTGGTCCCCTTCTTTTTTCCATATTTATAAATGGTCTACACTCCTTTATTCCCAAGCCTCCTGCATTCAATATGCAGACGACTCCACCCTGATCTGCTCTGACGCCTCTATCACCAAACTCCAAGTCACAACCCAAAACTGCTTTTCCGCAGTTGAAAAATGGTTCTCGGAACTAAAACTTTTACTCAACCCAACCAAAACCAAATTACTTCTATTTTTCCCCACCCCAATTACCTCTCAAGGAAAAGAACCTCCTAATACCAACAACCCAACCTTTCATGTGTCCTCCAACAATGGGACCATAATCGAACCTGTCTCTCACACCAAACTACTAGGGGTGACCATAGACCACAAGCTGAAATTTGATACGCATGTCAGCCTGACCATTAAGTCGGTAAACAAAAAACTCGGGTCCATGTATAGAATAAAGAACTTCTTAACCCCGCACACCAAACTAACTATCGCCCGGACCCACCTCCTCTCCACACTCCTTTACGCCTCCCCGATATTCTCCTTCCTCAACAAGAGAGAGCTCAATAAACTATCTAAAACCTATAACCATATAGCCAGATTCATAACAGGTATGCCCTATCGCACCCATCACTGCCAAAATCTAAGGACACTGGAATGGTTAGAACTGCCCAACATTCTCAAACTTAACCAACTCACTGAGGCATTTAAAGCAATCAACCATCCAGACAAAACCCCCTCACTGAACAAAATACTTACCCCCTATTCCAACCTTACGTCCCTCAGGTCATCAAATAGTCTACAAGTACAGACCATTAAATCTAACAACTCGGGAGGTGAGGCACTCTATGCCAATTCCATTGGCAAATCCTGGAATGCCCTCCCAAACAACCTAAGACATATGACCTCTCTTCACCAATTCAAAAAACACCTCAAGGTTCTCCTAAACTCCCAATGGCTATGCCCTTGCTCTAATCCAGACTAACAGCAAACATCCTAGGCCCACCAAACCCTCTACCCACCCAAAAACTTAAAGGTCGACAATGTAGCTATGTTAGCCATCTACATAAGTCTGTACCTCTCTTAAACAATATGTATGACCTACTTGTTTACTTTATTTTGCCTATGAATGTATTAATAATTACTGATCTGCTTTATTTTGCCTATGAATGTATTAATAATTACTGATCTGCTGATATTTTGTCTATTGACTTCTGTTCTTTGGAGCTTTTCTCCCCGGGCCTCTACTGAAAATGGACATGTATCCAGCTAGACTAGCCCGGTCAACAAATGTAAAATAAAATAAAAAATAAATAAAAAAATATATATATATATATATATATACACACACACACACACACACACACACATATATATATATATATATATATATATATATATATATATATATACACACATATATATGAGCATACTCACACACCCACGTGCACTTTTATATAAATGCTCCTTGTATTTAGATATCAGATGCAGCATTTGGGTTTGCTTGTCTACATATCTGCTACCATACACACTGAAATGTCATTTATTTGTTTTAACCACTTTGTTTCATGCCAACATTTATTCATCTAGTTGATAATAAAAAGGTGAGGGAAGGTCAGAGTGTATATAGACCTGACCCATCTTCCTGAATATTTCCAAATAGATATCTGCAGAATAATGCAAAATGATTAAAAAATGCTGACAATCTATCTTAACACACTGTTCCTGAGTAGCAATTTACTACACAAGCTAAACCATATAGCCTGCATGACGACAGTGCATAATAACACCATGCAAACTACCACAGCCAACACCCGAAGTGAATTCTAGCGTGACTTTTTTTTTTAATACTCAGAACATGCACACCATCAGTGCTTACAAATTTATTTGGTTTTGCCCAGAATTCTTAAACCAAGAATTTGAAAAGAATGCTGCAACCTCTGCCTAATGACAGAGGACCTTCTGGCCATCACCATAGAGTATTATTGTTGTTATTATTATTATTATTATTATTATTATTAGTGTATTAATGTTATTTCGGAGTATTATTATTTTGTTATTATTAAACAGATTGGAGTGTTATATATTTTTTTTTTAACTTTATTTTATTCATTTATTTAGTTTTTATTTTTATTATTATTAACATCTTCATATGCTTCCAGATTTCTAAGTAATTCTAGAGTACTCAAAATTATCATTTACCTCTTTCTACCGGACTAAGCTTTCTTGTTTGTATTGCTGAATTCTTGCCACCCAACTGATGTGGATATCTAAAGGCAAGACAGTGTATTTGCACATCTATCAACTTACAAAAATATGTGCTAACAAACTGACTGTAAGGAGGTTTTGCAACTCAATGGCCCTTACAGTGCCCCAAAATTACTAAGGGTTTTACTAAGGCTTTAAAGCATTCCTCCCAAGAACTGTAAGTGGAATGCCATAAAACGTCCCCCTCTTTCCCTTTGTAAGTGCATAGTGCTATCTGATCTGTTTTGTCTCCACCAAGCCTACCCCTATAAAGCCTAATTACACTGCAGGAAGTGGGGGATGAGAAAACCCGCTTGCAGCAAATGATCTTAACTTGAATTAGCAGCTAAAACAAAACTTTTGCCTGTTTAGAAATAATCTTGCTTTCTCAAACAGGAAAATGCTTTAAATATGTTTTCTGTTCCACTAAGTCACTTTGCAGAGATAACTAAAAACCCAACTAAATATTACCAACAAATCAAAGCTTTGACCTCATATGAAATATTTCAGCCTTTCCTGAAGAAATTCTGTGGACTGACCCATTACCTCCCCCCACCTTTCTGCCCTTCTTTTTCTGCTTCCTTAAAGACAGTAATACCACTAAAACTGAAATGGTTACAATATTCTACTTAGCCACAGAATCCCAGCCAAGCAACTGCTCTTTACTCCACCAAGGTTTAGTAATGTTAGCAGGTAAAATAAATATATCCACAGGGTTATCAAACGTAAGCATTGGCTTTGCAGTCCTGAACAAAAGAGTTTCCACTTTTTGCCAAACCTTTCTATCCACAATTATCCATTGTATTCATTTGCAGCCTGCAAATGGCTGTAAATTCCATAAGACCTAGATTAACTTTAATGACCCACTCAGCTGAATTATGTATTATTATTATTATTATTATTATTAATTTCATTTTATTTGCTAAGAAATTAACAAGACATGATTTACTTGCATTAAGCATAACAAGTTAGTGAACCAAACATGATTTATGTTGTATTAAGCATACAAGCAGGCCCGAACTCAATAGCTTTGCCATGTGATTCTTCACTGACCCCAGCCATCTAATTAATTCCAGGCTACTATTGTTTGCTAGATTGCTAAGAAAAACAATTTCAGCTTTTGCTAAAACCTTTTGCATCTCACCCATAAACCCCAGGCCACACTTAGGCATGTGTGCCTTTGTTTCATGCCTTAAGTGAGCCTTAATCCCATAGTAAACCCTACTTGAAGTATTACTTTAAACTTATTCTGTCATTTAAATTTAGTCTAATACCTTCAAGTACATATTTTACCCTCTAGCCTGTTTGTAACCTAATCTCCAGGCATTTCAAAAATATAACTGATATGAATTACAAGATTACACAAACTAAAGGCAATACATCAAATAGTAACTTAAACAATCTGCCTACATGCTCTTAAACCAAAATGTCTTTAAACATCAACAATAACATAACTAGCTTTTCTCTGATACAAAATTGTTGTCCCATGTAAATAAAATAGTTTAAGGCAAACTGCCCTTGAGTGCCCTCAACTATTTCTGATCCTTTCCAAAGGCTCTGCCTTGTGGTTACTTTCCAGCCTCAGCTCCCAGGCCCTGCCATGTGGCTACCTATAGGCCTCAGCTCACAGGCCAGGCCCCACATGGATACCTGCAGGCCTCAGTTTCCAGTTCTTGCCATGTGGCTAACTGCAGGCCTCAGCTCACAGGCCCTGTCATGTGACTAACTGCAGGACTCAGCTGCTTACAACTAAGCCTCAACCATATCACCCCCCTGTGTATTTTTTTTTATACTTGTACAGCACTTCCTGTGTCTCATGTATAACCCCAGGCCTTCCAAGGGACATGTGCCCTAGTTATTTCGCTTTTTTAACTATGCTTTGATTCAGTCAGTGCAAATCCTTGGTTAAATACCCTTTTGGTGTTCTAATTTTTACTTGATATCTTACAAGTACAACCTTAATTCCTACCCTTGCTTGTAGCATGGAAATACAGGCATGCAAAACAAAATCCAATAATAACACACCAAGTCAATTCAACCTTAGCCCCACGTATCGGCTGAAAAACTGCTTGCATGCCTTTAAGCATAATACCCTAAGCTTCCTACACTATTAACCAAACATAGTACAGATTATACAGATAAATGCCACTAAAGCCTGTGATTAAATCAAAAACAAACAAAAGGCCCCTACCTTGTTCAGTAATCACCAAGTGTAGTACCTCGAAGGATGCGCAGTAGCAAATCCCACCCCAAACACGCCTCCAGACGCACGGATCCCGTACCCGCATGAATATTCACATTGCCGCTGCCGTGGCAAGGCAGCATCGGTATGAATATTCAAAGCATACAACTATGTAGTTGTTTAGTTGAATCAAATCAGAAAAACATGTTTATTCACACAACTAAAACATACATTTTCACAGACTTTAATAGCTGACCTGCCTCAGACAAATGACGGCTTGCTGCGAATGGCTTACCAGACATTGTTTTCTTTGGTCTCCTCTCGAGAAAGGGTAATTCTTTCTGGCTAGAAAGCATGTCATGACATGAATTGTACCTTTTTACTTTTAACCTTAAACCCTGCCTCCTGCAGTGTTTGAAGGACCTATATCACTTTAGCTAAATGCTGTTCTTTTGTTTCAGACACAGTTAGTGTATGCTTGCCCTTTGGCTGTTACCTACCCTCCCTTTTTGTAAAGGGACCTGCATATTTTAGCTGCATACCATAGCCCATGTACTGACTGTACTCGTAGTAGTATCTACTTGCAAACAGATTATTAATGACATGTATGCAAAAGTATGACATATTATAATTACCAAACAGGATTTTTGTTAGAAAAATGTAAGCCATTTGGCCTGGTAACCAGTCTTGTTTTCTTGATCTTATAAATTTCAGTACCAGTAACATTTTATGTTATGCAGCATTCCTTGTAACTACCCATTGCAGCCTGGAAAGATTTGAGCTTACATACTTTTTTTTCTTTCTTTTTATGCATTCCAGACGCTTAACCCATAACTCCTTCAGCGCTTACTCTACCTTCAGTCATTCGTTAATATACTTGTAACTTTAACTTGCTTAACTATGCATTATATTTGCTGTCATTTGCCTTTTGCTGCACTCTAGATAAAAAGAAAATACATGCATGTCAGTCTTGTGACGTGTTTACTGCGTTTAACTACACTCCTTTGATTTTAGAACTGTTTTGTAATGTGCAGTGCTTATATGCCACTTTTGCTGTATATAAACCATGAAACGTTGAGGAATAAAATTCCAGAAGCAACACTCAAGTGTATCATTGCATACAGTGCCTACAGTTTTAAGAACCCAAGCTTCAAATGTAATTATGTTATTAAAAATACCCTTCTGTTCATCCCACTTAGGGAGAGTTTTTAACATTAGTTAAATGTGCTGCTTCTAGCAGCCTCAGATTTTTGTGTCTGTAATTGAACTTGTAATGTGTTAGTCTCCTCCCTTGCTACAATTACATCATGCTGTGTGTCAGCCAGTTGCCTGTCATATGTTTATTGCAAACGGACAGTTAACCCTTTTATTATACAAATAGCTTTACTGCCTTGCTCAATAACAGTTTATGTCTTAATTTTAGTGTGTAAGACTTTCAAAAACTGAGAAAATTTTTTTGCACATTTAGCAGTGTCAGCATGCAATTTACCAGGCGCATTGCATTTATCACAGTAAATCTGAAAGTGACTCATGAGGTCAAGATAAACTCGTGGAAATCAGACTGTAAAGTACAAACTTTGACATATAGAAATAGGAACCATTGTCTGTGCTTCAAGCATTACTTTACCCTGGTTTTGTTCCAGGTTTTGTACAACACGTACAATACATTTATGACAAGGCATGCAAAAAGCAACATTTAAATAAAACATGTCTGTACATTCTGTGACACTTCTGCACAATGTAGTAAAGACTTACAGGTGCTAACATGCTGATTATACTATGTATTTAAATAATTCCACACATCTACATATGATTCAGATACATCAGCAGTAAAAGATATAGTGCACTTCTTGGCATTTTCATGAACTGCATTCATTGTTAAAAGAAAAACAGAAGAAAATATTTACCAGAAATGTTCAGGACAAGGTGATCAGGCTTGACACGAAGATCAGTTGTGGAAGAATTTTCTGCTGTCAGTCACTAGATGCTGGTGAAGGCAGGACCAGCAGTGGGATCCCCTCTTCATATCTCACCAACTGTTAGAAGAAAAAAATTACCATACTGCCCTGTACTGCACCTCAGTGGTTCCGTCCGCCAGGCAATGGATGAAGTAGTAAGAAAAAAAGAGGGTGCACTCAAAAGAAGAACTGTGCAGGAATGTCACACTGTGAGACGCACCTCTGCAGGTCACACCTCCCTGATTTGTTTGAACTGGCCTAGTCTCGCCACCGTAAAATTTATGTTACTACACTAGAAGGTCGTCTGTACCATTACTCAATGAAGGTAATTGAGATAGTTCAATCTGATACGACATTCCTTTACTGCATATGAAGTAGACATCTAGTTTAACAATGAAAGATACATAACAAAACCGTACTTCAGCTGACAGCATTATGACTGTAAGAATCAATGTCTCTCATACAAAAGAAGAAGTTCAATTATAGTCTCTTTTCTGCCTGCATCAGCAGTTTAGAGGATTTGCCAGAATAATAAGTCTTTCTTTTGAAGCTGGTCTGCTGACAATTTGTTTTCCATATCTCACACATTCTGTTCCTGAATAATAACTCCTCAGCCTTGCTCTTATCTTGCACGTCCTGTTGATGAAACACAGCTGCATACAAGAGTTCATCATGACCTGCTCATAGACAGAGAATTTCACAAACTGCATAGTTTATAAAATATAAAATATTTTACTTCTGACTTCTAATAACAATGAATACCAAGCTATATGATTTTGCCAAGAGTTTAAACTGAGTGCACTCTGTACTACACTAAAAAGCAGAATATTTATTTTACATTTTCAGAAGAATCCACTGAAAGCCATTTTTAACTTGTTCACTACTGAAAGTAGAATATTTCAAATCTCACAAATATATCAGTAGCACTACCCAGTTTTTGAAATTTACCTACAGGGTTCGTGCTAATGAAATTGATTATTTAGACATCTTGTTAACCAAAGATACCATTACTGGGGAACTGCCCTCCAGTATATTCAGCAAAAAGACATATGCCAACACGCTGCTACACTATGATAGTTGCCATCCTGAGCATCAATGTAGAAGTGTAGTAAAGGGCCAGATGGTTAAATTATCCAGATTAGTCAGCGACAATATGAAATTTGGTGAAGAACTTTTTACACTAATAGGAATGTTCAAAGACTGGGGTTACCCCATCAAACTCTTGGCAATAAGGAAGGAGATAATCAGAAACTGCACTACCAGGTTTATTCCCATCCTGAAGGGTGGGCAAAGTAATGCAATTGCAAATCAAGCTGACACTTTAAAGAATGATGTCATGGTAGTACCATTTAACCAAGATGTCCCTGAGTTGAAACGGAGCATGAAAAAAATCTGGAGTGGTTTATTTGATGTTGAGTTTAAAAGCAAATTAAGTTTAGAGCCCAGAATTGTTTATAGCATGGGCAAAAATATCAAAGAAATTTTAGAATGGGACACAGACATGTTTAAGATTAATTTTACATCTAAAATGTACAAATGCATCTTTTGCCCAACTTGCAGATTCATTAATGATAGACCATATGTCCAGATTGATTCATATGACAGGAACCTGCAGTGTCCTGGTCATTGCAACTGCAACACAAAATTTGTTGTTTACATTGCTACCTGTATCTCTTGCCTTGCATTTTATGTAGGCAAGACAGTCAGGAAGTTGCAAGATCATGGAACATAACAGGAACCTCAGGAATGGAAAGCTAACTAGTGCTTTACATACACACAGTTTCAAACGTGTCACTTTTAAAAAGTTCATTTTCTTTATTATTGATGGAGTGCTAATCAATAATAGAGGGGGAGACCCAGATTTGGACTTACAAGTTAAGGAAACATAATGGCAATTGAGATTAAATGCCAAAGCTAGACCAGGCATAAATTATACCATTTTTGTGACCAGTTGTCTGAAAAAGAGAGCCAAATGCATTTAGAACTGTACATAAAAACATAAAAATTAGTGAGCAAGCAATGTAATGTCCCATTATTAATTGTTTTAGCAATATAGGTTTTAAAACAAGTTTAATTAATTAATAAAATTTTGCCATGTGTTTATATATTTATATTTCGGATGTTTTATACGAATATGTATAAGTGTTACAACATTGTAGAGACTGTAACAAGTTATCTATTTATTTATTGCTTGTAAATATTACAATGCAGTTTTTATATATGCATTTTAATATATGCATTTTAGTTCACTTTGTTAACCAGCATTACAGACAGGAGATGGTGTCAGCTCAAACTTCCTATTTAAATGTGAATAATGTTAGTACCTGCATGACTCTGATGATGCCTGAATAAGAACAGGTGAAAGTGCTTAGTCTGAGGTGCTTTTAGCATTTATTTTACTTCATGGATTTTTAACAAATGACTGCCTTTCTGTGGAAACACATTGGTTTGATTTTTGCATTTTGTTTGGGATTGCCTCGTCATTTTTGCAACTAGAGGGTGCATTTCCTGATACTAAATATGTGCAAACAGCCTACCTAGACTTAGCCAATGCCTTTGACACAATCCCTCACTCAAGCATCATTGATAAACTCACCCAGCTGGGTGTCAACTCATATACTGTCATGCGAGTTGCAAACTGTCTCACTGATAGAACACATACAGTCAAAATAGGGGACTCCACCTCCTCAAGCACACCTGCAAACAGTGGTGCTCCACAGGGATTGGTCCTGGGACCCCTACTGTTCAGAATCTACTTCTCCAAAGTATAGGCTAAAACTAAAGCACTGTGACTGACAAAGTTTGCTTATGATTGCAAACTGGGAGCAATCATTGAAACCCCTAGTGATGAACACATCCTGCAAGAAGGTCTTATGCTGACTAATGACTGGTGCCAAAGTCATGGTCTTAAACTTAATGCAGAAAATGCATTATCATCCCCTTTGGCAAGGGTGATGTTCCTGCAAACTACCACATCAATAACAATACCCTAAGCACACAGTCAGTGGTGAGAGATCTAGGCACACAGGTCAACAGCAACCTTAACTTCGATCACCATAGTGATATGAATAGCATTTTATATTGCTCATCTCATAAGTAAGGGCATTGCCTCCAGAAAAAAAAGAGGTTATAACCCCCTGTACTATTCCCTCATCAGACCAATAACAGAGTATAATGATCCCTTTGGAATGTTCCTTTCCAAGCACCTGCAGCAATTGAAGAGACCACAAAGGCTCCTTGCAAAGAAAATTCAGGGTCTTCAAGATCTGTCTTGTATGGACAGACTAAAATCATTGTCACTTTACTCTGTGTCATATAGGCTGCTCATAGGCAACCTGTGCCTTGCATTAGAGTGATCTCTGACCCACCTTTAATGGAAATGCTGCACATTTGCAAGTCAAATGGCACACAGGTCACTTCCTCAGAGGACCTTAACCTGGTATGTGACATCAACAGAACTTGCTGGAGAGACAGATTTGTCTCACATAGGTTGCCCCACCTTTGAAACAAGCTTTCTATTCATGTTAAACAAAGGCCCTCATTGGCCCTATTTAAGTGTAATTCAGATGATTGGATGGGTAACCAGAAATTCAGCTTGGGGGTCCACCTGTGTCTCTCTTGGACAGGGGCAATAGGTGCTGATTTTAGTGTTGCCTTAAACCAGACAACCTTCAGAATACCGGATGAACTTGGCTGGGCTTGTAAGGGCCCTGGGGCCATTAGCCTAGTAACCTCCTATGAGCCTCTGATCCTGTGAAACCTCAAAGGCAGCATACATCAGTGTGCCAAACTCATGGTCAGTGGTGCCACCTTCAATGAGCAAAGAGACATAGCAAATTTGCTGACTGACAAATTCAGCTCAAACTTCACCTCCCCCACTGAATATCTCCTAGCATAACCCCTCCCTATTATTAGCAGGGAGCAGGTCCTGGTGGTGCTTGCTAAGGCCAAAAAGACAGCCTCAGTGGGCCCTGACAATATCCCAGGATGCCTAATTAATAGCTTGAAACATGATCTATCAGGAATGCTTAAACCACTTTTCAACTATAGACTCAAAACAGGCTTTTTACCATGATAAAGTAGGACTGCAATGGTTATTCCACTTCATTAGGGTGGTCTATCAATCACCTCTGGAAGCTACAGACCTATTAGTCTGACTAGTCTAATATGCAAAACCATGGAATGAATTATCATGGAAATGATAAACAAAACACAGGCAACCTTCAGACACTGGACCCAACCTGGTATGGCTTTATTAAGTGAAGGTCATGCCTACTAAAGCTGGTGGACTTCTTTAAGAAGGTCACCAAGGCAATGGATGAGGGGAAATGGTACATGCTGACTACCTGGACCAGGCTAAGGTATTCAACAATACCCCATTTGAGTATAGTTGACAAACACGGCATTCTGGGTATAAACTCCTACAAAACTCAGTAGATTGCCAGCTGGCTCACAAACAGGAGCCAGAAAATCAGGCTTGGTGAAACCACTGCCACTAAGCAACTGGTTACCAGCTAGGTACCTCAGGGCTCCGTGCTGGAACTGTTCCTATTTGGCATCTACTTCTCAGAGGTAAAGGCTAACGTCAAGGGCCTTTGGATGACCAAGTTCACAGATGACTGCAAATTGGGAGCTATCATAGATTCCCCCATGTCATAAACATTCTTGCAAGAACATCTAACACAGACAAATGACTGGTGTCAAAGCCACAAATAAAAACTCAATCCAAGAAAAGCATTATAGTGCCTTTTAGGAAAACTGCTACCCAGGCTAATTACTCCATCAATAAGACACCCCTAAGAGTTGACCCAATAGTCAGGGATCTGGGAATATATGTAGACAGTAATCTGGCCTTTGACCAACAAGCGGCCTAGGTAGTAACAAAAAAAAAAGTAAGGGCATCGTATCCAGGTCCAAGGAAATCTCAGTGCCAGTTTATTTGGCCTTTATCAGACTCATCATTGAGTATAATGCTCCTTTATGCATGTGCCTTACCAGACATAGGCAACAACTGGAATACCCACAAAGGTTCCTTACCAGAAGAATCCAGGATTTAAAGACAAGGTCCTATATGGATCATCTTAAAGCACTATCTCTATACTCAATCTCCTACTGTGCCTGGCATACAAGGCATACTTGGATCAAGCTCTGATAGTCATTTTGTACATCCACAAATGAACAGTATCAGAAACACTATACCCAATAATTTAAATTTTTGCTTGTGACAAAAATAAGACATGTTGGTGAGACATGTGTATCAGAGGATCCCCATACTTTGTAACAGGCTTCCCATCCACATGAAGCAGAGTCCATTCCCAACCCTATTTAAGAGTAACCTTGACCAATGGATGGGAAATCGGAAATTCACCCTGGGTCTGGTCCCCATGTTTCTGACGGACAGAGGCAAACAATAATGCCCAAACTAATATACACCCCCCCTGCATAACCTCTAGAAACTTCCTAACATGCCCCCTCCTAATAAACACCCATAATACATAAAGATACAACTGAGTAGGATTGCACAACTAGGTGCATAAAGGCCCCGGTGGTCGTTAGCCTAGTATATACTTATGAATTATGAACCATAATGTTTTATGACTGTATTAAGAATCATAGACAAGTGAGTTTGTATTTTATATTACAGACTACTTTATGTAGATTAGCATCTTAGGTGCTTTGTTTTGTGGGAGTGCCCTCTTCAAACTCAATATCCATTATAGAATTCCATACAGCCTTTTTTAACCAAAGAGTTCAGTTTCTAATCTCTAATAATTATCAAATTCTCTGTTTCAATTAATGTATGTAATCATTTTTTTAGATCACTGACAGTTTTTTTTTTCAGTTTTCCATTTTCCATTTATGACTTGCTTTGGAACTATCAACATTAAAAACAGCAATGCTTTCATGTCTTAAGCATTTTGCTTTTTAGTAACTCAACAAGAACATCTCTGAACTCAGGTTAAATTCTCTTCCAAGTATAAGACACACTATATTCAATTCCTTTTTCTACTGTACCAATTTGGAATATTCCCAAAAAATATGTCCCAAGAAAATCATTCTGAATCATTGTTGTCTCCCAACATATGCCTTTTGTCTATGGGACACCCCCCAAGTCGTGTAGGGATGCTGAAGTTTGTGCAAACACTCCCATGCAAAAATTTTAATTTTCTTGATTTGGTTGTGTATGTTGATCTTCTGTAATTTGTGATAAATTTTCACTTTACACATTTTTTATTTTATACTGTATTGTCTTCTCAGATCTAATATTGTCTGTGTGCTCTTTTTTCCAATCTAACATTTTTTTAAGTTGTCTCCTATTATCATCTGCTCTTGGGTCTTTGTTCTTTCTTTATGAAATGCTTATTACAATCTCTTATGTACTTCATTTTGTAATATAGCCTACTGGCGTATTTCTATTTTTTCAAGGTCTAACTCCCTTTAAGTGCAGACATGCTTAATAGTTTTAGGTATATAAGGCTTTACATAACAATTATATACTCCTTTCCTAAATCTGTCCAAATGTCCATGCATAATTCTGTTGCTGCCTCGTCAGGTACTGCACACCATCCCCTCTCCTTTGGGCATATATACCATGTCTTGAAACAAATTTTGGAGGTAGGCATAACGGTTAAGGTGTTTATCTCACAGACACAGGGTACAGGGTTAGAATTTTACCTTGGAAGCATGGCTAGCCTTAAAATGGCATACTGGGATTGTGAGCTTAGTAATCACCTATGAATGCTGCATGGCTTTATAACATGCTTCCAAACTTGGTAGTCCCAAACCACCCTGTTCTTGTGTAATGTTAGTATGTTTTTCCCACTGCACTCTTTTGTTATTCTAAATAAACTCCTTAATTTCCATTTTCATGTCCTATATCTGATTTCTCACTTAATACATACAAGCCTGGCCTTTATAAACAGCCAGCGGGACCAAATTCATCTTAATTGCTTGTATCTTACCACTGATGTGCATAAATAATTTACACAGACCAGTCATCTTACAACCATTTGATTACTTTCTTTCCAAATGTGTTGAGCTTCTTGCTCAACCCCAAATTTCATCCAAATTCCCATGTATCTCATATTGTTATGACCCCACATAATGGAGGCATTCCGTACCAAGTCATGTGTTGCGGGATTGCTACTTACTAGGTTACTGATCTGTGAGGATCTTAAGAAACCTAGCTTTATATTCCCATGGTAGCTTTTAGCCCTTATATTTTATATGGATAGCCCAAAGATGGACTATACAAGGAAATGTTGGGACATTTAGTTTACTCCATCCATGAGGGACAGGGGTACTAAACTAGGGGTGAATTTGTGGTTACCTATCCATTCATCCAAATTTATTTTGAATACAGTAAGATAAATACTTTGCTTTATGTGGAGTGGAAGACTGTTCCACAGCAATGGTGGTATTCTCTGTGATACATACCTATCCCGCCAAGATGCTCTATTTCTTATGCAAACAGATTGAGATCTCTTCAACAGGTATTTATAGCATTGGTCTTATGAATGTGTAACAGGTCTGTCAGAATACAGGCTCTATTGAAGCTGTATATGTAAGGCACAGGATACCTCTCATTAGCCTGTATGTTACTAAGGAGGAGGACAAGGCTTTCTGATGGTGTGACAATTTAGGCCCTTGATTTTATTTATTTATTTATTTATTTATTTATTTTTAAGAGAGATGACGCCATGGTCATTCTAGTTGTGACAAGTGTTTAGACAGTTATTTACCAAAAGGGGCTATCTGATGTCAATCTTCATTCCATCCTTGACCGATGGGTTTGGTTCCTATATTGCTACCAACTCAACTGTTACTACAGCTCACGCCAGCCAAAAGCTCTCAAGCTTAAGCTCCACCCATAATCCCTCTCTCTCAGTTATCTCAAACCTCATTTGCCCCTTTCTGAAACAGTTGTGTTTAGCTGAAACTCTTGAGCTTTTTTGGATTTAGGTGATATTTCTTTCTGCTCTCTTTCTTTTTTCAAAGTTTCTTTATCTCATTACACTTTGTGTAATCTACATATCATCGTCAATAATTCTCTACCCCTTTACTCTTGGAGTAGTCTCTAATTATCATTGATGATAGTCTCTCTCTCTCTCTCTCTCTCTCTCTCTCTCTCTCCCTTTCTCCTCTATGTCAGCACTTGTTCCCTTCTCCGTACACATTCATGTACTTCTTGCCTATCATTGTTGATAGTCGTTCATTATATATATATATATATATATATATATATATATATATATATATATATATATATATATATATACATATATATATATATATATATATATATATATATATATATCAGAAGCAGGAATTTTATGGCCACACTTCTGGCATTTTTTGAAGCCAGAATGCCCTTGTCAGTATTATCAGAGGAACAAGAAAGCTACACAGAAAAAAAAAGCAATATATATATTGATATATATATATATATATATATATATATATATATATATATATATATATATATTGCAAGGAGAGATGTGTGTGTGTGTGTGTGTGTATATTTATATATGTATATATATATATATATATATATATATATATATATATATATATATGTGTGTGTGTATATTTATATATATATATATATATATGTGTGTGTGTATATATATATATATATATATATATATATATATATATATATATATAAATATATATATATATATATATATATATATATATGTATATATATTGCTTTTTTTCTGTGTAGCTTTCTTGTTCCTCTGACAATACTGGCAAGGGTAAGGCTCCTTCTGGCTTAAAAAATGCCAGAAGTGTGGCCATAAAATTCCTGCTTCTGATTTTCATACAATATGTGTATACTATCTTGGCCCTCTCCACCTTCAGGAAAATTGTAACATCTGTTATGCTTTCAGTCACAGGGCATTAGTAGAGAGATGCAACAAGTTAATTTTAAAAGGACTCATTCCATCTGCTTTTGGAGAAGCTTTATCTACTGGGGACAAAACAAAGATGGATATTTCATAATTCTTTTCTGCCCTCTGTTGATAAAACAAAAAAGAAAAGCCAATCAGTTTTGACCTCTCCTTCAGCTCCAAAGACTAAAAAGTTGAAGACCTAGGTACTGACGGATCCTTCGAAACCGAAGGCCTCTGTACCTCATGCTCCAGTGCCGACAACATCAGTTTAGGTGCCGACCACTATTTCGAGCTCTTCTACTTTGAAGGCTTCAATTCATGAACTGACTTCAATATCTCCAAAAAAGATTTACTTACCTAGAACTACATATTTTCCTTTGATAGATCTTTTTGCAGGGGAATTGTCTGTAGTTTTTCTGCAAAGGCCTAAGTCTCTGTCCACTTCATCAGTTCAACCCACCAAAAGCCTTTCAGAGCTCAATGTGGAGAGGCTGGTGAACAAGATTTTGTGGGCTAGAGGACTTGCAGGCCCATCTTCTATACCGATTCCTTCTGTTCTTGGTACCATAACATCATTCACTCCATTGACTACTCCTCCTCTAACCTAATTGGAGGTTTTAGAGTCCTCTGTTCTGGTCCCCATGGCACCAACTGTGTCAGCTCAGGAGTTGCTCGCTTCTGTGGAGCTGACATTTATCCTGAGTGCTTTGGTTGTTTTGGTCCAGAGACCCACCAGAGCCATGGTTTCCCTGTTGGTTCTGGGAAGCAGGTCTTGATTCCAGTTTTTTAGAGCCATCCCTGTTCCTCAGAGCTTCAGCTCAAGTGAGTCCTGCTCCAGTTTCAGTCTCGAGGATTGGTTCTTCAGAGCAAGAGGTGACCCTGGTCCCGAGGCAGTCTTTCTCAGTTCTGGACTCCCTCCCCTCTTTGGGGGAATGACCTTTGTGGCAATGCAGAGGACTCTTTCTCTAGCAGAGATAAAGTCAGTGCCTCCCCCATCAGAACAGGTCACCCCCTCTAGCTCTACTCTTCCACTTGCCTCTTCACTGTGACAGTGGGTGCCAAAGCCTCAGGGTGCACAGCCACAAGTACTGTCATCCTCTGATACCTCCCCAGATTATCCTACTGAGGAGGCCCCTCGCAAAAAGAAGTGGAAGAGGAAGCATTTGGATTCCCTCAGAAATCAGTCACCAAAGACACAGATTTCGATGAGGGGGAGGGGTCCCCTCAGCCACCTTCTGAGGATGTCTCCTTTGGAGACATCTTTGAAATTTTGAAGCAGAGGGGATACTGGACAACCCAAAATGCTTCCTCTGGAAGTCTGTTTACCTGTAAGCATTTGACACCTGCCCATCTACCTCTTGGGTGACTCTGCCCACTGATGGTCTCATTCAGTTGATTTCACAGTGGACGTGGAAGGCCCCTGACTCTGTCAAGCCCTTCCCCAAGAGACCACACAAAATTATTTCCACACTTGCAGATAAACAGTATTGGGCTAAGGGTCTTGCAGTTGATGCCATGGTCATAGCGGCCACCACAAAAAGAAACTATCTGAAAAGAGTTCCTCTGTTCATCCACCTAGCAGTGAGTCCTGGGCTATGGACAGATTTGGGAAGTGAGTCTACCCTTCATCAACCTTCGCTATAAGGTCCTTGAACTTCTTGGCACACTTCACCAGACTCCAAAGGGATGTGATCAAGGAGTTTCCAGACACCTTAGTGAGAGCTGTAGATGAGGAAGTCCGAAAGAAAGTGGCTTCTCAGTTAGCCACCCTGGAGTTTGTGTGAAACTCGTCCATGAGGCTGATTGGCCATACAGCTGAAGGGGCATCTAGAGTGGTGGGTACAGGCATAGCCATTGGGAGACACTCCTGGATGCACCTTTGTGAATTTGTAGAACCTTTCAAGTCTTCTTTCATCAATGCTCCCTTTGATGGAACATCCTTGTTTGGTCCCAAAGTGAAAGAAACATTGTCCAGGTGTGAGAAAGATGACAAGACCCTTTCTGCTGGGGCATATGTTTTTCCAGCCCCCAAAGGTCCTTTTCTAGGAATCAGAAAAGCGGGGACATAATGTGGTTCAAAAAATTCCAAGGGCCTTTAGCGGGGGAATAATGTGGTTGAAAAAATTCCAAGGGCCTTTCTAGGGCACACGTGGAGGGAGTTTCCCCAGGGGCAGAGGGAGGAACCAAAACGGAAGACACTGCCCTCATGGCAGACGTGGTCCACAATACCAGGGCTTCAGGGATTCATACCTAGGCAAGCCCTTACATTGCTCCTGAATGGAGGCCTGATTCTCTTCCTCTGGAGGCAGTTGGGGGATGCTTGTCCTTGCACCTAAGTAGCTGGCTAGTATAACAAAAGATTCCTGGGTGCAATGGATCATGTCCAGAGGCTATATCATTCCCTTTTCTCAACCTCCCCATTTACAAGAAAATCCCCAATATTTCACCCAATCAGAGGGAGTCAGCAGTATAAGAAATTCAGAAACTGCTTGACAAAAGAGTCATCCAACAAGTCCCGCCAGACCAAGAAGTATTCAGAACTTACTCAAGATTCTTTTTAGTGCCAAAAAAGACAGGGGACTCGACACCTATATTGGATCTCTGTGTATTGAACAAGTCAGTTTGACAAATAAAGTTCCAGACGGTCATGGTACAGTCTATCCTTCCCTTTCTGAAGAAAGATGACTGGATGTGCTCTATAGACCTTCAAGACGTATATTACTAAATAAAAATGGACAAGTGCTCCAAAAGGTTCCTCTGCTTCCAGCTAGGAGCCAGTCATTATCAATTCACAGCACTGCCCTTTGGACTCATCACAGCCCCCAGGGTGTTCACTATATGCATGGCGCTAGTAGCAGTTCACTTGAGACTGCAAGGATTCCATGTTTCCTTACTTGGACGACTGGCTCATAACCAGTTCGACCAAGCATCAGTTGATATTAGCCAGGGCCTACACCTTCAAAATCTGTGCCCATCTGAGAATAACTGTAAATCTAGAAAAGCCACATTTAACCCCAACAGAAATGTTGGAATCTATAGGGGCAGTATTGGATAATCAGACATCGATAGCATCCCTTCCTCCAGAAAGACATCAAAGATTTGTAGATCAGGTGCAACACTTATGTCACAAAAAGAAGGTTCCAGTGTGTTTGGTCCTACAAGTCCCAGGTTTTATGGCAGCTTCTATAACCTTAGTGCCACTAGCCAGGTTTCAAATGAGAATTCTGCAATGGCTGCTAGCCTCCCAAAAGTTTATCCTTCATCACCTGTTGTAAAATCAAGTACTGATCACCAACCATTTCAAAAGAGATCGTCTGTGGTGGATACAGTCTGACCAAGTCCTTCAAGGTTGCCCCTTTGTTTTTTCAGAACCCACAGCCATAGTGACTATGGACGGGTGTATGTTAAATCATTGAATGCTTAAAAAAGCAAATGATAATTTATTGAACCCATGTAAGTGAAAGCTTACAATCTTGAATGCTTAGAACAGCAATTTTTTTCCACAAAACAAAACAAAAAAATTTTTAAAACATTACATAAAGTGGGGGGCTTTTCCTCCCCACTCCCCCCTACTTAAATATACCAACTCTGAGATCACACTACGGTGATGAAAATGGCAAAGTAATGGAAGCAGCCAAGTGAATTCTTTCCCTGGGAAAGAATTAGCTTATATGCTGTTTCGCTATTTTTTCTTTTCGTGCTTTCAAGCTCTATCAAGATGCATTCAAAAAAATGTGTCTTTGATCATTTAATAGGAACCCCACCCCTATGGACATCTCCCAGATTGGGTGGGGGGGCATTATCTAGGCAAAATGGTCCAAAGCACTTGGTCCCCATTAGAGGCCAACTTGTACATCAATGTCCTGGAGAAGAGCTGTGCTTCTCGTGTTGCAGGCATTTCAGACAGCCCTTCCTCAGGGGACTATCGCAATTCAAACAGATAATATGGCAGTGGTTTGGTACATCAACAAGCAGGGAGGAATCAAATCTTACTCCCTTTTTTGAGAATCCCTCAGAGTGTGGCAGTGGGTAACCTCTTCCAACACACATTCCGGGGAGTTCCAATATTATTGCAGACAAGCTGAGCAGACGCATCCTTTGGCCTCATGAATGGTCTCTCAATCAGAAAGTGACAAAGATGATTTCCACCTTTGTGGACAACCTTGTTGCAATCTGTTCACTTCTCCTCTAAAAACAAAGGCATCATTTACTTTGCTCTGATTCCCCCTCCAGGAAGCTCACCAAGAGATGTTCTTCTCCATGATCCCCCCCCCCCAAGTCTTCTATATGCATTTCCTCAATACCTCTAATTCCCAAATTTCTACAGAAAGCACTCAGGTTGAAGAGCAAAATGATCCTCATTGCTCCCTTTTGGTCTCAACAAGTCTGGTTCCCCTTTCTTTGGTCATATCTGATTTGATAACTATGGATCCTGGACCCAGACCTAGATCTTCTGTCCTATCTGGATGGTCTTGTTCATCCAAACATTTTAAACCACTAGTTGACTGTGATTTCTCCAGTTCTAATAACTGCCAGGCATCCAAATATTTCTTCCCTAGTACCCCATATTCTCATATCAACTCACAAGCCTTCCACTAGAAAGATATATACCAGTAAATGGAAAAGATCTTCCATTTGGGCCATTGAAAAGAAAACACATCCTTTCTCAGCTTCCATAGAACATGTCCTGGATTTCTTAGCCACTCTATTTAATGATGGAGCTTTTCCTTCTACTATCAAAATTCTATTAGCCGCTATTTCAAATTTTCAAAATAGCTTGGATGAACGTTCCTTAGCATCTCATAGACTTTGTAAATCATTCCTAAGAGGCACTCTTTTGTTAAAACACCAGTACAAACACCCAGTCCCTCCTTGGAACTTAAACTTAGTTCTACAGGCACTGATTCATACCCCCTTCAAACCTGCTGTGCAATGTGATCGGAAATATTTATCTTGGAAGACATTATTTTTGCTAGCCATTATCTCTGCCAGGAGGATTTCAGAGATCCAAGCCTTATCATCGGAACCTCCTTATATTATTTTCCACAAGGAAAGGGTATCACTGTGTACCAACCCCTCCTTTTTACCAAAGGTTGTATCAGAGACAAATATTAACCAGACAATTAATTTGCCAGTTTTCTTCCCTAACGATTCTAACAAAGGGGAGTATGCCTTGCATCTATTAGATGTACATAGACAATTATGCTTCTATCTTCATAAAACAAAAAGCAGACAACAATCTAGTCAATTATGTCTCTTTCTCTAGGGCAAAATAGGGCAAGGCAGTCAGCAAGACTACAGTTTCTAAATGGCTGAAAGACTGCATTTCATTTATTTATTTTAAACATAATTTCCCCTTGAAGAAACCAGTTAAAGCACATTCAACAAGGTCTATGGCCACTTCAGCTGTCTTTCTAGCCATAGCTTCTATGGATGACATATATGCATCAGCTACTTGAGCTACTCCCCATACATTTATTACTCATTACAAATTGAATCTGGTCTCGAGGGGACAACCATCCTTTGGCTCAATGGTGCTCAGGAATACTCTTACATAATGCCACTAAAGACTTTAGGTAGCTGGGGACTCTGTTCCATCAATCAAGGATAGAATGAAGATTGACAACATCAGATAAGTTATGTACACACCATAATGTTCCATCTGTGTTGTCTATCTTCATTCATCCTTGACTCCCCCCCCACCCAGCTCCCAGCCTCTAAGTTTTTTTTTGGTGGAGTGGACTATATCCAATTGGACTGTAATCTTATCCAAGTACAGTTGATAAGGCTTCTACTTGGTTTACCTTTTTCTGTATCTATATGTATATAGATATCTATATTTTTACGTTTCTACAAATATTTTTTTGCAAACTCAATCTGAGGTAATTGAAAGGGATTATGGGTAGAGTTTATGCTCAAGAGTTTTTGGCTGCTCCAAGCTGCAGTAACAGCCAAGTCAGTTCTGATATCAGAACCAACCCCATCAGTCAAGGATGAATTAAGATAGACAACACAGATGGAAAGTTATGGTGAGTACATAACTTCTTTTAATAGTCATTGATTGGCCTAATAAGTACAGAGTATAGTGGAATGATTACATCTCTGGACCTGGACTCAATACCTTTAGATATAAGCTGTGCAAAGAAAAGGTACTGCCTTACAGCAGTGGCAATCTGATGATCAAAATACAGTCTGCTCAGAGGTGACCTGTGCCTGACATACAAGGCCATGTCCAACCCGGAATTAATGGACATGCTCCACCTCAAAAAATCCAAATCTACCAGATCCACTAGAGCAAGCAACTTAAACCTTAGCACGGATATAAATAGGACATGCTGGAGGGATAGATTTGTCACCCAGAGACTCCCTATGCTGTGGAATAAAATCCCGATCCATGTGAGGCAGAGCACCTCGCTGGCTCTGTTCAAGAGAAGTCTTGACCGGTGGATGGGAGATCGTAGGTTTACCCCGGGAATCATCTCTGTGTCACTGCTGGACAGAGGCACAACAAACTAATGGGCACAGTATTTTTTAACATAAGGGGTGGCGTAAGCCACAAAACTTTGGGCTAGGCTTATAAATGCCTTAGGGCAGATAGCCTAGTATAAACCTATGAACCTATGAAAAGACAATTCACTTTTGACTTAGGCTCCCAGACTAACTACCAGACTGATTTCATGGGACTGTTGTCAATCTCATTGTTACAAAAGAAATTATGCTTTAATAAGCATAATAAGCCTTTGATTTTGATTTATATCCTTCAAGACTAATAAAATAATTACAGTTATCAAATATAATTCATAGTAAATTAGTCTGGCTTGGTAAGGTCATCAGCAAAGTGGGCTTTTTTCTAAAACTACTTCCTTATAACACTGGATATCTGATGATCAAAGGACAATTCACTGTTAGCATAGATTTGTAATAGTTAGATGGGGAGTCATGCACATCACTATAGCCTTTGTTTTAGCTTTACTCCTATAATACTTAATAGTTCAATTTATCAAACATATTTTTTATATAATGCCCCAGATTGTTAACATAATCTGCAAAACTAGCTAATTTCTCATTAACATTTCTCCATTTATGTCCATGACTTTGGCTAACAGCTCTAAATACAAAGCAAATTATAATGTTGCCCTGCCAATGGTATATGCTGGGAGATGATGATGGTTTCAGAAAGAGTTTCTTGGGACTATATACTTTGGGAATATACAGAGTTTCTTCAGTACAAATATGAGCTGAATATGGTATGTCTTGCACTTAGAAGAGAATTTAACCTCAGTTCAGAGATGATCTTGCTGAGTATAAAGTAATGCGCCCAAGAGGCGAAAGTGTTGCCATCTTTAGTGTTGATAGTTCCTAAGAAAGCCACAAACAGAAAATGAAAAAATAAAACCAGATATTAAGTGATGTAAACAGATCAGAAACTGAACTCTTTGGTTAAAAAAAGGCTAAACAGTTTAACACCACATTTACCCAATTGAAGGACATCAGTACATGTTAAATATTAAAGTTTACCTTGATTGCGGAAACCTAAATGCCTGAAAAGATTGAAATTTCCAACTCATGCTATCAAATACATCTTCAGCATCCAAAGCTATTAACACAACGATAGCATCATCCACTGCATCATTTTTGAATCATAACAGATCTGTTGTCAAATATTCGCATACCTTCTATAAGAGCCGCATTGGCCCATATTCTTGTTAACATATTTGCCATTCTTTTGGCCAAACAATCTTAACATCTTGTAGTCATGATTAACTACCAATATATATCTGTATAGCCCTGGATCCAGAAGATTTTTCCTCTCCTTTGGTATAAGTACAGACACCCCCATCCAGAAAAGCATTAAAAAAACACTAGTTTGTGTGGCTTTTCTCTGGGTACTCCGGTTTCCTCCCACGTTACAAAAACATGCGTCTGGAGTGTTTCTCCCTGGGCCTCCACTGAAAATTGGCTTCGTTCCAAGTCGGACTTTCCCGATAAACAAATGTTAAATAAAAATAAATAAATAAATGTTCGTGTTAGTTACGATTCCATTTTTTTTTTTCATAACACTACCTATGCATTACCAGTCGCATGCCAATAGCATACTTCTACCTAAATTAGAATAATTAGACTATGAGGTCTCTTTTCTGATCTTTCACACACCCTGTAATTCCCACAGAATACAAATGGTAGAGAAAAAATTCTTTACACTGCTAACTCCCCCTTTACCACAGAACAAAAATACCCATTTGATAACTGGGTTGGGCAACTGACACACAGTCCTTTTTCAGGGGTGACCTGAAAGCACTGTTTAATGCAGGCATGGGCAAACTACGGCCTGGGGGCCACATGCGGCCCGTTAAACGTTTTGATTCAGCCCGCCAAACTTGAAAAAATTTAATACATTTTAATAATTTTTTTTAAAATTTTCGCGCTGTCGGGGCTGACGTTATCACGTGCGCGATGACGTCAGCACCATCAGGCTACCAGCCAGTCAGAATTGAGCTCAAGGAGCTCGCATCATCATTTCCGGCTGGCTGGCGGTTAAGTTAACAGTCAGCGGGAATGCAACATGTGGAACAGAAGAGGCTGACTCAGCGAGCCCTGAAACGGATTCATGGCAGCAGCAAAGGGGCCAGGGATATAGCGAGCTCACAGAGCTGGGATTAATGGCGTTAGTAGGCTGGGGGATACAGCGAGCCCTGAAACGGAGCCGGGCCCAGGATTAATGGCAGCAGCAGCAACATGAGGATGGATTGAACAGAGGACGCCGAGCACTACTCAGGGTAAGAGAGTGTGTGTGTGTGTGTGTGTGTGTGTGTGTGTGTGTGTGTGTGTGTGTGTGTGTGTGTGTGTGTGTGTGTGTGTGTGTGTGTGTGTGTGTGTATGGCTGTGATAGGAAAGAGAAAGTGAGTGAATCACTGAATGCAGGTTTGAAAGGTGAAGTGTGTGTGTGTGTGTGTGTGTGTGTGTGTGTGTGTGTGTGAGCGATCGGAGAGAGAAAGTGAATGAATGCAGGTTTGAAAGGTGAAGTGTGTGTGTGTGTGAGCGATCGGAGAGAGAAAGTGAGTGAATGCAGGTTTGAATTGTGAAGAGTGTGTGAGCGATTGGAGAGAAAGTGAGTGAATGCAGGTTTGAAAGGTGAAGTGTGTGTGTGTGTGTGTGTGTGTGTGTGTGTGTGTGTGTGTGTGTGTGTGTGTGTGTGTGTGTGTGAGCGATCAGAGAGAGAAAGTGATTGAATGCAAGTTTGAAAGGTGAAGAGTGTATGTGTGTGTGAGCGATTGGAGAGAGAAAGTGAATTATGAAAGCTGACAAGATTCTGTGTGTGTGTGTGTGTGTGTGTGTGTGTGTGTGTGTGTGTGTGTGTGTGTGTGTGTGTGTGTGTGTGTGTGTGTGTGTGTGTGTGTGTGTGTGTGTGTGTGTGTGTGTGTGTGTGTGTGTGTGTGTGTGTGTGTGTGTGTGTGTGTGTGTGTGTGTGTGTCTGTGTGTGTGTGTGTGTGTGTGTGTATATATAGATTGCAGCATCACTGTTCAAAACTTAATTAATTTAAGAGCTCCTAAAAGTACACTATTAAGTAGGTAAGAAGAAGCAGTTCACAAGAGATTAATATGTAAGCAGGCACTTGAATATATAAGTCCCCTCCTTGACCGAAAGTGAGTCCTAGTGGTCCAGCTCACCTGCCTGAAAGTTAAATCTGTTAAATGGTTTCATGGTCATTGGGAGTCCAGTTTTGTTCATTGGGAATTCATTGTAGTGATTTGTTGTATTGATTTGTCAGTGATGTAAAATGACTGTGCAATATTTAGTCCCACATAGTCTCAACATCATCCCAGTATGTCTTGCTATAAATTAAAGCAATCTGTAAGTGTTACTATGGGTGTGCCATTTTTTCTTTCTTTCTTATTTACAGTCATTAAGGCCAGAGTGCAACATGCATACATTATTCTTTGGCCAGGAGAAATGGATGAGACAAAGGTGGCAACCATGTTAATAATTAAGTAGACTTTTATGATGGAAATGTTCTGAATTGGGCAGTTTTATCATTGCTGATTCATGCATTTTGTTTTATTGCCTACTGAAAAAAATGTTCAAACAATAAATTTAAAATGTGCTCTCTCTGTATAACAAGTGTGCTGTATTATACAAGGAATATAATTTACTAAAGTCAGGAAGGTGTAACAAAGAACACATATATCTTTCTTGTTGTGTGCAAGGGGATAATGATTTGAAAAAAAAGACAGTCAGGAGGAGAGTGATGGTGATATCCTGAAGGATAACAAAACTTTCAGTGCTTTAAAATAAAATGGTCATTTATTTGATTTTCAGTGTTTAAAGACTCATTTCGAAGTCAGAGATTTTATTGTAATGCTTTTCTTCATTTTCATTGGAAATTAAAGCACATGTTTTCTCCATATCCCAAGATGTGTATTTTTCCCCCAGTGAGGTGATGTTTTCAAAGCATGCCATCTATCTGCTCCTGTTCCGGCCCCTTTGTCAAATGTTAGAACTCAATGTGGCCCACGAATCAAAAAGTTTGCCCACCCCTGGTTTAATGGCTTGCTCAAGGCCACACAGTATGCAAATAAGGGCAACAAACCCTATACCATAGGAACTACAGCTCACAGCCTTAACGCTCTGCACCAGCTTCTATCACTGTAAACTTCATGACAGTCTACACAGGTTTACAGTGAATGATAGGGCGACCTTTTCTTCTTAAATGCCTTAGCAACAAGACAGCTCAAGCCACCCTTTCAGCACACATAATGTTTTCATCACTGGATCTGACTTGCTTCCCTAACATTAGTTTTCATTTTTTTTTCCTTAATCATTCATTGTTTATCATTTTTCCCCAGTAATTATAGAATTCCTGCTCAAAGCAAAATAATACTTTGCAGCTTGAAAAAATCACTTTCACCAGACAGCTTGCTATATGAAAGCCCCCCCCCCATTAAATTTTCATTATGTAAAATGTAATGTCTTGAAACAGTTATTTTTCTCCTGGGTATATACTATTAAATTACACATCCTTGTCCATATAGATGATTATAAGTCCAGTTTTTTGAAAGCTCCTTTATTACTTTATGTATAACTGTCAGAAGAAAACTTCAAACGAGTCACATCTGCCTCAGGTGATGAAAAACTTCTTTATTAGCAGCTAACCAGATTACACAGCATGTTGGCCAAGATGATCTCTTCTGGTCAACTTGTTTACTGACATCAACTTTTATACTGCAAGCAAAACAACTTTTTGTTACATTTCTGACCGTTGATAGTTGGCTATGAAAAACACCTGTGGTAAACATGTTTATCACAAATCACCTCAAACCAACAGTTAGTACAGAATGTTCAAGAAGTACAGAATGTTCAGTTCAACAATGGTAGCTCAAATTTTCCAGGACACACAGCCTGCTTCAGTAAATTAACTCTTACTCGGCCGTGCGTCCTTATCCCAGGCTTCACTAAGCTATAACCAAATCTCTTTATTCTGAAAAGCAGAAAACAGATATTATTCAGGTTTATAAGCAATGCTGCATTTTTGTTCACAGATGAGGCCCATTTTTGATAGGCATATCCCAACAAATAACATGTTCACTTTGCAAGAAGAGGAAAAAGACAAATAACTGTATGTTTTTAAAACTTTTTCTCTTAACATTTCCCCCCTGGAAACACTTTTTATTTGTCTTTTTATTTCAGCAATATATGGTAAAAACTAAGTTTTTCTTTGCATACATTACTTCATTGGCAAGACAAACTTTTAAACTTCAAAAACATTTGCAAAAAGTCACATTTCAATGTATTCACTTTCACCAGTCTGTTGCAATTGCTGGTACATCGTCTTCGTAACAGCAGTATCAACCAGTCTTTGTAGAAGACCTCTGATACAGGGTATACAACAACAACCACATACCACAACGATAGCCACAGCGACTCCAACGGACACCAGGAAACTGCTGATGAGATGACTCCATTTTCCAAACCACGCTTGTAGAAAGTCTGTAAAGGGATTACTTACCCCAGAGTTCTCTGCCAATTCTTCGGATAACATCTCCAAACCTTTCAAAGCTCAAGTGATACTTCCATCAGGCACAGTATTGTTTGGAATATATGTACAACAGAAAGTCCCAAACATCTTGCAAACTCCTCCTTCTTTGGCCAGGAGCACATCCAATGCAATTCAATTCTGCCATGCCACCTGCGAAGTGGCCTCCAGTTGTTCAGCAATTCCTTTCAATGCATCTTTGGTATAGTTCACAAAACGCTGCTGGTTATAGTAAATGTAGTTGATCCAGTCCACATTCTTATTAGGTTGAATCCAGACAAAGATGGATGTAAAACCAGCTGCTATTTGGTTTATTGCTTTGTATTCATCAGGTACGCCTCTTGGTATGCCAATGCTATCGATGTAGACACCGTTATCGAAGGATTGCTTCGGTGCCTCTCTTTTTCTCCTACTCAACCACTTCGGCTTTATTTCAGGTTCTCTTACGAAACTGCTTGCTGGAACTGGGAAAATGTAGAATGGCAGAATTAACTTTAGAAGTGCACAAGTTCCCTTCCAGGGAATCGTAAGCCTTGATCTGAGTTTGTTGTCTTCACATAAGCACCATACGTCTGCTAAACTGTAAGTTTGGTTCTCCAGAAATGGATTTTCATTGCCATTCACAGTAACATTGCAATAGTTCTGTCTCATATTGTCATAATTTTTCCCTGTGCCATATCTGGAAATGCACATATACGAACCTGGATAGGAAATCACTGCAGGCGGTTTCTCAACTTTGCTTATAACTGGAAAATGCAGAGTTTCATTTTTGCATTTATCTTCAGTTTTGTTGAAGAATAATTTTAACAGACACATTAGGTTACCTTCATCTCGCATCAATGGGACTGTCGCTAGTTGCTGTTTACCTTCAGCACAAGAAACACAGTTTTCACGATGTGCTTCTCAGGTACTATATCTAACCCAAGACAACCATTCATTATGGTGTACGAATCCAGTCTCGAGTAACAATTGTTCTTCTTCTGTGAAGGCAAAATCTGCTTTACTTGTAGCATTTTTAAGGCTTTGTACTTTAAGTTGGAGGGTCCCCAAAGGATCAGTTACAATTGGAAGAGACACTCTGATTCCATAAACTCCTGAATCACTTTCTTGTGGTGACACAATGGTTATAGTAATTACTTCGGTACCTTGGAAATGTGCAATTTTTATTCTTTGTTGCCTGCTTTTATCTTTCTCTGGTATCACTGCACCACTTGTTTCCCATCCATTCACATCTGTTGACCACCAAACATTTGACCAGGACGTACAGTCTCTATTGCACAAGTATTTTGCACGAGTCAAGAAATTATCATTGTTCCATTTAGAACAGTCCAAAATTCCTTCACAAAGTTTCACCTTAAACACAGTAGTAACACCTGTTTGCGCTTGCAGCACCACCATTCCTTTTTCTCTTGTAACTGTTCCTTCTCGTATGGACATATTTACTTTCGCCACCAAAATCATCATCATGTGACAGTTCAAGTACCAGTTGAACATGGCCATCCTCCCTAAGGACTACCTCGCACCGTTGGTTTCTTCACTGGGTTTGAGACGAACTAGCCCCTATTGGGCTAATCCCACTTTGTAGCCAGACTTTGCGCTCAGAGGTCTGGTGGAGTTTGACCAATATCAATGGCAGAAGGAAAAGTCTTGAGTTTTTTACAGTGGGTGATATGAATCCACGAAGTCCTCTCAGCAATCTTTACAGCCGTAGGTGTCGAGATAAGCACCTGGTATGGGCCTTCCAACCTGGGGGATGACCAATTCTTTCTCTTCACAATTCGGATCCACACCCAGTCCCTGGGTGCCACGCTTAACAAGGTTTCATTTCTGGAATCTGCAAAGGAGTCACTGGTTAGAAGAGACTTGACATTTAGCAGCTTCTTCATATAATCCGCTAGATCCTCACCCCCCTCACGTTCCGCTGGCAACAATCCTTGCCACTGCGGGACGTAATATGGTCTCCCAAACAAAAGTTCAAATGGTGTAAGTCTTTTGTAGGAAGGTGAGATTCGCATATACAGGAGTGCCAAAGGAAGGCATGCAGTCCATGATCTATGTGTTTCTGCCATCAGTTTGCGGAGCTTTCTCTTCAAGACACCGTTGTGTCTTTCCACCAGTCCAGCTGATTGGGGATGGTAAGCACAATGATACTTAAGATCAATTTGAAACACTTGACCCAACTTTTAAACAATCTGGTTAACAAAATGAGACCCATTATCACTGTAAATGCGTCTTGGTAAACCAAATCGGGGAATTATTTCTGTAGTCAAAAGCTTTGCTACTGTTTGTGCATTGGGATGCTTCACTGGAAAAGCTTCCACCCATTTAGAAAAAGCATCAATAATGACTAAACAGAACCTTATTCCCTCTGAGGGTGTCAATTCAATAAAGTCCATACAGAGTGGTGGAATGGATATGGAGGGGTGGGGAATGCCTGCTGAGACTTTTTAACTCCCCCTGAGCATGATACTTTGCACATAAAAAACAAGATAAACAGAATTGCTTTGCATAGGTTGAAAACCCCTTACACCAAAACACCTTAGACACTATTTGAATCATTGCCTGTACTCCTACATGGGCAGGTCCATGGCTAACCAATGCCGCATACCTAAAAAGGTTTGAGGGTAACACCATTTTGCCATCTGATGCCCTATACAACCCATCCCGTTGAGTGATACCATATTTTACCCAATGACATTTTTCCTTCTGTGTTGTCAATGTCTGCATTACTTTTAGTGTCTCTAAGTCTAAGAGGTGTCTGGGCTCTAAATCATTGTCATGTAAAAGCAAATCATTTTCTTGAGCTGCCTTTTTTGCAGCAAGTGCATTTCCCCTGGAAACAGGATCTTTTCTGTTGGTATGTGCGGAACATTTACATATCGCTATCTGAAGTGGTAGTTGCACTGCATCTAACAACTGTAAAATTAAATCTGTGATTTATTGGTTTGCCTGTCGCAGTAACCATTCCCCTATTCTTCCATTGTTGAGTGAAAACATGCACAGTGGAGAAAGCATATTGACTATCTGTATAAATTGTCACTTTTTTACCCTCCCCTAAGGTACAAGCTCGAGTCAAAGCCACCAACTCAGCTGCTTGTGCAGAATAAATGTTTGACAATCTTTTTGCCTCCAAAACTTCAGTTTCTGTGGTGACAGCATACCCTACTAGTGTTTTTCCTACAGTGTCCTTCTTTGCTGATCCGTCTACAAACAAAATGAGATCAGAATCTATTAACGGAATATCCGTTAAATCTGGTCGGGGAAGCACTTTGTCATGAATGCTCTCTAAACAAACGTGTGGAGTACCTTCTTCTGGAGTCGGCAAAAGTGTCGCCGGATTAAGAGTAGTACATCTTTCTATGGTCATATGAGGCTGTGTTAGCAGCACTGTCATACATGACAAATGTCGACTAGGAGATAAAAAGGTTATCTTATCTTGCAAAAGTATAGCAGCTCCTGAATGTGGAACCCGCAATTGTAATGGGTGAAACAAAACTAATGATGCTGAGGCTTGTACTGCCATGGCGGCTGCCACTACAGCTTGAAGACAATGCGGCAATGCCCTTGCAACAGGATCTAATCTGGAGGAGTAGAAAGCTATCGGCCTCTGTTTATCCCCATGTACTTGTACCAGAACCGAAGTCATATATCCTCCCTTACAATCAACCATTTGTATAAATGGCTTAGAATAGTTCGGAAAACCCAAAACAGAGGATCCTGCTATCAATTGCTTAATTCTATTAAATGCCTGTATTGCCTTATTACTACTACAGCTTGAACACAATGCGGCAATGCCCTTGCAACAGGATCTAATCTGGAGGAGTAGAAAGCTATCGGCCTCTGTTTATCCCCATGTACTTGTACCAGAACCGAAGTCATATATCCTCCCTTACAATCAACCATTTGTATAAACGGCTTAGAATAGTTCGGAAAACCCAAAACAGAGGATCCTGCTATCAATTGCTTAATTCTATTAAATGCCTGTATTGCTTTATTTGTCCACTGTATATTATTCTTAGCTGCCATGGGAGTGTCATAGATTAGTGCGGTCAATGGCCCTACTTCCTCAGCATAGTTAGGGATCCAACTTCTACAAAAATTAGTCACACCTAAAAAGGACATCATCTCCCGCTTAGTCGTAGGCATAGGTGCCTCAAGAATTGCTTGTTTTCTTTTGTTTTCCAATTGTCTACCTGCCTGCGAAATTAAATAACCCAAGTACTTTACTTGTGCTTTCCACAATTGTAACTTTTCTTTATTTACCTTATGTCCTTGCTCAGCTAAAAACTAAAAGGGCAAGGGTATCCCTTTACAACTTTCCTGCGTGGGTGAGGCCAACAAAATATCATCTACATACAACAGAACCTGGCTTCCCTCTGGGGGAACAAACTGAGCTAAATTCGCAGCCATTTCTTGTGCGAATATTGTCGGACTCTCACAATAGCCCTGTGGCAATCTGGTGTAGGTGTATCTTTTACCTTGATAAGTGAATGCAAACCAAAATCTACTCTCTTTATGTAGTGGTATGGAGAAAAATGCATTGCTTATATCTATGACAGAAAAATATCTGTGCTGAGGTAGTAAATCATTAAGTAATGTATAGGGGTCAGGGATCACTGGTGCTCTTGGGATCACAGCTGAATTAACTGCTTGTAAATCCTGAACCAACCTCCATGACCCATCCGGTTTCTTTACAGGAAACAACGGAGTATTGCAGGGCGAATCTGGGCATTCAACAAGAATTCCTACCTGTTTTAGCTGGCTTAATTCCTTCCTCTGCTTGTTTATTTAGTGGGTATTGGTGCTTACGAGGTCTAAAACCTGACTTTGGAGTTATACAAACTTCACCTGCTGTTTTCATCAGTCCTACGTCCCCTTTACCTTTTGACCATAAATCTACAGGTAAGGCACTTAACGCACTATCTTCCTCTTGAGTTAGGAGGATTTGTCATGCCATTTCTGTTTTGTCAACCCTGAGGTGCACGCTTGGTTGTGTCCAGGTCACCCAATTTAATCTTTGTACCTGGATCTGTTGATCCTTCAACTGACCTTTGGACATTGTGTCCCAATTCGTTACCTTTTTCGCTAAATCTACCCAATGTGTCCCCACCGCTTTAGTAATTGAAATATGTGGGCTATAACCTGAGCGATATAAAGAACTCATTTCTTTGGTCAAAGTACAGGTCACTACTGTATTACCTTGATTATCCCAAAACATATAATTCAAAATTATCCTTGCATGTTTGTGCTTAAAGAATTCTTTTTCAAATTCTTTATCCGGACCAGGGGCCTTTCTGCAGAACATTGTACAATGTAAGTGCGCCGCAACCTGCGGTGACCCGCTCCTAGATTTACTTAAAGCTAGGTTGATCAAATCTGTATCAACCCTCCCCGGCCCATTTGAAATCAAGTCCTGGCTATGCCAGTAAAACAAGTCTTGTACTCCCTGTACCACCAAGCCATCCGCTAACCTTTTCGCCTCAATGCCTTTAGGTGTGGGAATTGCCGCTATTCCAAACAAATGCATCAAATCTCTTCCTAGCTAATTAACTGGACAAACTTTCGATATAATTACCCTACACCTAACAGTTTGGTTTGTTTGTGGATCTGTGAACAATAGAGGATGGGACAGTGGATCCTTATAGATTTTCCCGTTTGCTGCTTTCACAAGGACAAACTCATCCATCTCGCAGTTCAGAGGCAGAACTGCTGGACCCAAAAGTGTACACGATGCACCTGAATCACATAAAAACTCCACTTTCTGTCCCTCAACCAAAAACCGTATCATGGGTTTTTGATCTAGATGCATAGCAATACCCAAATTTGCCAGGTTTATGACTTCACAGTCACAATCCTACCCTTCCTTATGAGTGTTCTGACATTCATCGCAGAGAGTGTCTGCCTCATCATCATCACAATCATTCTCACTTTCTTCTTTTTCTCTACAATAATCACAATAATGAATTTGGCGCCTTCCTTTACTATCATATAGTCATGCGGAGCCCTTGTTCGTAAGCTGTGGGGAATGTTGCCACTCTTCAGAGTCGGCAGCAAAGTGCCCACGTCTACCGCACTTAAAACATTCTCCACGTTCTCATTACATCCGAGTGATGCCTCCAGGTGCATCTGCAGTTACTTCCTACTGCGCCTCTAGGCGTCAAATATTGCTTGTTCATATTTGCATTAATAAGTCCAAAACCATGCTACATACAAGGTATCAGAATATTTTATCTTGAAGCATACGTGAAGGCAAACACAATTGTATTGATATTTGACCTATGTCAATGAGTATTTCTTAGAAATGTAAGGTGATAACTTCATTTTTTAAAGGCTCAAGCCACGCCCACTGGGAGTTAAAGGTACACACTCAAAGAGCTGTATTGGAGGGAATGAGTTAACCTCCCCTCATATTCCTCTGAATGTCCACCGGGTTTATTTAACGTGTCCCATTTTGGGCCCCCACATTTTTTACACCACCACAGCACCCTTGCCCCCTTTGGTCCTGTACCAAGAATATACCACCATCATCCCCTACTGCTAACACTTGTACTTTTTTTTTCTTTTTTAAATTGAAATGTCACTCAGCATGCCGTGCATATTCAAACAAAGGTTGCAGTCTACATGTTCTATGATCTACCATATGCTTAGTTATAAAACTACTTATTGGAGCCCTACAACCCTTAAGAAAAGCATTTTTCAATTGCTGTTCATACTGACTATCATTGGTCTGATCCTGCGGAATCATCATTCCGCAATGGTTATTGAACACTTCTGTCAGTCTTACAATATAGTGATCTACAGATTCATCATCATTTTGGATGCACTGATTTATTACTGTCCAATCTGCTCTTGGACGCCACTTATCAGAAATTCTCTTTAACAGATCAGTGACTCGCGTGTCTAACACCCCAGAATTATGCTTTAATCTGCCTTACATGTCCAAGTACCACAAACTAAGTGCCAATCTGGACCCAGGATTTGTCGCACTACTTGTTCTACTTCCAAACCATTTAGATGATAACTTAAACGCATACCAACTACGTCCTCAGAAAACTTTTGAAAATTAACCTTGGGATGAGGAATACCATCTGTAGCTCATTTTATATCCTCTCTAGCCCAGGGACGATCAACTAAAATAGTTGGCTCTTGTCCAACATCCCCTACTTGTGGGTTTGCAACTTGTATTAAGGGAAGAGCTTCTGAGTGGTCAGAAAGTTTAATGGCCCAATGTCCTTGCCCTGCTGGTCCTGACCTTAACTGCATAGGTTGGTCTACCTGTTGCAAAGCAACCTTGGGTACTACGGGAATTTGCGGGTAAATTGGAGGGGTCACAACACTTCCTTGAGCAGCCAATAACCCACCCTGCTGTACTGATCCCACATCTTCAGACTGATATTGAGGAGGTTCTGCCGGTACGGCAGCAGCAATTTCCCCGTACGGTGGGGCAGTTGCCTGCCTTTGTACCGCACAAACTGTATGCTCATCCTCCTTATCAAAAAATAAAGCTACTTTTTCACTTGGCACCAGTGATCCCTTTTGATTTATTTTTTTCTTTTTCCTGGCACTGTTTTTCTTTTATAGCTCGTTTATTTGCTTCTTCTAACCATTTTTGTGCTTGGGGAAATCCCAATTGTCTTTGCTTCTTAGTTCTAGTTCCTGCATCTCTTTTCAAATCTCTAATCAATTTTGCACAGGCATTCTTATTCAGGGTACCATCAAAATCATATTTCAACTTCCACTTTTTCAAAAATTTAACATTATTTTTGTTTAAACCTTTCATATACTTAGCATCAACATTTAAACAGACATCACTCTCACACTTGCAGCAACTCGAACTCATGTTTCCCCTAAATTTCTTATTTTAGGACTGTATCAAAGTTATTTTACAGGGCTTATTATAAAATGGAGCTATCTTAACGGGTGATCCTAACAAAATAATCGTAACAAGTAATCCTACCCAACCTTAACTATAAATAAACCCCCTGTTGACAAGATTAAATTAAATTAAAAGAAAATTTAGTTTTCATCCTACCTGAACCAGATGAGACTCCGTTTCCCCTTTTGGTTCAGAAACCGTCCCTGAGATAGGGATCAGAGAGCGGCCAGCCTCCTCTCAATGACAAATCAGTCAGAGGGCTTTCAGCCGAGGGAATCTTAAGATGAGAGACCCTCACCTGCACAGGTTTTTTGGTCTCTCTGTTGGTCTGATCCGTATCTTCGTAGAGGTTTCCGGTCCGAAGGACCAAAATGTCAGAAGAAAAATTCAGACGAGTCACATCTGCCTCAGGTGATGACAAACTTCTTTATTAGCAGCTAACCAGATTACACAGCATGTTGGCCAAGATGATCTCTTCTGGTCAACTTGTTTACTGACATCAACTTTTATACTGCAAGCAAAACAACTTTTTCTTACATTTCTGACCGTTGACAGTTGGCTATGAAAAACACCTGTGGTAAACATGTTTATCACAAATCACCTCAAACCAACAGTTAGTACAGAATGTTCAATTCAACAATGGTAGCTCAAATTTTCCAGGACACACAGCCTGCTTCAGTAAATTAACTCTTACTCGGCCGTGCGTCCTTATCCCAGGCTTCACTAAGCTATAACCAAATCTCTTTATTCTGAAAAGCAGAAAACAGATATTATTCAGGTTTATAAGCAATGCTGCATTTTGTTCACAGATGAGGCCCATTTTTGATAGGCATATCCCAACAAATAACATGTTCACATTGCAAGAAGAGGAAAAAGACAAATAACAGTATGTCTTTAAAACTTTTTCTCTTAACAATAACTTCCTTCTGGAAACAGGAAACTGCTTCACAGGAACTCTCTCCAAAGTGTCCACAATGCTCTTCTGCATTTGCAGACTGGTTAGGTGTTCCTTATCTCATCCTGCTTTGGATTCTTTGTCAGCTCATCGACCACACCTAGCATACCTCTTGACTATACTGAATTCTTGGGTATTTACCAGTTTTGAGGTCAAAATAATGGGGTTCCATGAACTCTGCAGTGGCCCCTTTAATTTCCGAATTTCCCTTTTTTTTGCTGAATTTTTGCTGATATCATCATGTGCAGGGGCATGCGTGCTGAAGTCAGCTTCGCGAGCAGACTGCCAGCCTGTTGGAATTCAGGTGAGGTCTTGAGGGGGTGCATACTACTGTCTGTGTTTATCTTTATGGCAAGATGTTGCAGGCAAGCCGTTCATTACAAACTAATAAGTATACTGCAGCAGTTGTCGGATTCGGACCAGTCTCATCAATCATGAGAAACTATATCACCACCAGACCCAGCTCTTCTCTGGCACCGTCAGGTAAAAGAAAGAAAAAAATAAATTCAATGCGCAATGCTTTGTGATTGTTTCTGTGTTGTATTGTTATCTGTTAGTGTTTTTTTCTCAGGTTGAGACAGCTATGAGCGTATATTACAAATTGAAAGCAGTTTGTGAAACTTGTACTATTTTACACATTCTTGGTGCTTTTTGTAGTTTGTACACTTGTCTTTCTTGGTTGGTGGTACTGTTGTTACATTCTACTTGCATTGCCAGGGCAGCTGTCTTTTTATATTTTCAACTGTCTGTGATTATGAACATGATATAATTTATTCATTCATAGCGCTATAATTTTCCCCACAGACTCACAGAGTTAGGCTTGCTCAAGTGATGGATCACTGGGAGAAATGTTTCCTTTTGGTGCTTGAGCATACTTGAAACTACTGAGGGGATGGACTGCTGGGAGAAATGCTTCATTTTGGTGCTTGTGCATACTGAGGAGATGGATCGCTGGGGGAAATGTTTCATTCTGGTACTTGTGAATTCTTGAAACTACTGAGGGGATGGATCACTGGGGAAATGTTTCATTTAGGTGCTTGTGCATACCTGAAACTACTGAGGGGATGAATCACTGGTGTAAATGTTTCATTTTGGTGCTTGACCATACTTGAAACTACTGAGGGGATGGATTGCTGGGGAAAATGTTTCATTTTGGTACTTAAACATGTTTGGAAACATACTGCTGAAGGGATTAGAAGGGGTCTGGTGGAAATGTTTCCGTTTGGTGCTTGTGCATACTTGAAACTACTGAGGAGATGGATCGCTGGGGGAAATGTTTTATGTGGTGCATGTGCATACTTGGAGACATACTGCTGAAAGGATTGGTGTGGGAAAATGTTTCATTTCAGTGCTTGTGCATTGAAACTAGTGAAGGGAATGGGTCATAGAGCAAAATGTTTCATTTTGGTGCGTGTGCATACTTGAAACTACTGAGGAGATCAATCGCGGGGGAAATGTTTCATTTTGTTGCTTGTACATGCACATAGATTAGTTTGGATCTGGGGGAAATGTTTCAATTTGGTCCTTGTGTATACTTAAAACTATTGATGGGATGGATCGCTGGGGAAATGTTTCATTTTGGTGCATGTCCATATTTGGAAACATACTGCTGAAGGGATTAATGCGCTTCTGTGGAAATGTTTCCTTTTGGTGCTTGTGCATACTTGAAACTACTGAGGGGATGGATCGCTGGGGGAAATGTTTCATGTGGTGCGTATGCATACTTGAAACTACTGAGGAGATCAATCGCGGGGGAAATGTTTCATTTTGGTGCTTGCACATATTTTATCCACACTATCCTTGGATTTGTATCTTTTACACCCTCCTATCTCCTCATTATTTTGTTTAACCTATCTTTGTCTCATTCTACTAGCTTCATCCTCTCTTTCTCTCTCTCTCTCTCTCTCTCTTCAGAGCACACTCAAGCAAATCTGCAGTCTGCGGCTACCACTCCACCCATACAGTATAAGATGGAATCAGTACTGCAAAACTAAAGAAGGATATACATTTTGAGCCTCAAGAGCAGGGTCAGTCCACCCAGGCATTCTACTTGTATGTTTTATGAGAGTGAAGCTATTACATTAGCAGTATTTCTTAGTAGTTCTCAGCGTGCTACTAAAACTGACTATTGTAGCCTCCCCCCCAGATAGTCCAGTAATCCTAACTGTCCAATAGACAGTATACATTTAATTCAGATCCCTGTGACTAAATTAACCATCAAGCAGCCCTCTCAGTGCTTTCTGCCTTAGTTTGTATCACTTAGACGCCCATCTGTTTATTTGCATCTCTATACATTCCCCTTCATGCAGGGTTCAGTCCTGGGTCCTCTCCTGTTTGGTATCTACTTCTCTGACGTAGGCTAACACAGAAGGTCTTTGGCTAACTAAATTCGCAGATGACTGCAAACTGGGAGCCATAATTGAAACTCCTAAGAATGTGGACATCCTACAAAAGGGCCTCACTGAGACAGATGCCTGGTGTCAAAGACATGGTCTCAAGCTCAATGCCAAAAAGTGCATTGTCATCTCCTTTGGTAAAAATTCTGTACCCATGAACTACCACATAGGCGGTAGTCTACTTAACACCGAAAGTGAGATAAGAGACCTTGGGACACAGGTGGACAGTAGTCTCTCCTTTGATAATCACATCATGAAAGTGGTCAGGAAATCCTTCTACATGGCACACCTCATCACAAAAGGTTTCTCATCCAGAAAAAAAGAGGTCATTGTTCCCCTCGTCTCATCACTCATTAGACCCATTATAGAGTACAACGCCCCTTTTGGTATGTACCTCACAAGACATCTACAACAACTGGAAAGGCCGCAAAAATACCTCACAAAGAGGATTACTGGCCTCAAACAGATGCCTTATGCAGACCGTCTAAAAAAACTCCAGCTTTACTCTGTCGCATATCGCCTACTCAGAGGCGATCTCTGCCTAACATACAACTATGTTAAACCCAGAGCTGTTGGACATGCTCCACTTAAAGAAATCCCAATCCCTCTGAGCTACACGCTCTAGGGACCTAAACCTTGTCACCACAATAAACAGAACATGCTGTAGGGATAGATTCCTGTCCCAGAGACTTCCCATACTCTGGAACAGACTACCTATCTATGTCAAACAGAGCTCCTCATTAGCAATCTTCAAGAAGAATCTTGATGATTGGATGGGTAATAGGAAATTCACCCCAGGGATCACTTCTGTGGTTCTGCTTGACAGGGGCACAGGAAAATAATTTTCTTGGGTGGCAAAAGCCAGGGTACATTTTTGGCTAGGCTTGTATAAGCCCTAGGGCTAATAGCCTAGTACCTACCTATGAACCTATGTATCTCCCTACTCTATTCTGTGCACAAACTGGTTATTAATCAGTAAGTCAATGTGAAGACACACTCCCAACCTTAATAAACTTTGCTGTCTCTTCTCTCCTTCACTTTATGGGTAGTTTGAATTATTACTTACCCCCTCTGAGGCCTTCACTGATAGATTTCCACTGATTGCCTCTCTGGTTTCTTTGCATTCCACCTGGTTTACACCCCTTGTGCTATCTCCCTCCCCCAATACTAAGTCTATATCAGAATCTGCTGAGCATGGAGCCATCTTTAAATTTCTAGTCTCCCACCAGGACACAAGTGCTCTTCAGCAATTGCATTCTGCTTGCTGGTAAGCCATTAGACCTCAGGAATTTGTTTAAAGTGTTCAGATTTGTAAAGTAATACTTTTGACTTTTGTCTTGCTGGGCTCTGCCCTGCTCCGTTCGCCCTCGCTAATGCTCGGGCTCACTCTGCTCCCCTGCCCTGCCTATTCCCTCCCTCCCCCACTATCTCTACATTTATAGTAATTACAGCCACACCCACAGCTCACCCTCACATCACCTCCACCAATCACAGCTCCTCAAGTCAGATCACATTATACCACAGCAACTTGCTCCACACAAAATACTCCCAATCACTCTCATTCCCACTAGGCATTTTTTACATCACCCACACTATTTACCCATCCACGTGTAGTGCAACCCTATATAATTCCTATTCAGACCCCCACCTAGAACCAGCTTAAACTTTATAACCATGACTATCACACAACTAAGTCTAGTCTGTCTTCTCATAATTCTTTATAACACCACAAGTTATCACTCTAGCAATATCCCTAAACATAGTAGTACAACACTACATTATGCACTCTCATATACAGACACCGCACATTATAATAATATCTGCCCACAATTGTTCAAGAACTACGTAATGAACCAATTCAGAACTAAACACATATGCTCTCATCCCTACTCCAAAAAAACACAATACTTTCTCACACTCCTCACCAAACTCCAACATCTGTATCACCATTTTAACACCAGGCTCACCATAAGTGGGGATATCCACCTCAACCCAGGCCCAAATCCATCCTGTCCAACACAAACTGCTCCAACACAAATGTCAGAACATAACACCCCCACTATCTTCATCCCTGGGCAAATCAACAATAGCAGCAAAACCAACCATCTTTTAATACTAAATATTAATATTAAAAGTATCAAAAATAAAATACCTGAACTCCAGGCCACAATAGCACACTACTCCCCAGACATAGCTGCTTTAACAGAAACCTGGCTAAATAAAAACATAGCTAACTCAGAAGTTCTCCCTACCAGCTACAGTATCATTAGACAAGACAGACCACTTCATAAAGGGGGTGGAACTGCATTACTGTATAAGTCCAACTTAACTGTACGTCAGTTACCAAACTCCTACCCATCCCCCAATAATTGGGACATACTTATCTCACAACTTCAACTTCACCCTAAAAAGGTCATCACCACAATTGTGATCTATATTCCACCTGGTAATACACCTGATAGCCTTGAAGACTTCTTATCCTGGTGTTCTTCCACATACTCACAAGAAACCCTTATTCTGGGGGATTTCAACCTAGATTGGTTCACCTGCATATCAGAACCTCCAAGTAATCTAATAAATCTCCATGGCTACCAGCAGCTAGTTCAAATTCCAACTAGATGTGATAAAAATTCTAAAAGGGAATCCATCCTTGACTGGATCCTAACTAACAACCCCACATTGTATCCCCATGCAGGCAGTCTCCAGACACCTTAAGTGACCACATCATAATATACTCTATACATAGTAGAACAAGCATATGCAAAACCACTAACTATATATCCACTAGAAACACACAAAAATTCTCTCCTGAGGTCCTCAATACTTTACTCTGTAACTGTGACCGGACCCCCCTAAAAACCCTCCCACTTGACTGGATCCTGCTAAAAACCCTCCCACTTGACTGGACCCCGTAAAAACCCTCCCACTTGACCAGGCTGTAGCATTTTTCAACAAAACATTTCTACAACACCTAGACACTGTCGCTCCATTGCACAAAATCAAGGTTAGAACCTCTACAAACTCCTGGCTCAGTAAAGAAACCAAACAAATCCTCAAGTCCAGAGACACTACCTGGCTTTACTATCAAAAAAACAAAGAAACACAAAGCCTAACTAAGTACCAAGAACTAAGCAGCCATGCAAAAAAATGCATTAGGCTGGACAAAAAAATCCTACTACATGACATTACAAACTAAATACCAACACAAACCCCCCCCCCCAAATTTTGGAAAAATGTGAACCAGCTACTAAAACCCACCCAAAAGGCTACCCCCAAACCAACCACCCCGACAATAATTTTCCCATCGAAACACAATTCAACTCCCACTTTGTGAACTTAATTCTAACCTTAGTATCACAGGACAGTTCCTTCCTCACTACTCCCCCCAACACAAATAACACTAATACAAGATTTACCCTCAAAACAGTTTCCACCACTTCAATCAAAAGCATGCTCTCCAAACTAAAAACCTCATCAACAACAGCCAACCTACTCCCCAGCTATTTCTTGAAACTCACAGCAGATACTATTGCTATCCTAATCTCCACTCTCATAAATAAATCAATTGTTGAAAACTATGTGCCCAAACTCTGGAAAATATCCTATGTTACACCCATACATAAAGGAGGGACTTCCACTGAACTTAATAACTACAGACCCATTGCTTTACTCTCCCCCTGGCCAAAATCCTAGAAAAATGCATCCATACCCAGATGCTAAAATATCTCCTAGACAGCAACATCATGTCACCTACTCAGCATGGCTTCAGACCTGCCTATAGTACCACTACAGCCCTCCTCTGTTTCACAGACACAGTAAACCATCTCAAAAACAAAGGCCTGCAAGTGTCAACTCTTTTTTTGGATATGTCCAAAGCATTTGACACAGTCTCACACCAAATCCTGTCAAACAAACTAAACCAATATCACCTATCAAATTCCACTCTTACCTGGTTCCAAAGCTACTTAACTGACAGGTACCAAGCTGTGAAATGGGAAAAATTCTCTCTCTCCTCAGCTGCCCATAAGTATAGGAGTCCCACAGGGTTCTATCTTAGGACCAATACTATTCACAATCTTCACAAATGACCTCCATACCTCCACACAGCATGCATCTATCATTCAGTATACAGATGACACTACCTTAATCTGTGCTACAAAAAACATTCCCACCCTCCTGCAAACAACTCAACTAGCATTCTCTGATGTTGAAAACTACCTTACCAAAGCCCAACTTATCCTCAATCCAAAGAAAACTCAGCTTATGATTATAACTAGTTCTAACAAAGACAATGATAACAGTCAATTCACTAGCTACTCCACAAATGCTACTCCAATCTATCCAGTGGCACAGGCTAAGCTATTGAGAATAACCATAGACTCCCACCTAAAATTTGATAGTCATCTCAACTTAACTATTAAAAAAGTACATGCCAAACTGGGATCACTCTACCGTATCAAACCATTTCTTACCAACAACACAAGATCAGCCATTGCTCACTCTCAACTTCTATCCACCCTACTCTATGCATCTCCCATTCTGACTAATCTCAAGAAAACTGAACTAAGCAAAATGGAAGCCTGCTATAACAGAATTGCCCACTTTGCTGCAAATTGCTCGTATAGAACTCATCACTGTAGTGCTTTGAGACAGCTCCACTGGCTTGAACTGCCCAACCTCCTAACCTACAATCAGCTCTGCCTCTGTCATTCGATCTATTACCTCCCCAATAAGTGTCCTACCCTCAAAAACCTAGTACAACATCACTCAGCCAAAAGGCCTCCTAGATCATCAAGCAAACTACTACTAGAAGTCACCAACAGCTCCAATAACTTTGAGATGCACTATATAGTAGTTCAGTGGCTAAAAAAATGGAACTCTGCCCCCACTAGCATTCAAAACAAATCATCCAAAGCCTCCTTTAAAGATCTCATCAGGCAACATCTCAAGCAAAGTTGGCAGTGCCATGATTGCTCCCCAGGCTAGTGAAAGTGGCTAAGGTACACATACTAAACCTAGAGTACTTGATAATAGTTTTCAGTCTTACTCACATACACTGGCTAATCTACAATGTATGTACTGTACCTGTGTACTATGTATGTATTCTACCTATGTTCCAAATTTCAGCTGTACACCACAAATCTATTAATTACCTTTATTTTTAAATTAATATTTTTTTGTTTGTTCTCTCCACTGTAACTGTTGATGTGCTGCATACCACTGTAAAAACATGTCTTTTGTAATTTGTGTGTATACTGATCATGTCTAAATAATAAGAAGTTATGTACCTACCATAACGTTCCATGTTAGTTGTCTTCTCTCGCCTTCTTTCTTGCTTGATGGGTTCGGAGCCGATCCCTCGGCTCCGACTCAGCACTTGCTTTAGCTCGAGAACTCCTTTTACCAGCTCGAGGCAGCCCCATATCCCATGATGCAAGGCAGGAAGTACCCAGATCTCGTTTGTTGACAAAAGGGCAATAACACCAAGCATAAACAATACTTCCCAAGGAAGAAGAAACTTACAAATGGAAAAAGGACCAGGTCTGAATGGTCTTTAGTATTATAGTTTCTTATACAAGGTCTGTCCAGGCCAGGGGGAAGGAGGGAGGGTCGCAAGAAAGAAGGCGAGAGAAGACAACTAACATGGAACGTTATGGTAGGTACATAACTTCTTAATGTTAAGTTGTCAATCTCGCCTTCATTCTTGCTTGATGGGACCAAGGCCCCTAGCACCTCTATCCTGGGTGGCTCAATGGAACAAACTCTTGAGGACTGTAGAGCCAAAACTGGCTCTGTCCCTGGAGGCCAAGTCCAATTTGTAATGGGAAACAAAAGTGTGAGGAGTGGCCCAAGTGGCGCTGCACAAATAGTGTCTAAAGGCAGTCTAGCTTGAAAAGCTGTAGAAGTAGCTAAACTCCTAGTTGAATGTGCTTTAGGTTTTGAGCACAGCTGTTTTCCCTGATCGTATAAATTTCAGTGATGACCGAAGAAAGCCATCTGGACAAAGTCACTTTAGAAACAGGAAGGCCTTTTTATTATCCGCATAGGAAACAAAAAGTTGATCAGATTTTCTAAATTTTTTGTTCTGTCCAAATAATATCTAAGCTGACGGTGGACGTCAAGATAATGTAGCTTTTGTTCAGCTCTATCTGAATAGTTAGGAAAAATACAGGAGATCAATAGATTGATTCAGATTGTTTTGAGCGACCTTAGGTAAAAAGGATGGATTAGTTCTCAAAGATACTCTGTCTTTGTGAAAAATCAAATAGGGGTCGAACCGAAGAGCATGAAGTTCAGACACCCTCCTGGCAGATGTAATAGCCACTAGGAATAAAGTTTTCCAAGAAAGATATTTCAGGGAACAAGAAACAGCTGGCTCAAGGGGAAGAATCAAGGATGTCAGCACTAAATTTAAATCCCACTGAGGAGGAGGATTCCTGATTGGAGGCTTTAGTAGGAAAATTCCTTTCAAAAAGGCCCTGCAGAGCCTATGGGACATAATATTATGATCTGCTATCCCGACATGAAAATTAGAAATAGCAGCCAACTGAACTCTGACTGTGGAAGAAGAGGAGCCTGCATGGAAGATCTCTGCTAAGAAGTCCAGAACTGCCTGAACAGGGGCAGTAAAAGGATCAATATTTTGGGCCTTAGCCCAATAAGAGAAACGTTTCCATTTGCTTGTGTAAATCCTCCTGGTAGAGGATTTTAGTGAAGCTACTATGATATCTCTAACTGGGTTAGAGATCAAATGAAGCCTGGCTAAGGAAGGAAGTGGAGCAACCATGCTGTGAGGTTGAGAGAAGGGATTGACCGGTGCAGCTGACCGGATTGGTGAATCAGTAGATCTGGCACTGGGTCCAGATGCCACGGCTGCACCAAAAGGTGATGATGGAGGAACGGGAACCAAACTTGCCGAGGCCAGTAAGGGGCAATGAGAATCAATCTGGCTCTCAAAACGGTAGCTTTCTGGATCACCTGAGGGATCAGAGGAAAAGGAGGGAAGGCATAAAGAAGTCCCTGGGGCCAATCCTGGGTCAGAGCGTCTCTGGGGGGATGGCCTGATAGAGGGAAGAGGCTGAAGAAGTCTGGACATTTGCTGTTTTGGGGAGTAGCAAAAGATCGCAACATGGGCGACCCCATTCCAGAAAAATCTCTTCCGCTATGGATTGCTTGAGAGACCACTCGTGAGGCATGAGAATAGCTCTGCTCAATCTGTCCGCTATAATGTTGGTTTTCCCAGGGATATGCGTTGCTACCAGAAACCGATGAGAGGAGATCGCCCATTGCCATAGTCTGAGCGCTTCTCGACACAAGGGGTAGGACTTGGTTCCGCCCTGTTTGTTGATATACCAAACTACAGACATGTTGTCTGTGTGGACTGCAATTGTCCCTACGGGAAGAAAGTCGTTGAGGGCTTGCAACGTTAAAAGCACTGCTCTCATCTCCAGGACATTTATGTGCAGATGGTACTCGAGCGGTTGCCACGTCCCATGAACCATCCTGCCCTGATAATGACCCCCACCCGATCAGGGAGGCATCCGTGGTGACAGTGGCTATCGGGGACGGAGGTACAAAGCACCTGCCTTGGTGAAACTGAGACGATGTGATCCACCAAGCAAGATGTTCTTTGCATGTTTGTGTCACCAGAATCTGGTGACGCATTGGGAGTTGCTGGTATGACCACTGTGTGAACAGCATCCACTGAAGGAGGCGCATGTAGAATCGAGCCAGGGAAGAAGAGTGATGGCCGCAGCCATAAGACCTAACACCTTTAGAACCATTCTGGCCTGTACCTTCTTGCTGGCCAGAATGATCCTGACATGAGTCTGAATGTCTGAAACTCTTTGTTCTGTAAGGGTAGCTGACATCCGAACAGTGTTTAAGTTTGCCTATGAAGGTAATAGACTGGCAGGGCGATAAGGATGATTTTCGTAGTTGACTGAGATGCCCAAATGAGAACAAAGGTCTATTGTGTAATCCCTGGCTTGTATAAGCTGATGCCTGGTGGTGGCTGACAGGAGCCAGTCGTCGAGATACGGAAACACCTGGAATCCTTGACGTCTCAGGTGAGCCGTGACCACTGCCATGCATTTGGTGAACACTCTGGGGCTGTAGTGAGACCAAAGGGCAGGGCTCTGAACTGGAAATGACTGGACCCCAGCCGAAAGCGGAGAAATCTCCTGGAGCGTCTGTGAATTTTGATGTGATAGTACGCATCCTGAAGATCTATTGAGCACATCCAGTTGTCCTTCTGTAAGAAGGGTAGAATTGACTGAAGAGTGACCATTCGGAATCTTGTCTTCTTGACAGACTTGTTGAGTCTGCTGAGATCCAATATTGGTCTCCAGTCTCCCGTCTTTTTGGGGACCAAAAAGAACCTTGAGTAGATTCCGGCATCTGAATGGTCTATAACTGGCTGAATGGCTCTTTTTTGCAGTAGTTTTGCGATCTCTAACTCTGCAATGTCCCTTAGACCGGGTGGTACATCTGGAAGGGAACTTGAGGGGAAGGGACTTTCCTCGAAAGGAATTATGTAACCCTTGGATATGATCGACTGTACCCATCTGTCTTGAGTGAGGGAATGCTAGGCTTCTGGGTACAGTGATAATCTTCCCCCGACTGCCTCCAAGGAGGGACAGCCGGGCAACACCTCAGGGATGCTGAAAGGGCTTCTCAGGAAGAGACTCCCTGTTGCCCTGATTCTTGGACCCCTCTGCCTCTAGAGCGGCGTCTGTTGTTGTTACCCCCTCTGCCTCTAGGGGTAAACTGACCACGTGAATCCGGCGTGACTCCTTGAGATTTACGGAACCACATCTTCCCACCCTTCTGTCCTTTGGGATAAGGCCTAGAAGGGGTGGAAAAGCGGACTCCAACAGCAGAAAGAGTCTTGCCGTCCTGCTCACACCTGGTCAAGGTTTCCTTCACCTGAGGGCCAAACAAAGCTGACCCATCAAAGGGAGAATTTGTGAAGGACGCCTTAAAGGGATCCGCAAAATCACATAGCCGCATCCAGGCTTGGCGTCTAAGAGCCACACCTGTGCCTGCAGCACTACTCGCTCCGTCAGCAGCATAAGATATTAGCCGCATGGAGGAGTTAGCAATGGAATTGAGGGTTCCTAGCTGCGAAGCAATCTTTTCTTGGGCCCCTGCAGCTGTAGGATCCTGAACTACTTCTCCCAGCTCCTTCAGGATATCTCTGGAGTCTGGTGAAGTGACAAAGATAATTCAGCGACGCATAGCAAAGGTCGCTGAGGAAAACATCCGCTTGCCTATCCATGGTCCTAGAGTCCTTGTTAGGAGGATGGACAGGCACGGAAGGATCTGCAAGTTCCTTTTTGGTGGCCGCAGCCACCACCATGGCATCAGCGGGGACACCCTTGGTAAGGAATTGTTTGTCACTAGGGGCAGTTATAAATTTAGAAGGCCTCCTAGGGACTGGCTCTACAGAGTCAGGAGCTGTCCACGCCTTCGAGCTATAACCTGCATAAGGGGTCGAAGGCGGAGACACCCAGGAGGTGGAGGGCCGAGATCCAAACGCCTCTAGGTATACTGACTCATCCTCAGAGGGATTGTTGGTGGGCCAGTTTCCCGTCTGTTTCAGAAGTTCTAGGATGTCTGAGAAGGAGACATCCTCAGGGGGGGATCTAGGGATCCCTCTGACTCATCAAAGTCAGTATCCGAACTGACAGACTCACGGGAGTCTACATGCTTCCTCTTACAAGTCCTCTTCCTAGGAGGATCTCCCCAAACATCAGGAGAATCCTCGGAAGAGGGCGAAATTCCCAATGGGGAAACCTGAGGCGGAGGATCTCTGGGTCCTGTAGCAAGAGAAGTGGCAGAGATGTCAACAGGTGCAATAGAGGGAGGAGCTACGGGAAGAGACTGCTGACTGATACCAGTGGCCAGTACACTCTTCATCACCTCGAATGCTCCCCTCCCAGGCAGGTCCGAGAGACCCCGCTCCGAAGAGCTAGGAACTCCGGGGGCCACCAAAAGGGAAGTCTCCGAGGCAGATGTCGGAGCCGAGCTCACCAAGGCCGAGGCTCCAAGGGGAAGAGCGGGCTCGGACAAGGGTCCGATGCCACTCACCCCCTCGGAGGAGACCATGGAAGCCCGACCACCGAATCCCTCTAAGGAAGAGGAGATAAGAGTAGGGGCTGAAGGAACAGAAGGGGGTATCCGTCCTCCAGCCGTAGCAGTAACCATGCCCGAAGACTCCAACTCCAAGCTCTGAGGTAGAGTTGAAGGAGGAACTGTAATGGGGTGTGGACCAACAGTCGTCTGCTGAGACGGACTGTGTAGCATTTGGGCCAGTACCTGTGACTTGAGCAATCTACTGACCACTCTCTCTAGGTCATGGTCTGACAACCTGGATGACCTTGAAGATCGGCTCCGATGGCTCCGTTCCGATAGAAGAGGCGAGGCCGAGCCGAAAGTATCGGCTCCAAGGAAGGGACCTCGACCTCTTCCTGGAAGGGGTCATCGGAACCGATATTACTGATCCTGTCGGCACCGATTTCGGAGCCGCAGAACGCTTCGATGTATCGGCTCCAGCCGGAGCCGATACAGCCACAAGTAACGGTGTCGGAGCCGATCGGGCCGACACCGATGCCTGTGCCACATGGGTGTCGGAGCCGATCGAGCCGACACCGATGCCCATGCCGTGGGTGTCGGAGCCGGTCGGAACCGACACCACAGTGGTCAGCAGATTCGCACCGATAGCCATCGGGCCGAAGCTTAGTGGATCAGAATCGGCTCCAGCCGAGCCGATCTCGACTCTATACGAGTCGGAGCCGAGGCCACAGGCTTAGGAACAGAAGCCTGGGTCTTGGCAGATTTAGTTGATTTTGTGGGGCCGACTTGGCGGAGAGCCCTCCGGCTTAAGAAGACCCTGAGAATCAACTTATTCTTCTCTCCTGCAGGACTCTCTGGCTGAAGGAGTGACAAATAGCACAGGAGTCCTGCAGGTGAAGAGGGCCTAAACAGTACAGGCAAGAAGTGTGACCGTCTGTCAGAGACATCTTCTGACAGCACGAGTCACACTTCTTAAAACCTGAAACCCTCTCTTTAGACATGGTGCCTAACAAAACACACACACACCAGTCCAATTAATTAAACTAATACCAAAAGGGTATTTAGTAAAAATACCAACACACACACCCTAACAGGGGGATGGGATAGGAAATTAACTGACTAAAAATTAAAAGAGACAGGAATTTCTGTCAGAAAAAGTTAAATTTAAAGTTAAACTATCAAAACAAAAAGTTTTTAACCAAAAAGGGGCTTAAATGTCACAAATGTGAATTACTTACCAGGAGCTGGTAAAGAGAAGACCTCCCAAGCGAAGCGGCAAATGAGATCTGGGTACTTCCTGCCTTGCATCATGGGATATGGGGCTGCCTCGAGCTGGTAAAAGGAGTTCTCGAGCTAAAGCAAGTGCCGAGTCGGAGCCGAGGGATCGGCTCCGAACCCATCAAGCAAGAATGAAGGCGAGATTGACAACTTAACATCTAAATGTATCTGTAATTTTTCTATGTGGAGCTTTTCTTCCCGGGCCTCTGCTGAAAAAGGGCCTTTTCGGCTCAGTCAGACACCCCCGGTTGACAAATGTAAAATAAAATAATAAATAAAATTTGGAAACATACTGCTGAATGGATTTGTGCGGGTTTGGGGGAAATGTTTCCTTTTGGTGCTTGTGCATACTTGAAACTACTGAGGGGATGGATCACTGGGGAAATTTTTCATTCTGGTGCTTGTGCATACTTGGAGACATACTGCTGAAGGGATTAGTGGGGGTGTGGGAAAAATATTTAAATTTGGTGGTTGTGCATTGAAACTACTGAAGGGAATGGGTCACAAGGGGAAATGTTTCATTTTGGTGCTTGTGCAGACTTGGAAACATATGGATGGATTAGCGGGGGTCTGGGGGAAGTGTTTCATTTTGGTGCTTGTGCATTGAAACTACTGAGGGAATGGATCACTGGGGAAATGTTTCCTTTTAGTGCTTGTACATACTTGAAACTACTGAGGGGATGGATCGCTGTTGGAAATGTTTCATTTTGGTGCTTGTACATATTTGAAAACATACTGCTGAAGGGATTAGTGGGGATCTGGGGAAATGTTTCCTTTTGGTGCTTGTGCATACTTGAAACTACTGAAGAGAATTAAGGTTTTGGCTTTTTGGTATGGCTACATTTCTAATAAAATTGTAGTTTTCTGGCAAATCACTGGCAGTGGCAGATCTTTGAGGACTGAGGTAAGAAAATAATGGAATGGCAGGCAGCAGACATTACATCTGATTTTCAGAGTTTATCTTTCAGAAAATTCATGCTATACAATATCTGTTATTCTGTCTACAGTCTAAGTTTGAAAGAGCAGTATTTAAAAAGTGTTACTGACTATTTCTGTGCCTTTGTTTGGTCCTCCATTATTTGTGGCTTTGTCCAGAATGATTTCTTGCTGTAAGAGATTGAGAGGTATGGGTCCATTTCTCATAAAATTGTAGTTTTCTGGCAAATGACTGGCGGTGGGAGATCTCTGAGGATTGAAGTAAAAAACTAATGGCAGGCAGCTGACATTACATTTGATTTTCAGACTTCATCCTTCAGAAAATTCATGCTGTGCAAAATCTGTTATTCTGTCAACAGTCTAGGTTTGAAAGAGCAGTATTTAAAAAGTGTCACTGACTATTTCTGCGCCTTTGTTTGGTCCCTTGTTATTTGTGGCTTTGTACAGATTTCTTGCTCTAAGAGACTGAGAGGTATGGCCATAATATCTGCAGTCATATAACTAAATAATTAATCATATGGGTCTGTATCTCGGCCTTCTTCTGATTTTAATTTCAGTTTACCCATTAGTGACTTTTGATGCAAAGCATAATTTTATATCTCATATCTCACAAACCACTATGGGGCATACCTCCCAACCATATCAAATTTCTAATTTTTTTACAGAGTTTTGGGGTCCAAATAAAGGGTTGCCATGATTCTCGAGTGGCACCCCTTAATTTCCGATTTTCCAGGCTTTTTTCTTTTTTTTTTTTTTTCATCTTTTTTGAGACTGACATCATCACACAGAGGCATGCACAGTGATGTCAGCTACTTGTGCAGCCTGTCGGATTTCAGCTGAGGACTGAGGATGTGTGAAGTCAACAACAACACAATCATCAGTCATGTTCAGTTAGTAAAAAATCCTACTCGCGGTACTGTTGGAGGGTGTGGATCATAACCTCCAAGCCAGGGCAGCTAAGAAGGGTTATTAGCACTGATTTTATTTTTATTTATTTTTGCATTAGCAAGCACACCCTTCCTTTAACGAGAGCACTACCACCACCATCCCCTGTCTGCTGTAACAGTGTTGTAGTAGCCCCTGGCTGACTATCCTAGGAAGTATTGCTGAGATTTTGCATCCTTTCCTTATTTGTAACATTTTTCCTCCCACCCCAGACCCTGCATTAATCATTCTTTGCTGATACTGCAGAAAAAAAAATAAAACAAGGAAAATAATCTCAGCTTGCTTTGCTGCATTCTGGCAGTTGCAGGAATTTATAAATTAGTCATGACAGGGCAACACTTGTTCCACATTTTATTGCACTCTCCTCGTCAAAGCAACTATCTCTTTTTTATTTTATTTTATTAATAATAATAATAATAATAATTTATTCATTTACTTTCTGAACTCGGTACTTGATGCAATGCTTTTGATATGTTAAATTATAGGCATTGAACATTGGACAATGTTGCTGAGTAGAAAACATTTAAGAGACTGAACTCACCACTTCAGAAATTATAGACTTGAAAATACTCTTGTGTTTTTTTTTTTTAGCAACGTACCAGTATTTTGCTAATTGGTTTTGATGCCAGTGGTTAAAATAAAACTTTGTTATAAAATTAACAAAGATATAAAATCAGTAGCAAGAGCAACTAACTAGCAGTGACTGCATGAAGCTTTTAGCATAATGCTGCAAACAGACCCATCACCCGACCCCAGCTAGCCACATTATTTGTATGTTGCGGTAATAGTGTCCGTAGTGAATGTGTATAGCTGCAAATCAATGAGCTATACATTTTCAGTCTGTTACTTTCACCCAGACTTCGCACAGTATATATTTCTGTACTGAAATGTTTCTGTTAACAAATAACGTTTATGAACGCATTTGTCATGAGTTCATGTGCCAGCCTAGTACATATAAGACTAGTCTGTAAGTTACATATTTCAGTAGTACTAGTACTGCTACACACTTTTACACACTCTGTTACTGTATCACTCACTCTCTCTCTCAATCACACTCACTCAGTAGTCACATCTCAGTTTCACACAGACACACACAAGAACAAGAGAGAGAAGAGAACTTGAAGAACTCTGCAGAGAGTCCGAGAGACCCAGTCAGAAAATTCAGTCATCAGTAACATTAAAATACATTATCATACATACATACACACACCCCCCAGCCCCCATCCCCTCAGTGCCATTGGGGATACCAGCCTATCAGAATTGAGCTCAAGGGCTCACATGCATGCATTTCCGGCTGGGCGCTCAAGGACTGTTCAAATGCTATGTGAGTGGGAACAGTTATCGTCGGCTGCAGGCTCCAGGTATTTATTCCATGTCAAGCCATTTCAGTTTCCTTTATTTTATGTGGTGGGCAAGTATGTCTGCTGAGCTAAGTCCCATTTATCTGCTGGGCAAAGTGTATGTGCGAGTGTTATGTTGGGCCATCTCAGTTTAATTTTAAATGCTGCAGTTTACTTGCTGGTTTACTCTTTATTTGCTGAGCTAGCAGTCTTTTGTGTGCTGTTTGATTTGTATCATCTTATGCTATTGTTGGGCCATTTCAGTTGCAGTTTACTCTTTATTTTAAAGATGTTACAAAACATTTCCGTGACATTTCAGTTTAGAGGCAATCAGGCAAAATGTGCGTGCGAGTGTTATGTCGGGCCATTTCATGCTGCTGCTGCAGTTTACGTGCTTGTGTGCCATTTTATTTATTGTTTACTTTATTTTAAATCATGCTGACTTTATTTTAAAGATGTTACTTTTATTGCCATGCCATTTCAGTTTAGGGACAAAGTGTGCTTGCGAGTGTTATGTTGGGCCATTTCATGCTGCAGTTTACCTGCTTGGGTGCCATTTTACATATGGCTTAACCAATTTCTCATTTACTTTATTTTAAATTATGCTGACATTCCATTTAGGGGCAAGTGTAGTTTCTCATTTACTTTATTTTAAATGCTGCTGACGTTAGGGGTGAGTGTAGTTTCTTATTTACTTTATTTTAAATGCTGTGAGTGTAGTTTCTCATTCACTTTAAATGGTGCTGACATTCTGTTTAGGGGGGAGTGTTATGCTGGGCCATTTCATGCTGCAGATTACCTGCTTGTGCGCTGTTGTAGGGGCAAAGTGTAGTTTAATCTGCTGCTCAGTCACTGTGAAGTGTAACTTCTTATTTAATCTGCTGCTCAGTCACTGTGAAGTGTAGTTTCTTCTCATTTAATCTAGTGTGTGTGTATAAGTAGAGGTACTCAGGCTCAAACCCTTTACCTTGGGTACAAGGTAAAAAGAGTCTAATGCCCCTAGCCACCACCACTTGTGAATGTATGCCATAGTTTTCATCTGTTCCTCATAAAATCTGTGGTTTTCATGATTTTTATGACAAATCACTGAAGGGTTGAATTCATTAAATAATGACAGACATTTGAATTTCAGATTTCAGATTTTTCAGAAAATAAATGGTAACACAAAACCTTTTACCCTAGCAATTTTCTAAGTTTATAAGATCAGTATTTGAAATGTGTCCCTATTTTGGGACTGTATTCCCCCATTATTGGCTTTGTCAAGGTTTTGTGTGCTAAGAGGTTGAGAACTATGGTGAGAAGTGAGAACTGAATTCACTAAATGATAGCCATTTAAGTTTCAGTCTTCCTATATTTCAGGAAACAAATTGTTGATTTGGCATAGTGCTATGTCGCTATGACTGTAGTGCACAGGGTCCTGGGTTCAAGACTTGTCAGTGAAATGCATGGTGGTAACACATTTTATTCTAGCAACTTTCCAAAATTATACAAGCAATGTTTAAAATGTGTCCCTGGGTTTTGGCCTTTTACTCCCACCCCCCAAAAAAAAACTTAAATTGAAAATAAGTGCAAGAAGCTGTGCAAGATGCCTATGGCTTACACTACTGTCATCCGCTTTGAATATATATATATATATATATATATATATATATATATATATATATATATATATATATATATACATTGTGTGGAAGTAGACTTTTATGATGGAAATGTTCTGAATTGGGCAGTTTTGTCATTATTGGTTCATGCTTTTTTTCCTTGCCTACTAGAAAAATGTTCAAACAATAAATTAAAAATGCCCGCTGTCCAGCAAGTGTGCTGTGTTATACAAGGAATATAATTTAATAAAGTCAGGAAGGTATATGTATGTTTCTTGTTTGCTGCGCAAGGGGCCAATGATTTGAAAACAGCCCAAAGGTAATCTCTATCCACCACTGGCCAGATGCATTTTCTTTGGATGTGGTGTGGGTTTTAATGCTGTTTTAATGAATGTGAGTTTCAAGGGCAGAGAAGTTTTAATGCCAAGTCTATTTTCATTGTGAGACAGTATTTTATTTTTGTTTAGCAGATGTCTATTAGTGTTTGTGCACTGTGCTGTAAAGTGTAAAAAATAAATTCCAAATAATCATTATAGAAGTAAAGCGGTATGCACACATTTGTGTATATGGTAAATGGGGTGAAACAGCCAGGTAATGGGACATTGAAATGGCTGCAGGGGGACTCTGGTGCCATATTTTGGTTGTGTGTTCTTCAGTTTGTGTTTGAAATTTGGTATCCCACAATTCTATTGGAGTTAGTGGGGTTACATAATTATGTATGCAAATTATATGTTAAACACCGTACAGATTTGTACCCATTTTTCATGGGCCTTGTCCAGATTTTTGATGTTTCCAGGTTGAGAGGTATGCCATGGGGTGTCATGTGGCAATTAAAGGACAACAATGAGATATTAAAGCAGATTGCTCAACCTGCTGTCTCTTTTAGCCCCTGTCCATTGATACAGCCTTGAAACTCACCCATGCAGCTTTAAAAACTAATCCACTCAACTGTTTTCCCAGTTAGTCTTCCTACCTTTCCATGCTGTTTTACTTTCACTTTGAAAACCAAGTTGAAAAACCTCTAGCTGACTCTGAAATGATGATGTCACATCTGCCAGAGATCTTGCTCTAGCTACCAGGACGTTTCCTCCCCTAAAGTGATGCAATCCCTGCCCGATTTGCATGCTGTACAGAAGAGCCAGTGGACCTCCCACATTGTGATTGCAGAGCTGTCTTGCCAAGCCCCCTCCTAACCTAGCAAAAATGTCAAGCCATAATTTCACTGTTTGAAGGGCCCTACCAATATGTGACAAAGTACAGGCAGAAGCACAGTAAACAGCTGCAAAAACTAAGAGCAGGAATGTTCAATGACCATGCGTAGACATTAATTGCATGTTTTTACATAAGAAGCAGATGTCTGTCACAATTACTCGACAGCACTACATCAGATTACAAGAAGCAAGCAATACCATAATTTTCTTACATTACCACTTAAAAAAGCATGTGGGTGCTGTCATGAAAGTCTGTGAAATATTTTGTGTTTATAGTGCATCATTTGTTAGCTATTTAACCAAACAGGAAGGAAAAAAAGTGGGAGTGTGATGCTTTGCAAAACAGTGATTATTCCCAGTGCTATGGAGTTTGGTTCTAAATTTGACAGGAGTGCAACAAAAAATGTCTCCCAGTATAAGGAAGAAAAGGCTGACAAAAAAAAACAGTACATTAGACTGGTCACATGCTGTGAGCTGTCAATCACATGCAGATAATGGGTCAAATTACCCTTAGCTCTTTGACAGCTAGGGAAGGTATGTGTGAAGGGGGAGGAGAGATACCTTGAAGAACTAGATTTCAGCCTTCACAAAAGAAATCAAGTTAGCATTTCTAAAAAGAAAGAGCAATAACATGCACGTTTGAATTCTGTTCTGTAGCATTTGCACTGCTTGAGTTTGAAGTAGTCATAGAAAAAGGATAACATTTTAACCAAAAGTAGGTGACTATAACACAGCAGTGAATGCCTGTAAAATCAGTGCACTGACAGGAGCTTTAGGGAAAAAAGTGGCAGATCTGATGCACTTTTTTGGAGACAAACAATACATTCTGGGATACTTAGAGGCAGACTAAACAGTCAGAATTATTTCAAGATGCCAGACCCCATGTGGTCAGAGTCAGAAAATGCATATAAAAATATTTAAAAGACTCTCTGAAAGACATAAGTATAATGTGGATAATTTCTCTTTATTCAGCTGAAGTAGCCTAAGAGGTGATATAGAAATTGAACTTATGCTAATATTGTCCTAGTCAAGACCTTGCTGTCTTCTTGGAGAAAGGGAAGCAACCACATATTGAGCATTGGAGTATCTATACTGTCACTTATGTTGATCCTCAAGGTCATGAACTTTTTCCCTTTATAGTTGAGGAGGTGCTGCTTTGGTCCCGAAGTTTTGGAATGTAGGTTCTCTAAATGGGTAGCTAACAGTCAGTAGGCCTCTGCCTATTTACTGAATAGCTTGCCTGCCTCTGCATTTTTTTTTTCCATTTGTTGGAGAGAGAAGACAAGTTGTGGTGGCATAACTCTTGGTGCTGTAACTTTATTTTGTTTTTATGGAATACATTGGCTGTTGAGAGACCAGTTGATCAAATACTGAGAAGAGAAGGAAATGGGGGAGTTGGTTTATTCATATAGGTAGCATATTTACAAAAAAACAGCACCAGAATTACCTATTCTAAAGACTTAAACCTTGCCTGTGATAAAAATAAAACCTGCCGGAGAGATAGGTATGTATCCCAGAGACTGCCCCATCTATGGAACAGGCTCCCCATCTGTGCAAAGCAGAGATCCTGCCTAACCTAACTGAAGTGCAACTTGGGTAATTGGATGGGAAACCGGAAATTCATCCCTGGTTTGGCACCTATGTCTCTAATGGACATAGGTAATCTGTAAATGGTTCATCTCCAAGGCCCATGCTTACATTTATCAAGGGTATCAGAACTTGTCAGATTTGGGATGCATGGCTAGGCCTAAAAAGGCCCTTGTGGTCATTAGCCTAGTAAACACCTATGAATCTATGAACCTATAAAAAGCTCTAAATAGTCCCAGAGTGGTGTTAAAATGTAAGAAACACAAAACCATGATGAAATAAACATGTTTTTTTGAGTCTGTGGGTGCTGTTGTCCTTTAACAGCATAGCATAATGAATAAGAAACTGCAATGTAATGTTAGCCTTCAAGATGACTTTTGAAACTGTATTATTACATAGAGCTAAGAACACATAGTGCTTGTTATTTATTTATTTATTTGTTTCTTTGTTTATTTATTTATATTTGTTGACCAGGAGTGTCCGACTGGACGTAGTTCCATTTTCAGCGAGGCCCGGGGAGAAAAGCTCCACAGTTAAAATAAACAGACAGTAGTTACACTGGATTACATAGCAATTACTTACAACATAATTACAGATGAAGAACATAGTACATCAGTAGACAACTAGAATCTTTATCTGTGAAATAGTAACAGACATTAACAAATGTTAAAATAAGAAGTTCCTGCTGTATAAGTACTTGGCTTATGAACATCTGAGCTTGCTATAATCAAGGTAGTTAGTGGAGTGGAAAGAAAAGTAGTGGTTGGATGGGGTGGGTGATATTAGAGTGAGAGTTGCAAGGGCATAGCCAGCATGTTTTTAGGTGCTCTTTTAGTAAAGTTTTGAAGTGGGTGCATGATGGTATGGAGGTAATTGTGGGTGGGAGGGAGTTCCATAATTTGGCTATGGTGCAAGAGAATAGTGCTTCACCAGCAGAGTTATTGGCTTTAATGATCTGCAAGTGATTTTTGTTGCTGGATCTTAGTGGTCTGGTGGTGCGATAGGGTTGGAGTAGATTCTGGAGGGGGTGGGACATTTAGTGGATGGTTTACTAGTTTGTGGGCGGGTGAGAGTTGATACCATTGAAGGAGGTGAGGGAGTTCAAGCCAGCCCAGTTCAGCAAGTGAGAGACAGTGGTGACTATGGTAGAATGCCCCTGTGGCAAATTTGGCAATTTTGTTGTAGCAGGTCTCTAGCTTGTTTAGATCACATTGCCTTAGGTTGGTATATATTGGAGAGGCATAAAGTAGGGTGGAGATAAGGTGGGAATTTGCTATTGAAATCTTTGCTGCTTTGGTGAGAAGATGCTTATTTCTGTATAACGCTCCTAGTTTTTTGTGGACTTTCTTTATGGTCGTGGATATGTGAATGTCAAATTTTAGTTTATTGGCTATTTCCACTCCTAGCAATTTGGTGTGTTCAGTTGGGTATATAATGGTGTTGTCTTTTGCTGTGATGTTAAAGTGAGAGTTGTTTTGAGTATGTTTGGTGGGTTGGAAGATGAGTAGTTTAGTTTTGTTTGGGTTGAGTATTAATTGGGCATCGGATAACCAAGTTTCAACAGAGGAAAAGGCTTCCTGTGTGACTTTTTGCAGTTTGGGTAGGGACTGGGCTGAGCAGATGATGGTCAAGTCATCTGCGTATTGTATGAGTGTGCCATGTGTGGTGGCAGAGGCTAGATTATTTGTGAAAACAGAGAAGAGTAGGGGTCCAAGAATGGACATTTGGGAACCCCTATAGAGACAGGTAGTTGGACAGATATGTCATTCTGCCATACAACAGATTGTTGGCAGTCAGACAGGTAACTCTGAAACCAGTTGGTGACAGATTGTGAGAAGGATAGGTTATTGAGGACAGAGATAAGTTGTTTGTGTGGGACCACGTCAAATGCTTTAGATAGGTCCAGGAAAGTAGCAGAGGAGAGATAGCCATTGTTTTTATGCTGAAGGATAGTGTTAGTAAAGGAAAGTAAGGCAGTGGTGGTGCTATGGTTTGGTCGGAAACCATGCTGAGTATTGGAAAGGAGGTTGTTAGTAAGGAGGTAGTCTGAGACCTGAGAGTGTATGCATCTCTCTAGTATTTGGAGAGTGGAGAGAGAATAGCTATGGGGCAGTAACTGGTTAGTTCTGTGGAGGGTCCGCCTTTGTGGAGGGGAATTATATGTGATACTTTCCACAGTGTGGGAACATAACTTTCTGACAGAGATCGGTTAATCAAGATGGATACTGGGTAGGCCAGAGCATCAGCTGCGATTTGTAGGCATTCACTTGGGAGGTTGTCTGCTGCTAATTTGGTGGGTTTAAGTTTAGTTAAGAGTTTTTTATGTTGGAGGTAGGTACAGGAGAAAAGGAGAAGGCAGTGGGGAGATTAGTAGTTGAAGGTGTGGGTTGGAGGGGAGGGGGGTTGTGTTGTTTAGCTAGTGATAGTATGGTTTGTGTGAAGTGTGTGTTGAATGAGGTAGCAATATTTTCTGAGGAGTGAGGGATGTTAGGAGGAGGGGTACTGACTTTACCTGGGTGGAAGATGGAGTTTATGGAGGACCAGAATTGTTTGGGGCTGTGTTCGGAGGAGTCTAGGGCAGACTGGTAGTATTGGAATTTGTCCTGTTTTATTAGCTTTTTGACTATTGTGTAGTTCTAGGAATTTCTGTCTAGTTGAGGGGGTCTTGGTTTTGTGCCAGTGCTCCCAGGCTTTATCCCTGTTTTTCATTTCTGACTTAGTGGTTTTCTGTAGCCATGGAGAGGGTTGTGCTTTGATTCTGGAAAGTCTTATGGGGGCATGGTAATTAAGGATGCTCAGGAAGGTAGTATTAAAAAATTCAACTGCGTCATCAAGACTGAGGTACTTTAGAGGATGCCAGTTACATTCTTTGAGGGATGAGATGAATGTGAGTGGGTTAAAGTTTATTTTTTTACGTATCTGACGGCAGACGACAGGCTTAGCTTGGTATAGGTATTTTTTCAGTAGGAATATTGGGGAGTGATCACTGAGGCTATCTGATAAGCAGCCTGTTATATATGACTGGGGGCTCTTACTGACTAGTATCCAATCCAGGGTAGTGTGCTTGCTGGAGTTTTTATTTATCCTGGTTGGTGACTGGACTAGTTGGGTGAAGCCATGAAGGTTTACATGATGGGTTGGATGGTTGCCGGAACACGATTGCCAGTCAATATTGAAATCACCTAAAATTATAGTTTCTTGGGGGAGATGGTGGGTAGACCAGCTGAGGTTTTCTAGTTGAAGGATGTTTTGGCCAGGTGGGAAGTAGCATCCAATTATGTTGATGGTTTTGTTTTGGTATTTTGAGGTTGGTATATATTATTTCTTCATTGCCTATTTATGGAACTGATGATTTTAAGATCTGGATGTTTAGATGCTGTTTAAATATTATAGCTAAACCGCCTTCTTTCTTGTTTAGCCGGTCTACTCTTGGTATGTCATAACATGTAGGGAGTATTTGCTCACTGATAATGTGAGGTTTTAGCCAGGTTTCTGTCAGGAGGTTTCCTTACTAGGGGGAGGGGGTGGGATGTGGATGTCAAGGGTGATTTGCTTATGGTCAGACCTGACCGATGAGGGGGTGACCACTGGTGCGGGGCATCTATCTCCCATGTTGGTAATGACCAGGTCTAGGATATTGAAGCCCCTGGTGGGACAATGGATTAGCTGATCCAGAGCATTGGAATTTATGAATTCCAAGAACCGTTGGGAAAAGGAGTTGGTACCCGAGTAGTTTCCCCAGTTAATAGCAGGGTAGTTGAAATCACGCAGTATTAGGGTGTTTGGTTGTATCTTAATATTTTCCAGTATGTTTAGAAAGGTGTAGTGAGAATCTTGGGGCATGGTGGGGGATCTGTAGCAAGCTACAATTTGAATTGCAGTCTTACTTAGTGTTAGTTGCACCTGGAGAATTTCAGATGCATTGTGTTGGGCAACTAGCCTGGAGGTGTGAATATCCTTGGTGAATATGGACACTCCTCCACCTTTAGTGTTTCAGTCCTGGTTTTGTGACCGAAAAGTGTGGTAAGAGTTGTAGCCTGGTATTGCAGGGGTGCTCTCTACAGCCTTGAACCAGGTCTCAGTTACTGCAAAGATATCGATGTTCTCCATTTTTAGAAGAGCCAAGAGAGAGTGCATTTTGAGGTTTAGACTTCTAGCATTGAGTAGCATTACCTTCAGATTTTGCATGCTTGTATCTGTTACGGTGGTGGTTTTATCCTTTGAACCTTGCCTAAAAAATGCACTATAGGGGTGGCAAGAGCTTTAGCCAGTAACCTGAATCCCAGGGGTGACAAGTGCAGACCATCTCTGGCAAAGCATCGTGGTTTGTCGATCATGTCTTCCCAGACAGACAAACACTGGATCCCCTTTGAATGACACCAGAAGCTTAGCCAATTGTTGGAGTCAATCATTTTGTCCTCATACTGTGGTATCATTCTGGGTGAAGGCAGGATGCTACTCAGGGCTAGGGTCATACCTGCCTGGGCCACATGATCCGAGAGCTCTTCCATGTCTCTTTTCATGTAGTCTAGGGAGGTACGTCTCAGGTCATTCACTCCAACATGGACAATGACAAAGTCGTATTTGTACTTGTTGTGGAGTGACTTGAGTGCATGCATTATGTGGCGGATCCTGGCACCTGACAGACAGCTGACTGTACTTTTCTCCTTGTTCAGCCTGGTGAGTGGGGCATCAGTGTGCCTGACTATAGAGTCACCTATGACTAAAGTGTTGGGTACATTGTCTTGCCTTAGGGGCTGTTGTTGGGTGGCACACTGGTGTTGTGAGCTATGTGTCATTTTTGTTGTGACTGGTGTTTGTTTGCATTTCAGCTTCGGAGGTCCTTGTTGCTTGGGCAGGTTAATGTTAAGGGCCTCCGCATATGTGGATTTAGTGTTGCTATGTGTGGGTGTTGATGGTGTGGGTTTTGAAGGGCTATGAGTTGCTTGAGATGTAGTGCAGGTGTTAACCTTCTCCTCTTGAGTGTTTAGCACAATCTTGGCTGGAGAGAGCTTTGCTTCCAGTTTGGCTATGTAAGTGCATCTCTCACAGGTTGTAGTGTTGGGTGGTAGGAGGAGAGGATTGTCTGTGTACATGAGGCAGTTACCGCATTGCCCCATTATGCCCAGATTCACCAGGTGGACAGGAAAAATCACTGGAAGCTCATCCTTGGACATGCCTGTTCAAGTGCTTTTTTTGTAAAGTATAAGAGCTGTTTTCCCTTACCTTTGCAAGGTACTTTGCAATCATAGGCTGTTTAGTGCCTACGATTAATTTCTCATTGACAAGGAGAGTTGAGTGCTTGTATCAGTTTCAGGCTTCCTAGTGTTTTCCAGCAGGTTCTAGAGCAAGTGCTAGTCACAGGGGTTCAAAGTTTAGTGCTACTACTGAGAAACCAGCTAGTTCTAAGGGAAAATTTGAAGAGCAGACTTTCTGTCACCTGGCATAGTTTAACTGTAGCCTCGCAGTGCTGCATGATGCAAAAAATGTGCAAACACATGCGTTTTTACGCCAGAAAGTTGAAAGGGATAGAAATCAGCCCAAAAAGTCTAATAAAATTACAATTTCAGAGCTGGAAACCACTCCTCTAGCATTAGATAGGCAGCACAATGCTCACCACTCCCACTGGTAAGCAGTAGGACTTCTCTCTATGACAGCAAGGTCTGGATAGCAGAACACAAAAAATAAAGTCCTGAGACAAGCAAAGCCTGGGATATGGACTGGCTAGGAAAGGAGGGAAACGAGCAAACAAGATAGTATTTTTTTTTTGTTAAAACAGGCTAAACAATGCAATAATACAGTAAATAAACACAGAAAAGTCTAACACACTTGAGTGTGTAGTCCTAAACAGTAAATGCAATTAAAACTCTACAAAATTAGCAATTTAAAATTTTTTAAATGAAGCAAGGCAAGTGCACAACTGAAAAATGATTTAAGAGGCAGTAATACAGCAGAATAAGTAGCTAGTCTATATATACAGAGAAGTCTATATATACAGAAAAGCAGCTAAAACACACAAACAATTCAGATGGAGTGCAACCTAGAGCACTTGAGTTGTAGCAATATTAAGGCAATTACAGTTATAATAAATGCTCTAAAATATACTCTATATTTCCAAAATGTTTGAGAAGCACAGTCAGAACACAAGGAGATTCAGGCATTTTTTTTGTCCCTGCCCAGGTAGCTGACACATACACTCTTTGAGATTTGATTTATAAACAAACACACAGACATTCCTGGGGAAGGCTGGCATAGGTTCTCCATCTTTGCCCCCTTCTGCCTAGACTATACGGTAGTACCACCTTCCACCAACCACTCTTATCAGCTACTAAAAAAGGCCCTTACTAAAGGGTGTCCAATTCTACAGTGCATTGTTACTGCTATCCAAATAGTAAGTGTGACCAGCACCAAGGCTATTGGAGTGGCCTATACAGTATCACCAAATACATATGCAAATACTCTAACAGCTGAAATATCTCTACACAATAACCAGCCACAATTAAAAGGTTTAAATATATTTAATAATAAATAATAAAAGCACAAGACAATACTCATTAACTCAGCACAGTGACACTAGAGTTCAGACTCATAGGAAATACTTTAAAAAAACATAGCAGGACAATCTCACATAAATATAGAAAACACCCACACTAATCTTACTATATTCCTATCTTTAAGAGAAACTAAATTCTAAATACTTGCTTACAGAGCAAGGCAAAGTGCTGCTGAGTTGGTTGCTGGCTGCCTTCGCATCATGCTTAGAGCATGTTTTTGTGTTTATTTAACAGGTCACATTGACAAATAAAGAAGGCTGTCTTCATTCCAAGCAGCTTGGAAGATGTCATTTGATTGGTTAAGTGAAAACAATCTTGGGCTAGAGTATGCCTTCTGTATGGAGGATGCCATGATCTGCACAGGCACATGGATACAGAGAAACACCAGACAAATGCAAAGCAGGCCACATCTGGAAGGAAAGTGACAGACATTATTTGCCACCCAAGCTGTGACGATTGGGGAGAGATGGGTGAAGGCTGCCAGCCTAGTTAAATAGAATTTGATATATAATTCTGCCATTTGTAAATAAATGTAAAATACAGGCATGTTTTCTTGAGTGTAAAAGAATACTGTGAAATGTGGAACTGCAAAATATGTGACAACATTGCACTCTACTGGCCCAGTGAAGCATGTTGTGACCCTTTCATGTTAGAATTCGACTCCAGTGAGTCTGGATGAAGGTTTCATACCCATTGTTTTAAGGCTGACATTTTTGACCAGAATTTACATGTGCATGGTGCTTTACTGCTCTGGTTTCTGCTAGATATATACATGTGAAATGTCTTCTATTGTAAGTTTCCGAGCAGGTGTTAGATTGCTAAATTATGAAGTTTGTGGCCTGAGAACTCAGACCAGGTGTCAAGATGATGCAATATGAATACTGGGAAAACCTAAGTGTCAAAATGATGTAATTTGGGAGGGCCTCAGCTGAGCTGTTGGTTAGTGTTTAAAAATACTATTTCTCACAAGAGATGGGGAGCATTTTGATCTTGGATATCTAACTCAGCACTCTGCCTAAGCTCACATGTAAGTTTCTAGCACTGTGATTTCTTGTAGGAATAGTTAAAGCTAGTAAAGATTAATTAGGTGTGTTTCTTTGAAATCAGACCTGTCCTACTGTATTATTTTAAGTTTCTGTGTGATCTCTGAACTCTTAGATATCTCTGTGGTGTAGTAGTTTTGTCTTGTACTTCAATTATTTATTATTAAATATTTTTAAAACCTTCTACCTGTGGCTGGTTTATGTAGAGATAAATTATGCTTTAGAGTATATTATGTATTCATAGAGTTTACTGTCTAAGCCCTTCCAGTAAGCCTAGACTGAATAGTCACATTACCATTGGATAATAATATTGCACAGTAATAATTGGACACCCTTTTAAGGGCCTTTTATTAGCTGATATTATTAGCTGGGTGGTGGCAGGGATTACTACCGTATGGTCTGGGTAAAGGGGCACAGCTGGAGAATCTGTGTCAGCCTTTCCCCAGAGTGTCTGTGAAGTTATATAAATACTTATCTCAAACTGTGTGTGTGCTGTGTCAGCTACTTGGGCAGGGACACGAAGCACTGGTTGGACAGAGAGTGTACTGGAGGTTTTAGCCTGCCCAGCTAGGTTGAGACCTGGACCCTATAGCTGTGCCAGTGGGGAGTCTTACTGAGGACCTGGTGAGCAAGGGAGCAACCAGCCCCAGACTGACTGTGATCTCTGTGTGCACTTAAGGGAAATTGTACTTTACTGTGTGTATTAGTTATCCTTTCCTCTCTTCTATGAGATGACCTCCCTGGTGTTAGTGGTGAGGATTGAGGCTCCTTGATTACTGGGCTAGGGCACAGTCATCACAAGTGTTTAGCAGTGGTGGGATCTACTTCACATACTAATTGGCTTGTAGTGGTGTGGGTAGAGCAAATTCCTATAGCTTATGTACAGTGATCTCTAAAAGTGTTTTGTACTTTAAAACAGCCATGCAGTGTATACTCAGAGTTCAGATCACAATTGTTTTATTTCTTTTGTTAGCTTAGTGTTAGTCAGGGTGAGCAGGCAGCATGTCAGGAGAAGAGTATGGAAAGCTGACAAGGAGCCAACTGGTGGAGATGTGCCAGGCTAGGGGACTGGTGCATGGAAACCTGACTAAAGCAGACCTAATTGCAGCCTTAGTTACAGCTGCATCAGAAAACAGCAGCCTGGAGGAAAATCAAACTGACAGTGGAGATACAATATCCTCGGAGAATGGACAGCTCAGCCTTTTATCAGTGGACTTAAAAATCCAGCTGGAGCTAAAGAGACTTGAGTTGGAGGCCAGGCATATGGAACTAGAAGCAGCCGAGAAAATGAGGAGTCTACAAGCTGAGGAAAACAAACGGCAGAGGAGGCATGAGAGGGAAATGCTGACTGTTTGCCAGAGTCATGGAGGTAATGGGGAAGGGAGTAACTGGACCCCAGAAGCACAAAAGGTCAGTAAATTTCTTCCACAGTTTAAAGAGAGTGATAATTTTGATAGCTTCATTCATATGTTTGAGTGGGTATGTAAACAGTATGAAGTTGACCAAGGGCTCTGGGTATGGTTCCTGAGCCCCTTACTCCATGGTAAAGCTGTAACTTTTTAGCCAAAATGCATGACACTGACTGTTTTGATTATACTGCTGCAAAATGACATTTATTGGAATGTTTTGAGCTAACACCTGAAATGTATAGGAAAAAGTTTTATGAGCATAGACGTAAGGCAGATGAAAATGTATGTGAATATGTTGTTGAATTGAGCACTTATTTTCATAGCTGGGTGAGTGGATGTCAGGTCACCACTTTTGATGGGCTGGCAGACCTTTTGGTAAGGGAACAAGCCCTTAGCACTTTGCCTGAGGACATGAGGATCTGGTTAGCTGATAAACAGTGTGCTACTTCAGAGGAGTTGGGGAAGAAGGGAGACCTATACCTAGCAAGCAGGGCAGCCCTGCACAATTAAGGGACCCCCAGTATTGCTAATGAGGTCTAAAGGAACCCATGGTGGGCAGCGCAGACTGCCCCAACAGAATCCGCCAATGGCAGGGGAAGCCACTAGTCCAGGTACACATCCAGGACCTAGACTGAAATGTTTTGAATGCAACCAGTGGGGCCATGTGGCATACAGGTGTCCACCGAGGCAAGGTGGGGAACCAAAGGTGAGGGAGCCAGTAAGTGGTAAAGACAAAATGCCAATAGTAGGTTGTCTTGAGACAACAGGGGTATGGAACTACCATCCTGCAGATGTCCTGAGAGGGAAGGATTTGGATGAAGCAGTACTATGTACTTATGGAGTTACATGCAGTGAGGCTAGGAGACAAGCATGTGGGTCTGGTAGCCTGGGTGAGACTCAGACAGACTGCATACTTGCAGCCAGGACTGCTGAGGTGGTTACTTCAGGGAGTGAGTTACGCTGTAGCAATGAGACTGAATGTGAGCCACAGCTGCTTTTGGGTACTGATGTTCTCTTGGGCAGGGTAACTGCAAAGGTAGAGGTGAGTAGTAGTACCCAGGCTGACAATGAGGCACCACTGTCAGAGGATGCCAGACTTCCTGTGGAAGGGGAGCTGGGAAGGGTCACAAGGAGGGAGTTGAGACAAGCTTAGCTCTCAGACCCTACAATGCAAGGCCTGAGGCAGGTAGCTAGGAAGGCACCTGATTCTCAAGGGAAGGGGGAATCTGTATACTGGAACAAAGGGTTAGTGTACAAAGAGTGGACCCCTGAGGGAGGGCTGTCCTCCATCGAGGCAGAAAAGGTGGCACATGCTTTGTTAGAGATTTTCAGCAGGGTAGGTTTCCCAAAAGAAATACTGACTGACAGAGGTGCCAATTTCATGTCATACCTTCTGGCTTGTCTGTGGAAGTCCTGTGGGTGAAGCACATGAAGACCACCCGCTACCACCCCCAGACTAATGGTCTTGTGGAGAGGTTAAACTCTGCACTAAAGACTGTTCTACAGGCATTTGCAGACCAGTTTAAGAGGCAGTGGGACAAATATTTGCCCAATTTATTGTTTGCTTACAGAGAGGTGCCCCAGGAATCCACAGGTTTCTTCATAGGTTCATAGGTTCATAGGTTAGTACTAGGCTATCAGCCCTAGGGCCTATACAAGCCTAGCCATAACAATTCCCTGAATATTTCTTCCCACATTATTTACTTTCCTGGACCCCTGTCTAGCAGGGTGACTGACGTGATCCCTGGGGTGAATTTCCTTTCTCCCATCCAATCGTCAAGGTTCCTCTTGAAGAGGTCCAAAGAGGCACTCTGCTTGACATGTATGGGCAATCGATTCCAGAGTCTGGGGAGTCTCTGGGTCAGGAACCTATCCCTCCAACATGTTTTGTTTATTGTGATGACAAGGTTTAGATCCCTGGAGCGTGTAGCTCCGAGGGATTGGGATTTCTTTAAGTGTAGCATGTCCAACAGCTCTGGGTTTGACATGGCCTTGTATGTTAAGCAGAGATCGCCTCTGAGTAGACGATATGCGACAGAGTATAGCTGGAGTTTTTAAGGCGGTCAGCATAGGGCATCTGCTTTAGGCCTGTGATTCTTTTAGTGAGGTATTTCTGAGGCCTTTCCAGTTGTTGCAGATGTCTTGAGAGGTACATACCAAATGGGGCATTGTATTCTATAATGGGTCTAATGAGGGATGAGTACAGTGGGACAATGACCTCCTTTTTCTGGATGAAAAGCCCTTCGTGATGAGGTGTGCCACATAGAAGGATTTCCTGACTGTTGTGGCGATGTGGTTATCGAAGGTGAGAACACTGTCCACCTGTGTCCCTAAGTCTCTTATCACACTTTCTGTGTTTAGTGTACTGCCACCTATATGATAATTCATGGATACATGTTTTTTCCCAAAGGGATAACAATACATTTCTTGGCATTGAGCTTGAGCCCATGGCTCTGGCACCAAGCATCTGTTTCTGTAAGGCCCTTTTGTAGAGTATCCACATCATTTGGGGATTCAATAATGGCTCCCAGTTTGCAGTCATCTGCAAACTTTGTTAGCCAGAGTCCCTTAGTGTTGACCTGTACTTCAGAGAAGTAGATGCCAAACAAGAGCGCCCCAGGACTGAACCCTGAGGTACTCCACTTGTCACTTGTCTGGAGCTGGATTTGGAGTCGGCTACTTTTACAGTGTGGGTTCTATCAGTAAGCCATTTAGCAACCCATTGGGTGACATAGGGATTAATGCCCAACTTAGTAAGTTTATCTATGATTCCAGAGTGGGGGATGGTGTCAAAGGCCTTGGCAAGGTCTAGATAGGCTGTGTGGACCACCTTACCCTTGTCCACGGCTCTGGGGACTGATTCAAAGAAGTCAATCAGGTTCAGGAGACAAGATCGGCCCTTCACAAACCCAAACTGGGTGGGGTCCAGTGTTTGAAGGTTGTCAATGTCTTTGTTTATAAGTTCCATGATAATACGCTCCATGGCCTTGCAGATAAGGCTTGTCAGACTGATGGGACGGTAGTTTCCGGGATCCAAGGTGGATCCCCCCTTGTGGATTGGGATAACTATAGCTCTGCGCCACTCAGTGGGCATGAAACCTGAGGTGAGGCTATGATTAAACATGACACTTAGGTGAGGTGCCAGTTCATATTGTAGTTCATGTAGTACACAGCCCGGGATGTCATCTGGTCCCATGGATGCTGTATTCTTGGCTTTAGAGAGTGCATTTTGTACCTGTGTGGCCGTTATTACTGGAATTTGGCAATCTTCCGGTATTGAGATGGGCCATTTAGGGGGTGAGAGTGGGGTGAAGTTGGCACTGAATCGATCTGCCAGGATATTGGCAATATCCTTCGGATCAGTATATTTAATGCCATTCTGTTTTAGCTCAGAGCAGATCTGAGCATTGCCATTTAGATTCTTGACATAATTATAGAATGCTTTGTGGTTGTCTTTGGAATCTTTTTAAGTTGCAGTATGGGCATAGGGTGAGGGGACATCTAGATTTGATTCATGATATGTGTGAAGGTGAATGTGAATCCCACAAGGAGTCTGTTGTGGCATATGTCCTAAACATCAGAACAAGACTCAGGGAACTCATGGGCTTGGCCCAGGAGAACCTGGCAGAAGCCCCAACAGCAGAAAATGGTCTGGTATGACAGGAATTCAGGAGCTAGACAGTATGCTGTGGGACAGCAGGTTATGGTTCAAATTTCTGTTAGACATAAGCTGCAGGCAGCTTGAGAGGCAGGGACCCTTCAAAGTGGCAAGGAAGGTTACTGATGTTAACTACATGGGTAGAACTGCTAGGCAGGAGGCAGGGGCACAAAGTGTACCATGTGAACATAATGAAACCTTACCATGATAGGGAGGCCCTGGTGTTAAGTATTTGCAGTAGAAGGTTGGAGGAGTCTGAGGGGGGGGGGTCTATAGCTACAGGAAGCCAGCCAGCATAATCCCAAATTAGTATGGTGAAGCCTAGCACTGCAGGCATATCATATGACTGTGCAACACTGTACTGGGTTCAGCAATGCCAAGGCAGCCAGAATCTCAAGACAGGGTATGGGGTAATGTATTCCCAGACAGGCTCATCTCTCTCAAGCAACGTTTCTCAAGGGTTGCTTGAAAAACTAGCTTGAGTCTTCGAGGGGGGGGGGGTGACAAAGGAAGATACTGCCAGCACAGCTATCTGGAATTTTGTAATCAATCATATGTCATTTGTGAATATCAACATGATGTATAGAAGATGCTTGTGTTATAAGTGAATTAAAATTTTATGTCGTGTATATCAAGCTGGTCTGTACAGACAAGTGTTTAAAAATTTATTCTATAAAGTGCTTGTGCTTAAAATGTAACCACAGTGTGCCCCGCTGAAAGAGAAAAGAAATGTAAATGCATTATTGTAACTGTTTAAATGTATATATTTTAACAATGGAAACTGAAATACAGGAGGTTAGTTTCAGAAAAATAACTGAAATTAAATTACTTTATGGCTACGCAATAAAATATAATATCTTTCAGTTTTCAGTGCAACCAGTGCCACAGAGTCTGTACTGAGAGGCTTTCTGTATTGTCTTCAGGGTGAACTAATTACTACCTCTGAAAGTATGAAGGAATGCAATTGTTTTATGACTTACAGCATCTGCCAAAGATCTGAGGTCTACGTATTTTCACAGGTAGATGGTAAATACTGCTAGCTTCCAGCAGCAGGGGGTTCACCTGGGTTAGAGTCAGATGACAAGAACTGATGTCATTCTTCAAGCTATCCCAGCACTAATATTTGAGATATTAATTTGAGAACTCTCTTAGAGAGACAATGCATACTTTATACTGTCTTGGACCTGACAACAACTGAACATCCATTCACCACATCTGCCTTGCTCTGATGAAGTAAGTTACTAGGGAATAGTATAATTCTCTTAGATAGAGTCAGGAATATAGCAAAGCTTAGTTTAGATATTTTTTTTATTTATTTGAGATTGTCCTGCAATATTGTTTTAAATATTCTTGTGATTTTGAACTCTGATGTCATTGTGAATATATACCAATTATTTTCTTGTTTTATTATTTATTATTGAATACAAATCTTTCATTGTAACTGATATGTCTAGAAATATTTAACTTTCAAGAGTATCTGCATATTTATACATTATATTTATATACAAAGACTGATGTAATGGCATCGGCTGCCTGTTTTTATACCCCTGATGACCTGATGTCATGGAAGAGGCGACAACATCCGATGCAGAAATCCCAAGACTCTGGTATTCGGGCCGACTGACGGCTACCTGCAAGCAGATAACCCAAGTGTGATGACTGCAACAGTGAAACATGAAGAACATCAACCTGGCAAGACCTGTGGACAGAGATGATCATAAGGGTGGGACAAATGGCCTACAGTAGGGATATGTCTGAAACATTACCATTATACAGTGGCTCCAACAGTGTATATACCACTATTACAATGGCAGCTGTTACAGATCTACACAATGGCATATTACAATACCACATTCCACAACTTTTACAACCCGTAATGTGCCCCTAACATGACCAATGAATGTGTAATATGGAATCCTATGTAGGACAACAAATATGGGGAATACTTACTTTAAATAGGATAACAAATATGGGGAATACTTACTTTAACAAACACTGGAAATATATGTGCACACACACTCCAAATAACATATTGAGCAGCTTTTGAGGTACTGACAGCATTCAATCTTCTTGAGTAAGCACCTTCCATCAAGTACAGGTCCTCAATGTCACACCAAGTAATGGTCTTCTGCCCAAGAAGTATGTCCATGACATTTGCCCACTCACCTGCAACAGAGGCAGCCATGGCTTGCACACATCTTACAAACCATGGAATGGATCCCATATCCAAAAGGTAAGACTCAGGAGTGGGAGATGTACCCTTACCTCACCATTGCATATACCATGGCAAACAGTGCAGACAAGCATGTATGTGATGATGAAGTATGGGACAACATTAATGTAGAAAATAAACAAATGCCCATCCAAGACAGATGACAACACATGTTGTAAACTGGTCACAGAGGCTGCCTAGAAACATGCAGCAACACTGAGGGACTTGCAGGAATGTCTAGCAAGTACTGCCTGTGCAGTACCTGTGTCAACAATTGCCTGGACTCTGCATAAGTGTGGCCTATGGGTTAGGGTAATCAGATGGAAGAGTTGTTCCACAGGAGACATCATCCAGGGCTCTCTACAGGTAGCATATGCATAACATCAAGTCTCCCAAAGGCACGTGTAATGGTGTACCGAGACCAAGGCTGAAACATACAGATAGTATTAATAAAGATACATGTGCTGCACAAGCAACACCTCACTCCACCTCAGGCCAACCATCCCCATCTGTACCTTGCTGGTGCCAGTGTATACCTTTAGGTTTGCTGTTCATTAGCAGGAACTAGGCCAGTAGACATGGTGTTCTGAATCTGGGACACTGCAAAATGACACTCATGTGTGGCCCATAGTTGTCAAGCATCTGCAAAAATGCTGAGGATGGGGAGGGATGTCATCCTGAAACACAGCAGTGAACTGAAGCATGCATCCAAAGCTTGCTAAGAATGGCTGTATCTGAACACAATCAAGGTCATGCATTGTGCCAGCATAACCCTGACTCCACAGCAATAGTGAATACACTGTGTGACCTCCAAGAGCTATGCACATGAGCTGACCTTGCAATCTGGCAGAGCTGGGGGACATTTGTAGGGCGGAGTGTCCAAATAATGGCAAGTGAAGATGGGCCATGCTAGTATACCCCTTCCAGGAATAGTGACTGCTGTAGTTCACTTAACAGGCGCTGCAACAAACCATCATGTTAAGGGTGTGCACACTTATGCAACCCACATATTGTATGCATCTCAATCAGCATCTGCACAACTAACACATTTGTTTGATACTGCATTTGATTGCACAGGTCATATGTCACATATCAGGTGTGTGTAATGTTAACATATGCAGTTTTGTGGCCCCATGGCATATCAGGGAAGAAGATGGCATATCAATAAGGGTGTGTGCACTGCTCAAAGACACAGTAAGCTTTGAAGGTTGTCAGTGTAATTGGATGTTATTGCTCATACCTTCGTTGAAGGTTGTGCATCAGGGCTGGTAACTCGGCACGTAAAAATCAACTACCAATCATTAGCAGACCGGAGTTCCGCTGTGGCGACCCCTAACCGGGAAAAGCCGAAAAACACAACAACAACAACATGCACTGCTGATGATGAGATCTGCAAATCAGATGTCAGGCATTCACTATTGACATCTGTCCTCATATCATCCCAGGTATGTGTCAGACAAACACATAGGGGCTGTGAGCAACAAAGCAAACATAACTGCCACACATATACGCATTCAGCAATGGTGTGTACACTCGTCAGGCATGGTACACAGTACATGCCAGGGTGCAGAACAGGTGCACAGCAATACTGTGTACATGGGTGCAGTGTGTTCCAGGGGAAGGGGCATCACCTACTAACACAATTCATGCATCACAGAAATGTATAATGTTGGTAACAGGGATTGAGTATACTTGGAGTGCATGCTGTTGAGTGCCATATGTCATGCATGTTGACAGTTGGGTAATGAGAGGTCTGTGTAATATCTTTGTGCCACCTCACCTGTAAGAGTGTGTGTGTGTGTGTGTGTGTGTGTGTGTGTGTGTGTGTGTGTGTGTGTGTGTGTGTGTGTCTGTAGAGGTAAGCAATGACGTACAGGTCTTAAAGTACGTTTTTTGTTTTCCCCTCACAGGTGGCAAGGTGGGTCAGGGTCCCTCCTGCAGACAAACTGATGTCAGTGTCCATACAGACTCTGACAATGATGACAGGTATGGTGAGGCAAAGGCGGGGTTGTCAGGGGCTGAAGCTGTGCCATTGGTTGACATCCCACTGTTATCCACCCCATCCCCACACACAGTCACATTGCCTATACATACCCCATCACCAGTAGCCATAGATAAGGGACAGTTAGTGGGTGGTGGCATGGGACAGGACAGTGTGGTGACTCTGGCAAGTGTGTCTGTACACAGCAGCCATAGCCAGATGACTGGCAAGGTACCACACAGGCAGATGTACAGGGCTGCTTGTAGGAGGGCTGCTGGCCGTCATGCCCCTAGCAGAAGTGCCACAGCAGGAGTCACCAGATGCATGTTTCAGGCCATCATGGAGACACAGGCACATATGGAATGTTATACCAGACAGAGTCTGAGGCTCCAGAGGGCTACTCATTCTGCTGTTACTGACAACATCCATGATCTTGCAGGTGCCCACCGTTATTTTGTAGATGTCCTGGATAGATGGTTGGGTGAGATGGTGGGAATCCTCGACCGTGCAATGTTTGTGTTAGAGCATATGGTGGGAGTAGGGCGACAGCCATGTGAATGTAGGTCAGTAACACCAACAGGTGGAGGTCTACGTGGACATGCAACAAGTCACAGCCACTCATGTAGTGGCAGTACCAGCACCAGCACTGCAGGGGGGGGGGTGCTGTCCACACCACAACACAGCAGGCTACATGTACACGGCCCTGGCCAGTCCCAACAGGGACCCGGATCCAGTGGGCATTTGTCATCATCAGGGGAGAGTACCATATCTGGCCTTATACTTGGTAGTACCCGTGGAACCCCTGGCAGGCACAGTTCTCATGTCCATGGCTGGAGACAGTGAACTGCACACCCTGCCATGTATGGTCTGCAGCTGTCCAACAGACCCCTGTATAGGGCAGCAACATGGCAGAACTGTGAGCATACACATATATATATACACACACACACACACACACACACACACACACACTTGTACACACACACACACACACACACACACACACACACACACACACTCTCACACACACACACACACACACACACACACACACACACACACACACACAGCTAGGGCACCTCCATACCTACACACACCACATCTGCACAGCCCAATTAATAATGAAACCCCCTAACACACACACATGATGTCAACCAAAAAGCTCAGCCTAGGTCTCTGGCAAACCCACAACACACCCAGTGCATATTATGACACCTATTCCACATCTCTGTCAACCATACCATTGATGCAGGGACAGGCTAATATGGTTCTGATGGACAGAATGAATGTACTAAGGTGTAGCAATGTAGTCATGTGTAACATGTTTTCAGCACTAAAGTTTAATGCTTACATGTCAGGATGTGTAGCTGTTTAGTCATAATGCATTATAGCTGTTATTAACACTGACTGATTGTTATCTCCATAATGATTTAAGTTTGTGTTGTAGGTTTCTATGTATCAGGAGGATGTTGGTCTGCTGTTGTTTCCTACAAGGGGTTTGGCACTGTGGTGACACATTGACTGTGTCATATCCTGGGTAGAGCTGAACACAAGTAACAGGTCTGTATAACAGTTACTGTATGTGCCACATGGCTGATAGGTTTGAGGGGTGTATAGAGGTGACTGCATGGTGGCTGATGTCAGCAGCCCTTCTACAGTGGACAATGGTAAGTGTACTGGGTGGCACACACCACATGTTTGTGTATAACACACACACACACACACACACACACACACACACACACACACACACACACACACACACACACACACACACACACGCAGAGGCTTTTGTGTTGATGCAATACAAAGAGAATACTGTACACATGGATGTACTTAATTTTGCAGTGAACCCATTTTATCCTATGTAATTCCACCAAGACAAAACAGACAGAACATCACATCAGTAAGTAATCAGTCTGCTAGTTTAGTGTCAATGATGATGGTACTGGCAGGGTATATGTCCCCTTCCCCAATGTAGTGCACTCCTGGAGTTGGTAAACATAGGTGTGCCAGTGTGGGTGGCACAGCCCTCCACTTTGAGGGGTGTGGGGTGGTGTAGAGCCACACATAGTGTGATTGACAACTACTTAACCTGTTAACATAAACTGTACAGTATTACAGCAGACTAAGTGGGGGGATACACACAACAATAACTCCAATGAGGGTGGCTGTGTCCACAACATCCACACCCAACTATATATACCAACTCCAGTATCGCTGTACAGCTATACAGTTGGGAAGAGGACATTTACACATCTGCTAGTAGTTTTGATGGAATGAATTTCCACAAGATGATTCCTTTGAAATGTTAGCATTTGCTAGTCAGTTCTTGGACAGATGACCTCCTGGGACATGTATTTTCTGCAAATTGAAGTAGATCCCTTCACATACACACACACTTACTTGTCAGCACTGAGAGCAGAATCCCTACATATGTACTTATTGCTACTAATGTGTTTGGCCTTAATTGCACACACCACACAGCTTTTAGGATGAAGTGTGTCCCGAGTTTCTTGTTAAGTGAGGAACATCACCAGGCCTTGTACAGTATGGTAATGGGGGATGTACTGGGTTTTAATGAACAATACATAGTATGACATACTGTCATATACACATTGACAAACACATAACAGTCATAGACACATCTGAGAGACCTGGGTTTATCAGTGCTAACTACCTTATCAGTGAGTCCATTCTGTTACAGATAATTTGCACACAGCACATGCGTCATTGGGCTGGACAGTGTAATCAGTTACCTGCATGGTTGATGGTGACACTGGTCCTTATACAGTGGACCTTGGGACATGTACTGGGGGTACCGTGGTGTAAAGATAGGATACCCAGAACCCGCACCCCACATTGGATATTTTACTCACTGAAACCCATGATAATACTCTGACATACCCACAATCACACATGGACCAGGACTGCAATACAACCCCTTGTCTATCTCATCAGTGCTACTACAGGGATATGCATTTATTGCACATGCTACAGGGATAGTAGGTGATGGTTTGTCATGGCTCTCCTAATGTCAGCAACATCACTAGCCTTTATACTGTATGGCCAGGTGTATTGTATTTGAAGAATGTGGCCTCAGAATGCTGTATCCTACAAATATACACACTTGCACACATGCACACACTTGCCAGGACTCAGAGGGTAACTCATGCCTATCTTCCAATTTGTACAACAGTGTTGTGCTAGTACTGCAAGCTTCAGGTAGCCCATAGGGTGAAGAGTGTAACAAGGTACATTTAATGTCCATTACAGCAGCAGCCATTTCTAACTATGGCAATTGGGGGTGTAGTGTGTGAGAAGGCCCTCAGGGTATTATCAACTACACGTTTACAAACACACAGACACTGTTATTCTCAGCAACGCACACTGACACATTTGTCAGTACTGGAGTCCATAAGTGCAGGTGTTCCTAGGTGTGTTACATGATATTGTCCATGGAGAGATGAGAAGAGTAGGGGATGTGGGAACAGTGGTATCATGCCACCTGACATTTGTCAGCAGGCCATCTATCAACTGATGCCATGTGAGTGATCTGCAGGGTGACAGTTGAAAGCAACATCCAATCATCTGGTAGTCTCTTGCAGAGAGCCAATGAGGTGCTCCAACTGGCATGTATGCAACATATATTACATAACATGGCCAGTGTCTGGGTTGAAGACCTGTACCCTAGCATGTTCTGTTGACTGTGGTAGTCTAGTTGAGGTATCCATGGCATGTGGTGCATACAGGGTGGGGTTTCCCAGCTGTGGCATTCAGAACACAGCTGGGCAGACATGTCAGTGTCAGTCAAGCATAGATTGCCTCTAAGCAGCCATGATGGATACCTGACATCTGCATATCTGTACAGAGGACAGACAGAAATCAGCTAGCCAACAGGTTATGCATTAGGATTAATTTTTTGACAGATATACGTCTAACACTGATAGGTATGCCATTACTACATGACAGCAGCCCTCAATGACATGTCCTATATACATAGTAGTCTACAGTTAATATCCACATAGCAGATCAATATCCAGTAGCAAACATTTAATAACAAACAGCTCACACACCAAGAACACAGTAGTCAGTACTCAGAGTCCAGCTTTGAATGCAGGGGTGTATGGTTCCAGTACTGTAATCTGCAATCTACTCTTATTTGGGAAACCACTGTTAACAGTAGTAACGTAATGATACAATACATGCATGTGTGACTGCATATAACCTGGGATACTACCCATGTATGAAACACATACAAATGGAAAAGATTTTTGTACTAGCCATATATACTCAGGTGTCCCATACAGTATACTCACACACTTTGCTACTGTAATAACAGTATATAGAAGCATGTTAAGTACATGGAATTAAATACACTTATTAAAGATGTCATTACTGTGCTATTTCATCAGACTGGAATATGATCACTGGTTATCAGGGCTGAGCCATGCTAAGCAGGTGTAATCATTGCTTAAATATAAATGCTAAGCAGATTTGTGTACTGGTAAGCAAAGCCTACATGGTGTAAGCGCCTATTCATTTAACTGTACGTTAGCACTGTTTACCATCGGACAAACCCACGCAAACACGCTTAAAGATGCTCAAAACTGCCTTAACCACTCTGTATCCAACAGTCCTTTTTCTGCCTAGCAACAAAATAAACAGCGCTTGTAGGTCTTGAACCCAGGACCCTATACACTATAGTCACAGCAGTTAACAACTACGCCATCACAACTGGGAAGATGTTTGTTGTTTTTTCCAGTACATCTGTCAGTACACATACTGAATATTGGTGAACTGCTTTGACATCTACAATTGTGTTGTACTTGTTTGTGAAATTAGTGTAGAATCAGTATATATATATATATATATATATATATACACACATACACACACACACACATTATATATGTGTATGTATATATATATATATATATATATATATATATATATATATATGTGTGTGTGTGTGTGTGTGTGTATATATATGCATACGTGTGTGTGTGTATATATATATATATATATATATATATATATATATATATATATATATATATATATATTAGATATAAATATATGGGTCTACTTCATTCGATCGAAAGACCATTTGACCTAAACCCATTTGATCGAAATTTCATTTGATTGAAAACCAGTATTCAAGGCATAAAACTGGGATTTGTCCCTCTCCCCAACATCGTGCGACCCTGGAGTTGGTATATATAGTTAGGGGGGGTGAAGGGCGAAGCCCCCCACCTAGTTTCCTTTACAAGAAGAAAATAACAAAGAAAATAACACAAAAAGTACAGATTTTAAATGAAAATAGGTGGGGGATTAGCCCCCCCACACCCCCCAATGTGGTCGGCTGCACCCCCACACCCCCTAACTATATATACCAACTCCAGGGTCGCACGACATTGGGGAGAGGGACAAATTCCTGTTATTTTCCTTGAATACTGGTTTTCGTTCAAATGAAATTTCGATTAAATGAAGTAGACCCAGATATATACACACACACATATATATATATCTATATATATATATATATATATATATAAACATATGCACATAACATGTAGTGGAGTCATACCTCAGCACCAATAGTCACAACCTCTTAGTGCAAGGGGATGTCATGTAAGTACTGCAGGTATAAATGTAGAATGTTGCTACAGTAACAGGGGTTGTGTTAACAGACATGTTGTGTGGGAAGTCACTTCTGATACTGACATGTACACCATCAGTTACTGATAGACATCATAAGATCATCATAGTGAAGTGCCACCCACATCACAGTAATGATCCTGTGAAATACAGCAGAGATATGACCAATAAACGTGGACAGTCTGACACAATGTGGTCAGTCCAGAGGTATACACAGAACTCCACAGTGCAAGACGTGTGGACCAAGCCTGACAAAGTGGATGTTTACAGCCATGTAAATGGGGATATCACAAAAATACTGGAATAGATAAGCTCACACAGTTGATACATTCACACACTCCTGTCTGTCCTAACACATATTAACTGGAGGAGCAGAGGTCTCAAGCCCACATACTTAAGACTAGTTAGTGACATGCATCTTTACAGCATCCCACTGCTTTGTCAGAAATATAAAACAGTTATGGTGGCCAGGCAACAGTACATCTGACAAATATCTGGACATAACATCACACTAGGTAAATACACTGAGCTGCTAGGCATGTCACAAAGCACTGTGCAACCTACAGGTAGACTGCCACAACACTGTCTCAAGTTTTCTATAGGAGAATACACACGTGCTTGCAAATATAGCAGGCACTACAGGCATGTAACAGCATGGAGTAACAGACACCAGTGTGAAAGTGCATACCCACAACCAATCTGAACATAGTCACAGTCACATTATGGTAAGCCTAAGTAATATTACAGTATATGGACTGTGTGAACAAAACCACCCTCATATGTGCCACTCACACAGTAACCCTACACATACTGGGCTAATACACAGTATAGTCTGATGCATGATTATGGTATGGGACATGTGTCAGTCTGGCCCTACAAACATGTACGCTGATTGGGTACCATAAACTGGAGCATCATGCAAATCAGAAAGAACAGGACCAAGAACAATGACATCTACCACAGTCTGTACACAGGCCAAGTAACAGCTTCACAATACACACTCTGTCAACAATCAGCATAAGTACACAGACCTCAATACTGTACACACTACAACAGAATGTCCATGTTTTATCCTCAAATATAAGGCCTACTATACATAACATGTCTAGCAGTCTGATATCTCACTGGCTTATCAGGTATGACATCAGTTAATAATGATGTACTGTACATATACACCTCTTACTGCATGACATATGGACAAAGGGTGACAAACTTGGGGGACGGAGACACAAACACACGGCCAATATTGACACATTGTTGTGATAAACTGAGAAATGTCTTGATGTAACAGGGTTTGTTGTGACACTCTTCTGAGGGATATGAAGTCAGTAACTCACATGGATGCCACCATGTACTGACTGCAATCATCAGAGTATGCTACTGAATTTCTAAAGACAGGAAATTTGTGAGTAACACAACCCATGTAAGACTCCAAACTCTGGACAGTCTGTAGATAGCCCTACAGGTGAGAGTTTTCTCAACCACATAACACTGTCATGCCAGTCTTTAGATCATGCAGAACAGCCATAGACACACAAACCCTGTTAAACCAACATTACTTCAAATGTAGAACAGCAATACTTACATTCTGTCCCCATGTCTGGAACATCCCCCTCCTGTTTGTTGGCCTGTCTCCACAGTGTATGTTGTAAGAGGTATTTCCAACTACCCTCTGTGATGCTGTTTGTCAAACACCCACATGGAGTCCTGCTCACAGTGAAGGAAAAGGGCCAACACCCACATGAAGTGCATAGTTATAGGAGTGTGTTTCCATGCAATTGGCTATATGAATGATACCACAGCTGTTCCACATACAATTAGCAAGTGAGGGACTGCAATTTATGCACAGGCTATCAGTTGATCATGAACATTCCTTACAAAACTCAAGCTGCTGCCTATGCAAAACAGATGTACTTTTCTACATCCACCAGAGAGAGAGAGAGAGAGAGAGAGAGAGAGAGAGAGAGAGAGACAAAGTAAGAAAGGAAGGAAGTAAGAGACTAAGAGCCAGGCGCGTTTGTGTATGATCCGTGGGTGGGGAGTGGTATCTGGGTATTATAACAGTTGCCTATATTGTTTACTAATCCATACTGTCACATAGTAATTGCACATGGCTGTGCACATTTATGGCTGAGGATTGTCTACAACCTCTACAGTGTTTGCAAACTATTGGCCTTGTAATGTGGACAATGGGACATATAGATCCTCAATATAATGATGTAGCAAAACCCACACTGCATTGGATCCTGTCAGTACACAATTACCCCAACACTCATACAGGATACTGATGACACACACACAAACACACACTGACCAGTACTGAGTTTCAAACCCCCGTCTGACTATGTAGTGTTATTACAATGTTATGCAGTTATTGCAGACACCACAATGCTTACATGTTGGAGAGCTGTCCAAAGGTATCTTTGAAGGTGAGTGACATCAGCAACAGTGCTAAAGGAGGGATAAGGGAAGTGTAGTACATGTGAATTTCCACAAAAGCAGGTGTCAACAAAGACACGCACACACCTTCTCAGGGAAACACACACATTATCACAGTTGGCAGGATCAGGATTAAAATTCCTACCTAACTAGTTTGCTGCACTACAGTAGTACACAGTTATCACAAGCACCACAGAGCTGATATGGTTGATCCATTGCCAAAGGGTTATTTCAAGGTGAATGACATCAGCAGGCGTGCTAAAGTAGGGCAGTCGGAGGTGTAGTGACTGTGAATGGCTTTGAAATCATTAATCTACACACATACACACACACACACACACACACACACACACACACACACACACACACACACACACACACACACACACACTTGCCAGTATTTTGATGCATAGGTTCATTGCTTCACAGGTGTGTAGTAGGTGAATGGGCCTTAAGGCTGTACAAGGCTAGGCAAAGGGAATACCTTGGCATCAGGGCACATGACAATGGTCTCCGGTGTGGCCCAGGGGTGTAGCCATGGAGTGGTCCCCACAGGTGGGTGCTGTATTCACCATCCACTCATCTGGGTTACTATTGTCGTTGGCCAGTGATGTGCACTACTTCCCATGTATGTGATCTATATTCCATAATATGGACATTTTCTGGGTTGTGCACATGTCCTACAAGCATGTTCTTTGACATGTGGAAGTGTACTTGAGGTCTCTGGGGCATATTGTGTGTACAGCTTTTTATCTTCTGATGTAGCATTCCTGACCTCAATTGGGGAGACCTGGCTATGGGCTATCGAACTGAGATCATGCTTGCACCTACATTGACAGCATGATACAGGTATTCTGTAAAGTTAGTGCCATCTGTCCATACAGGGCATGTGTATAAGGCATGGTATTCCCTTTGTGGGTTACATTTTCAGACTCTACAGTTTTTGCAGGCATCCAGTGGGGAACATAGCAAAGGAACCACTGTAAGCATTTATTTACCTACTGTAGGGATGGAACAGGGTACCATGCCCTTTTACTTGCTGGAAAACACACACTCAGTCAAGAGATGTAACACATCACAGTACTTTCTGATATCAGTGGTACTGTTGTGGTCAACAGGCATGTAGTTCACTGCAATCACACCATGGTTACTATCTGTGAGGCAATATGCAGGGAACTGCCAATATAGTGGCTGTTGCCTAGCCAAGTGTGTTTGTGTATGAGACATGGGTGAAGAGTGTTCCCTGATAATACATGGGTTGCCTATATTGTTCACCAATCCATAATGTCACATGCGGGGCTATGGATTGTCTACTCCAGCCTCTCTTGTGTTTGACAATTGTTGTTCTGGTAAGGTGGACATTGTGACATATGCTAGGTCCTCGATATAATAATTTAGCAAAACCCACCCCACAATGCATTCTGTTATTAGACAATCACAGCAATCTCTACACTAGACACTGATGACACACACACACACACACACACACACACACACACACACACACACACACACACACACACACACACACTTGCCAGTAGTGAGATTCAACCCCCTACCTAGCTATGTATTCTTACTACAGTGTACCACATTTATCACATGCACCATGGAGCTTATAGGATGGATGTTGCCCCAAGGTACTTCTAAGGTGAGGAACATCACCAGCCCTTGTAAATACTGGCGTTGGGTGATATAGTGGGTGAGAGATCCCAAAAATAATTTTACCCTAAACACACATTGACATTTGCCAGGAGTAAGGTTCAAACCTCTAACAGTCTTTACAGACCATTATGGTTATGCACTTACCACATGCACCACTGACCTGACATGGTTTAGGGTTGGCAACAGGTATTTCTAAGGTGGATGATATCTGTGGGACTGCTAAAGTCAGGCTCTGATATGTGTACTGGGTGTAAATGTGGCCAAAATCTTTGAGGTACACACAACCACTTGCCACAGATGAGATTCAAACCCATACCTGTGTAGTTACTGCTACTACATTGTTCCGCATTTATGGCACATGCCACAGGGCTTATAAGGATAGACATTGTCCACAGGGGTATTTCAAGGTGACTGACATCAGCAGGCTTGCTAAAGTAGGGCAATGGGAGGTGTAGTGACTGTGAATGGCCTCAAAATCATCAATCTCTGCACACACACAAAGTTTCATAGTTGCCATGTCTGGGATTAGAACTCCTACCTAACTAGTATGTTACACTATAGCATTACACAGTTATCACACATGCCACAGAGATTATGGGGCTGAGAATTGGCCAGAGGGTTGTTTCAATGTGACAGACATCAGCATGAGTGTTAACGTGGGCTATGGGAAGTAAGGTGTGTGTGAATGGGCCATAAACCATTCCTCTGGAAACACATACACACACACACACACACACACACACACACACACACACACACACACACACACACACACACACACACACAAAACTTTACATTTGACAAGACTGGGTATACAAATCCTAGATGAATACTGATTTGTACTACCATGTTACACAGTTATCACAAGCACCACAGATACTATAGGGCTGAGGGCTACAAAAAGCAAATGTCTACAGTGATTGACATCGGCACATCATGTGATATTGGCCAATTCGATGTGTGGTGGGTGGGACAGGCCTCATGATGGCAATCTCTTTGTTACTGTCTGCCTCTCTCTTCTCCACATTTGTGTGTGTGTATGTTTGACCTATTATAGTGTGTTGGCCTTGGATATGTTTGAGTATTCCTATCCAATGTGTGTGCAAAGCATGAATGGTGTGCAATGTGTTGTGTGATCACAGACATCTGCAACTGACAGATATGTATAGTCCACTGTTGTTGTCAGACATGGGCTTCATTTATGTGTTGGAGCATGCCCAGTATGACCTTCTGTATTTTGTTGTTAGACATAGGCTTCATTCCTCTAAGTGTAGGAGCATGCCCAGTACGACCTTCTGGATTGAGTGTGTGAATCCATTCTAGGTAGGTTGTACTCCAGTGCAGCATTTTGTGTTCTAGACCTATAGCTAGCAACCTGTTTCTGCAGGATATCTGTAGATAGGTTGACAATACAGTCGCAATGGGCAAAAGATAGTGGGATATTGTAACTATTGTGTCTGTGCTGCTTGTGTTACATGGTTGGTGTTGGCAGATATATTCAGACATATGTACTGTTTTACACTGTGATGTATTATATCACCAACTACTGACAGATATACTTATTTGCTCACAGTTATTTCCTGGGAAATACAAGATGAATGAAGCTGTGCCCAGTACTGTGGTCTGCATCCTACATATTTATGCACACTCATGCCATTCTGGAAGGGTAGCTGCAGACACTTGCTGATGGGTCTGTGTAAATGGTCCAGCACCTTGGTACTGTGTTGGCTGAGAATACCCTGCTTGTACATCTATTGACATAACAGAATGGCCATATCCTGCTGTGGCCATACCGTTCAGCTGTACAGAGTCACCCAGGTTACCCAGAGGCAGGACTCATATATCTGGTCAGTTCCCCTTCACATTGTGGTTTATGAGCAGGTTTGTAGCCACCCATTACTGGGTTTGCAGGCAGGGGTAGTATGGGCACACATTAGAGTTTCAGACTTCACACACTCCATGGTGTCCATCCTTCTACACTCCCCCTCTGTTATTCTATCCTCTTCCTAACATTATGCGATTGATATATGCGAAGTATCCCTATATTTGTCCCTTCATCCCAGCATTATTTAGGGGTCGGTCCACAGTTCATGCAGTAGGACATGGTGAGCATGCTACTAGGATTTGTTGACATGGCCTTGCATTTGTGTTCTGTGGACTGTGTTACGTTATTAGTTGAGACCCCATAAGATAACATACATTGGCAGTACAGGTGAGGCACAGGCCTTTGACAGAGGACTGTAGGGCATTTGGTAGGGATGCAGGCCATCTGTAGCAGGCAAGTGCATTCTCTCACTCCTACAGTCCCAGGCTGTGAGCCACTGGATTCCACTGGGGTGACAAGGTAAGTGTGCGAGGTGGTAATGGCAATAGTTCCTGTCCATATTAATCCATTGTTCTGGATGCTGGCAGGGTGCTGCTTACAGCTAGGGACACACCTGCATGGGACACCTCTTCAGCATGCTGCATTTTGTGGGTATTCCCATACAGAAGAGGGGGTCATACTGTACTCATTCCCAACAGCAGGGATATGACCTGTGATAAACCTGTGGCTGATGGTAGAGTGAGCTGAGTGCATGTGTGATAAGGAAGCATCTTGCAGATATACCTGGGACATTCCCCTTATGCAGCCTTGTGCAGGGACATAGGCAGTCTCTCATTACTTCATAACTGTGCTTTTTGTGGTCTGCCAGTGATTGCCCAGACTACATCTCCATACTACGCAGACAGCTAATGTGCTGCCAACCTGTATGTACAATTCCAAAGGTGTGTGCAGATGACAATTAAATTTTATGTACTCTGTCTAGGGTACTTCCACCTGTGTATTGTGTGTATGTCTGGGCCCACATTCACAGCATGTCCATCTTTCAGATGTGACAGATATTGATATCTGAACAATGAGTATGGATGACTGCTGAATTGAGTCTTGCTGGGATGCATTGTGGTTGGCACTGCAGTTGTCAGAACATGGCCCTGTCATCAACAGTACTGGCCATAGGCCATTGGGACACAACCTTCCATGCCTACATGCTGACCACTTCCACACAATATACAACACACAACAACCTAACACACAGAGCCCTGCATATTGTACACATGCAACAATCTATCCTGGAAATTGAGCCAGCTCAGGTAATCTGTGCTCTACTGTTATTAAACCCATATGTACATGTTACTGCATTTCTATATCGGATTGTTGGGGGGAGGGGCACACCTGACAACTGTAAACATTTGCTATGGCTGTACTGGTATTTCAGGTACTCTGTTGGCTTCCATTTTGTTTTGTATTCTGACCTATCATGCAGACTAGAGGCATATCAGTAGTACAGATCTTAGGTTTTAGTAACCTACATTTTAGTTTCAGACTTCTTACCCTTCAGAACTAACATACAACTGCCTGACCTGTTGTAATCTGTCTGTGTAGGTCTGGAGTGGGGCTGTTCTCCATTGCCATTAATTGGAGGCTTTAGTACAGCCTTTCTTTATGGTCACCTACACCTGTCCTGCTGGCTGAGGCTGTTATTGGGTATGTGAGCCTCACTGACATGCATGTGTGTGTCCTATGGACACACATTTGGGCCACCACATGTACTGCAGTGGGATTTGTCACCTTGTCTAGTACTGCTTACTTTGTTGACACCAGTATTTATTATGGATTTCATGCTGCCCATATAGATGTTTACTATATGCTGCCACCCCATTCAGCCACCTGATTCCTTTACATGCTCACATCCATACCATAGCTACAACTAGCAGAACATACTACTCCATTCAGCAGTTGATAGTAAGAGTGACTTACCTTGTGGCTGTGCCAGTATTGAGGATGGAGCTGGAGGGCTGACTATGTCAGATGCACATAGCACATTCTCTATACATGGTAAAGCACAGGTAGTGTCATGTTTGGCATCCCTTTTACTCTAGGTGCAAGTCAGAGAGAGGTGTCATTCCCTGGTTCTTACCATGTCAGTGAATGTGCTATGTGTTTCTTCTTTGCCAAAGCCTGGGCATACTGGGCATGCCTCCTTCTGCCTACATGGGCAAGTTTAGGTTGCTCCTCCTCCGAGTCACTCTCTGCCTGTGCTGGCCTTGGCAGTGTTGGGGGGCTGTGTGGCCCTGCCCTGTGCTGTTCTTGCTGCAGCTGTTTCTGCAGGATCATATTGTGTAGCATGGCACATACAATGAAAATTTGTGTAGATGTAACTGGAGACTACTGCAAGGCTCCACCGTATATGTCTAGGCACTGGAACCGTGCCTTGAGCATCCCAAACACACACTCTATTATGATTCTGGTTTGTGCGTGTGCCTCATTATGGAGTTCTTGTTTGGGTGTGTGTGCATTTCTGATGGGTGTCATCAGCCACGGCTCCAGTGTGTAACCAGCATCCCCCACTAGGTGGACATATGGGATGTCCCCACTGGTAAATCTTTGGTACAGCTGTGTCATATGCCAGATGTGGGAGTCATAACAGCTTCCAGGGCTGCCAGCACACACATTCATTATAATGCCCTGGGCATTGCATATGACCTGGCAGTTGATGGAGGAGAATCCCTTGCGGTTTATGTAGAACCTACCTCAGTCACTGGGTGGTACTTTTATGTGTATGTGCGTGCAGTCTATAGCATCCACTACCTCAGGGCATTCTGCTATTTGGTGGAAGAGACGCATATTGCTGGTCAATGCCTCACGGGTGTTGAGGAAATATATGTGCTCACCGGCATGTGCTGACATGGCATCCAGGAACTGGTGGAGTACCTTGGATGCTGATGCCTGTGAGATCCCCACGATATCTCCAGTTGGCCTTTGGAAGATACCTGTAGTTAGTATTCTTAAGCCTACACATACCTTGGTATCCACTGGGATGGGTTCCCTTCTGTTGGTTCTGTGTGTAAGGCTTGGCCGGCACAGCTCAACAATTTGCTGTAGGATGTCCCTGTCCACCCTATAGTGCTCCACTATCTCCAGCTCATGTAGCCCCTGGTAGGTTACCCTGGGTCTGTACACTCTTCTCTTTCTCCTCACTGTGGGTTGGTCATCAGCATTCTCATCCTCACCACCCTTAGCCTCTTCCACATATTGATGTATGAGAGCAACAGCAGCTCCTATCATTTTGTTAGTTTTGTCAAGTAAAATTTCCCCATCTGTGTACACTAGTGGTGTAGAGTTTGTGAGAATAAATAGAGTGAAAGGTGTTTGCATAGTTTATAGCAGTGTGCTGAGCTGGGCTGCTGCCTGTGCAACTGGCTGATTCTGATACATTTCACCTGCCAGCTATGCTAGTTCTCCTTGATTGCCTTCCTACTGCTGTTTTCCCTTCCCATTGCTTTCCCATTTAAGCCCTGAGATGCACCACGCATAGCCAGTGCTCAGATGTAAACAGAGCTGCTATTTTCTGTTTTTTTTTTTTGCTTGATTAAAACCTGGTGTGCAGCACGCACAACCGTTTAGGCAATGTAAACACTGCTAGGCAGCCTTAGACACACACCCCTTCCTTAGCTGTGCTTAGCTAAGGGCAAACACGGGCCACAGAGCTCCAATAAGCTTACAGCATGCATGACACTCTCCCTCATGAGGTCTTCTACCTCTTATGCTTATACCATGGTGTTGCTGCACCTACATGGTTGGGTGCAAGCTAACAGTGAGGGGAAATCTGTGATTCAGTATCAATCCCCTAGTTTGCATAAAACTGACTGCTAATGCATGGTTACAAAACTGGCACTTAGCCTTCCCCTTAGAAACCACTATTCCATGGTATTGTTGTTTTATGCATGCCATTGACTATTATGGCAGAATGCTGATTTTGGTTTAAAAGCTTATTTCCAACTTTTTTCTTTTTTTCGGGCCGATCCCATTTGCGCACCACTGCCCTATGTTTAAACGTCCGAAATCAGCCAAAATAAAAGTTATTTTTTATAATTTTGCAACTATTTACCAGCCATTGGCATGCCTACTGCATTGAATACATGCTTTCCTTGGAGCTGTCATGCCTCCATTTTGCAATTTGCAGAAATGTATTCGGTTAGTAGCCGAATATATTTCTGCAGGTTACACTATTCCTGCACAGACTCCTGCCTGCTTCCTGGATCGCTAATTCACCTCATTTGCATGGTTTCAACCTGCAAATGGGCTAATTAGCATACAGGAGCTGTGTCCATGCAGGAATAGTGTAGGACCGCTCGTGCACATCCTGAGAGCTTGTTCCTGGATCGCTCGTCAGCCATAGTGCGTGCAGCAGCACTTGCACTACTCCTGCACACCGTGCAGAACTTGCTGAGTCCTGGTGATAGACTTGGCAAAGAAATAATAATAAAAAAGCATTATGAGGCATATTCCATAACAAAAAATTATAGGATTACATGGAATACAATGGTCTTCTGCAGACTAATAGAAAATAGGAAAAATACATAAAAGTTAGGCAGGATGAGTGCAGGAGCATTCCCAGTCAGATGAGAGGTAGGAATTAAGTAAAGTCTTAAAAATGGAGTGATTCTGAGTAGTTCGCATATGTGGTGGAAGAGAGTTCCACTTACATGTTAGAGAAAATGACAATAACAGTTGTCCAGGACTACATACAGGTTTATAAACTTCAAGGAGATTTTGGTTTTCAGATCTGAGTGATCTTCCAGAAAGATGAAGGATGAAAATAGAAAAGAGGGAAGGACACTTAGAGGGATTAAAGAAGAGTTTATGCATGGTGCAACGTTGAATATAAAAGATATAGGAAGTTCTAGCCAATTTAAAGAGTGAAGGGAATCACAGTGGTGAGATGAGGATTTGGAACCAGTAGCAAATGTAGAGATTTTATTGTAGCAAGATGCAAGTTTTGCCTCTAGAGAGGAATGAAGTTTAGTAAGGAGAGGAGCTCCATACATAAGAGAGGGACATATGTAAGTAACAGCAAGGGTATGTTTAGTTGAATGAGTGAGAAACTGATTATGCTGATACAACATTATGAGCTTTTTATGAGTTTTCTTGATATTAGTTTGCAGATGAATGTCAAACTTTAAGTGTTCATCAATTATAACACCAAGTAGCTTGGTATGAGGAATTATTTTGATGGGGATCTTATTTTGGCTGTCTATCAAGAAGGATTTCTTGTCAATTTTAGTGTGTCTTGATGGAGTGAATATTATGATCTTAGTTTTGGATGGATTAAGAGAAAGGTGATTATTTAACAACCAAGACTCAGTACTAGTAAAGGCATTTTGAGTTACTTGCATGAGATTTGTGAGGGATTTGGAAGAACAGATATTGAGTCATCAGCATATTGGATAAGTTTAGTTTTTGATATACAGTACTGAAAATTATTAATAAAAATATTAAATAGTAAGGGACACAGAATAGAGCCTTGGGGTCCTACTGTTGGAGTAAGAAGGAAAGAAGATATGGCATTTTTCAACTTGACACCTTGATATCTATTTGAAAGATAACTCGAAAACCAAGTGATAGAAGAGGGAGATAGGGTGAGTAGAGAGAGTTGAAAAAGAAGTAAATGATGAGAAATAGTATCAAAAGCTTTGGATAAGTCTAGAAAAAGGGAAGATACAATATTACTTGAGTCACGAGCATGGTTAATGATATCAAGAAAGGAAAGAAGGGCAGTGGTAGTGTTGTGCCCAGGTCTAAATCCATGCAGTGTATGGGTTAATAAACGATTGTCCAGAAGTCAAGGTAGAAGTTGCAAGTGAATACATTTTTCCAGAAAATTTAAATTTAATTGACTAGTTAAACTAAGAGACCACAGCTGTGTCTCATGAGTCGCACAATTATTTTCCCCAAACTGCTGCTGATAATGTGTTTTTAAACTTACCTCCCATTGTAGATGCCTTCCCCTTATGTTAATTTGACTACATATCTCCGTCCACCTCATCTTTCACTATTTGTAATCACAAAATCCTTTTGTGAAATCACTCCCCTTCAGCTATTTAAATGTATTGGCCATTCCACCTTACTCCATGGAGGAAGAATACAAAATGACCACCCCCTTCCAATCTGTCACTCTTAAATTAGTGGCTGAAGTTGCCCCACCCCCTTTGATATGTAACAGCTTTGATTACTGTATCTGTTTTGTTCCTGGTGAGAAAAACTCTCACTATCTCTGTTACCAGCTTGGTAGATACAGGCATTCTGAGGCAATGTAAAAACTGCCTCATGTTTACCGACAACCAGTCAATTCTAAAACTGATATGGTATGAGAGAAATTTAAACAATGTAACTGCACAGTGGTGCAGCAGTTTGCATTGTGGCCTCACAGCAATAGGTTGTCTGGTTTGATTCTCAGCTGGGGTGCCTTCTATGCAGAGTCTGAATGTCCTCCCTGCATTTGTGTAAGTTTCCTCCAGGTGCTTCAGTTTCCTCCCATGTCACAAAGACATGCGTCTGCAGCATTTCTCACCAAGCCTCCACTGAAAAATGACCCGTTCCAAGTCGGATGCATAACTTTCACATTAAAGCACTAATGTTAATAGTACAGACACTGCACCCATCATGCACAATTCAAAGTGGACACATATGCTTCAGGCACTTAAATGTAACCCTCATAAACACCAAAGACCTCCTAGACAAAGTACACAAACACCCTCAATCAGCCCCAAATACACTCTTTCAGAACACCCACATCTCATGGAGCCTCTACTACCAAGCCCATAAGGCAAGCCACCACACAATTCAACATCCCACAGAGATAGCAAAGTGGACAGGTGTGGTGAAAATTTAATTCCTTTATCCCCTCCTAACTTATCACAAGCATTCCCCCAAACTACCTCCCCACCCTACATATCTAAAGAGTAGGTCCTCAAAGCCATGTCCAAAAAAAACACAGCCTATATGGGATCAGATGACATCCAAGACCATCCTCCAAACAGGCTAAAACATGAACTAGCATTACCATTAAGTACCCTTTTCAATCACAGCCTAACCACAGGCTTTGCTCCTGAGGAATAGAGACAGCAACAGTTACTCTCCTCCACAAAGGTGGCCTAGCAACAGAGCCGGGGAATTACAGACTATAAGCCTGACCAGCCTCACCTGTAAAACCATGTAACATATCAATACGGACCTCAAAGACATAGGTGACCTCCAAACTCTGGATCCTACCTAATTCACTTCAAGGGCAGATCCTGCCTGTTAAATCTACTGGACTTTTGAAAATGTGACCAGAGCAAATCTGTGTACACAGCATACCTTGACTTCATAAAGGCTTCTGACAATCCCACATCTAGGCATTACCAGAAAACTTAGAAAACTGAATGTAAACCCTTCATTGTAAGATGGGTTGCCAATCAGCCACTATCAAAGTGGGTGACTCCACATCAACCAACAGACCTGTTACCAGTGGGAAGACACAGGGGTCAGTGCTGGGCACTTTACTATTTGGTATCTACTTCTCAGTTCAGATCAAAACTAAGGGGTTGTGGCTGACCAAGTCTGCAGAAGAGTGTAAACTAGATGCAATCATTGAATCCCCAAATGTCAGTACGCTCCAGAAGGGTCTCACACAGACCAACAACTGGTGTGAGAGTCACAGTCTCAAACTGAATGCAAAGAAATGCATCATTCCCTTTGGCACAATGTCCCTTCACACTAACAATACCCTAAGTACCCATGAAGTGGTAAGGGACCTGGGATTACAAGTTGACTAAAACCTTAACTTTGACCACCATATGTCTACTATAGTAAATAAGGCTTTCCAGGCAGCACACTTGATTAGTAAAGGCATCACCTCAAGAGCAAGAGAGGTGATAATCCATCTACACTCTGCACTAATCTGGCCCATAATTGAGTACAACACCCCATTCGGCATGTACTGTACAAAGCATCTGGAAAGACCTCAGGTTTCTAACAAAGATCAGGGCTCCAGTATGTGCCTTCCACAGACCAACTAAAGTCAGTGTCAATATACTCACTGTCATATAGACTCAAGGAAGACTAACACCTGGGCTACAGAGCAATCCAAGACCTAAACCTAATGAACTTGCATATCAGTAACTCAAACTAGACTAGGGTTGCTCATTCCAGGGACCCAAATATGGCCTGCAGCTTAAATAGGACATACTAGAGGGACAGATTTATCTCCCAGCAACTGCCATGTCTTTGGAGCATGCTACCAATTCATGTGGAAGAGAGCACCTCTATGACACTGTTCAATAGGAACCTGGACAAGTGGTGGGGCACTAAATTCTTACCAGGGATAGGACCCACAACCCTTATGGACATGGGCAATCATTAAATGCAATATTGGGTATTTACTACTATTTCAGTGTTATTACATTGGGATGAAACAGCTAGGCTTAAAAGGACCTCTGGGTCGATAGCCTAGTAATCTACTATGATCCTGATCATTGGAGACTAAGACAATGATGTATGTCCCTCTCAACAGAAAAAAGGGGAAAGAAAGCCACAGTCAGTAGCTTATCAGGAGCCAGGATCTGTCACATCACACAGGTCAGTGGACAAATACCTATAGTTCATGTGGGTATGAATGACTGAAGATGTACCTCCCTAGACTATATGAACAGACATCATGGAACTGAGTGTGCCCCAGGAAGGTATGTGCCTAGCACTCAGCAGCATTTTACCTGCCCCAAGGATGATGCCACAATACAGTTTAAGTAGCTCAACAGGTAGCACTCACATGTTTGGGGATGAAAGTTCAAAAGGCTGTGAGCTCCATTCCCACACTAGGTAGATCAATTTGGGGCAAGTTGTCTCTGGGTTAAGGTGTTTACCTTACAAACAGAGGCAGTAACTGCCTGCTAAACCCTGACTTAAAGTTTGTTGCAAATTGGCATAGTAGTGAAGTTGTAGACACAATGTGCAGAGTTTCTCACATGGGTTACCTGCCAAAGCTTAAAATATCCCACAAAGGCAGTTAGTACATGAACAAGGTACAGGTTAGATTCTCACAGGGGATATTTTTAGCTAGGCTTAAAATGGCATACGTTGGCAGTTGGCCTAGTACTAATAATCTATGAACAAAACAGGACTAGTCGGTTTATGTTGCCATTCTAAGGGATGCAATATTTGTCAGCATGAAAGATGGTCAACCACTCTGCTTTGCCAGAGATGGCCTGCACCTCTCCCCTCTAGGCTTTCAAATGTTACACACTACTTATAAGACCTCCCTGGATTTGCTTTTTAAATATTATAGTCTCCAAACAGGGTTTGTGCCTCAGATAATAGCACTCATCCCTCTGCATAAAGGTGGGTCCTCTACAAACTTACAAGTCTCACTAAACTCGTAAGCAAAGCCATGAGAAAAATCATGAAAGTGACAAATGACATAGGAAACCAGACACTGGACCCCACCCAATTTGGTCTGGTCTAGGGAAGGTCATGTCTACTCAACCTGGTGGTTTTCTGAGAAGGTCAAAGCAATGGATGAGGGCAAAATGGTTCACACTGCCTACCTTGATCTGACCAAAGCATTTGACAATACCCCCTCTGGATTTTGACAAACTCCAAGGTTAGGTACAAACCTTTGTCACCCAGTGGATATTCAGCTGGTTCACAGGACCCTGGAAGTTAGAATAGGGGAGGGCACCTTTACAAAGAGACCAGTCACACATGGAGTCCCTTAAGGATTGATCTTAGGACTGCTCATTTTTCTCATTTATTTCTCTGAAGTAATAACAAATGTCAATGGCCTCTGGCTGACTAAATTAGCAAATTAAGAGCAGTCACTGAATCCCCCAACACTACAAATGTTCAAGGGACAAGGCATAACTGGTGTCAGAGCTGTGGACTAAAACTAAATGCCAACAGTATCCTTTAGGAAATCATCCACCCCAGATAACCATATTAATGCACCCCTAAGAATTGACCCAGCAGTCAGGGGACATACAGTAATCTAACCTTTGACCATCACATGTCTACAGTAGTGAGGAAATCACTCCATGTTGCACAGCTTAAACAAAGTATTGCATCTAGAGCCAAAGGCAGCATTCATTATTTCACTGTGTTCAACATTCAGACTTAAAAGGTTACAACACCCCTCCTGGTATGCATCTAACCGGGCATAAACAATTGTCAACATCCAGAGGTTCCTCACTAAAAGAGGACAGGGCATAACATGTCCTACTCAGACCACCTCAAGGCTTTTACCCTTGTATTGTCCCCTATAGGCTGTCAAGGGGAGATCTATGCCTGGCACAGAAGGCATTGGCCAACCCCACTCTGATGGAACTCTTCCACACAGTAGACAATTGATTATCTGAAATGTCAGTTATCTGAACACAGCCTTCCAAAGGTCAAGTATATGAACACAACCTTAAAAAGTTAAAGTCCGAATATGTAAACATTATATGTATTCACTTGAGTGTTTTTTGATCTTGCAGCCTACGCCTGTGTGAAAAATATTCCTTATTGTCCATTGGAATCACTGAATTGTTGAAATTTGTATTCCCTGCATGTAGAAAAAAGACTTTAGAAATGTTTTATCCAGTTCAACTATATGTTTGATTATCCAGTTTGATTATCAAACTACCCTAGGTCACAATTAGTTTGGATAATAGACTCCCTTCTGTATCTCCAAAATGGCACTAGAATTATCCATTATAAAGACATAAAACATTGCCTTGATATAAATAGGCCTTGCTGTATCCCAGAGACTACCCCTTCTCTGGGACAGGCTCCCCACCCATGTGAAGTGGAGTTCATCCCTAACCCAATTCAAGAGTAACTTGCACAAATGGATGAGGAACCGGTGCCAAACTAGGGATGAGTTTCCCTATGTCTAATGGACACAGGCTGCCTGTAAATGGTTCATCTCCCAGGTCCCTGCTTACATTTAAGTGTACCACAGATTTAGTACGCATGGCTAGTCTTAAAATGGCCCTTGTGGTAGTTAGCCTAGTAAACATCTACGAACCCATTAGTGAGGATGATCTCACATAATGGGACAATTTTTGGAAGAATGACAACCTGAAGGGCATGCTTAGGAAGAGAGGCTATTTTGGAGTCTTGACACTTGAGATTTACAACTAAGAGAGACAACGAATTTTACATCAGCTAGAGAACATGGATTATGATCACTACACCTTTACTAGTAAAAGGCAACTACACCACCACAATAATAAAATACAGCCGGCAAGTGAAGAACCATCACCCAAGTTTTATGCAACTGTCTCAACTCAAACTTGTCCTTTAACTATACATTTTACACAGGGAAATTTGTAGAGGTATGAATAAACTAAAAGTCTGAGAAAACATTTTTACATTCCTAATATTCTGAACACAGCATTAAGCAGTATCCTTAGCAATCACTGCTTGTAAAAAATTTAGAATAGGTGAAAAATCCTAGGGATGTGTTATGACAAAAATGGATGTTACTGTGGCAGCTGTGGCCAAGGACCAATAACAACCCAGGAATTGGTGTATTTTTTTCATTAGGAAAACTTAGACTTCTACATTTCAAAAATCTTACAAGCAAGAGGGAAAGATTATCTGTCTCTGTGCAGAGGATGGAGCAATAAATAATCCTAGTTTTATTAGCAGCCTCACCACTGGAGGAGTGAAGTGGCATGACAATGGAGATGCTTGCACTCAGGGGCACATGATAGTGGCTTTCTTAATGGACACTACTTGTGATCTGGGGGCCAACATGACTGCTTACAATTGCAAATATGAGGGGGTCCACTGTACACCTACTCAACAACACTTACATACCACATGACATCTACACACATGATTTTACACACTTGGGGAGCAAGGGTACAAAAGGTCAAGCCACTGTTCAACTCTGATTAAGGGATTGCAAGGGGATCTAGCAACCTTTGGATAAGTCATTTGTGTGTCAAGGTGACCAACCATCCTGGTTTTTCCAAGACAGTCCCAATTTGGAAGTCTCTGTCCTAAAATCCCAAACATTGGGACATGGAAATGTCCCGGTTTAATCTGAATGGTCCTGACTTGGGAGTTTGTGGTCCATAGAGACCTCTGAAGACCTGACATGTAAAATTACATTATCTGTGCTTTTGCTCTGCTTTTTCATTACTTTAGTGAGGTGTGCAGTTATTGGTACCAACTTATGCTAAAACCTAGACATCCAATCAAGTGCATTTCCTTTACTGTGAAGTAGGCATATTGCTAGCCTCCTGTCATCATGTTACCCAATCAGAAAAATCCATTCTCAGCAGTGAATCAGCAGAATTAGAGACAGAGAAGCATCACTGCATTACCCAATCAGAAAACCCCATCCTGAGCAGTGAACCAGCAGAATTAGAGAGGGAAAAGTGTTGCTAAGCATGTTACAGGTCCAAATGACCAATCACTATATTGCTGGCCTGCAAGGGTGCAGGGAGCTGATGTTAGAGGGAGTTCTGGGAATAAAAACAGTGGATATAACAAGTACTTCATACTAGGATCATGCAAAATACAGCCAAGAAAGAAAAGGTATACATGGGGCTTTTGCTACTTGTGGCAAAACTTGAGAAAAAAACAGGGCCAAGTAAAAATCTGGAATGCTTGAATGTTCCAGTATGGAGAGAGAAGGGAAGAGTGCAGGCTGCATGACCTACCAGAGATGTTTTACCAGTGCAGACACATCTTGCACCTTCTCCCATGGTTAACATTTAAAACTACAAGTAATTATCAGCAAAATATCTTATTGAAAAAAAATGCCATATTCTGTGACATCCATAAAGTAGAACATAGCCACATATAATGCCATCTAACATCACTTTGTATACCACCTTACATTCTGCATGTTTTAATGTGTGTTTATAGCTTTATAGTGTCCAGTCTGGATTAAACTGAAAAGAGCACAATTTGCTTATTCTGCGGCCTCTGCTGGTTAACTGCATTGTCACATCTGTGTTTTGAGAAAGCATTTTCATTCATTGATGGCACATCAGAAATAATCGCATATTTTTTGCTTCCTGTTGAGGGACTCTACCCTGTTAATTTGACAGTTAAGGAAAAAAGAAGTTATGTACTCACCATAATGTTCCATCTGAGTATGTAACTTCATTTGTCAGCAACCTGGATCTGAGTCGGCAGCTTTCCAAGCTACAGATCCGAGCTCCAAGCTCCTCCCCTTACCCATAATACCCTCCGACCTCCTTCCAATCCTCAGATCACATTTGCCCATCTATATAACCTCACAACCACAAAATAACAACCTGAAAAACCCTAACCTAATGATTAACAAAGGACTCGATAAACCATCCTAGGGTCCAGGTAATCAAAGAACCAGGTTAGGTGGAAGGAGGGAGGGTCGGTTGCTGACAAATGAAGTTACCTACTTAGATGGAACGTTATGGTGAGTACATAACTTCTTTATCTGAAGTAGTTAACTTCATTTGGTCATGAACCTGTGGGACAGAGTCCCCACCTACCAAAAACTTGGGAGGTCCTCAAGGAAGGATATTCCGGAGCACTGCAGAGCCAAAAGCCGCCCTTCCTCTGGACACTAAATCCAATTTATAGTGAGAGATAAAGGTATGAGAGGATGCCCAAGTAGCTGCAGAACAAATGTCATCCAAGGGAACTCTAGACCAAAATGCAGCAGATGTAGCCATAGAGTGAGTAGAATTGAGCATGAACCCCTATAGGCTCTGGTAGGCCAGATAGTTTGTATGCGAGCAGAATACCATTAGAAATCCATCTGGCCAGAGTCATCTTCGAAACTGGCTTACCCAAGAAGGGTTTTGCAAAGGAAACAAAGAGCTGATCAGACTTGTGGAAGGCAGCTGTTCTGTGTAAATAAAAGCATAACTGTCTATGAACATCTAACAAATGAAGTTTGTACTCCCCTTTGTTTTGATAGGGGAAAAACTGGGATATTAATGGAATGATTGATGTTCGCCTCGGAGGCCACTTTGCATAGAAAAGATGGGTTAGTCCTGAGAGAGACCCTGTCCTTCTGGAGTACAAGATAAGAGGGCTTAACACAGAGGGCCTGAAGCTCCAACACCCTCCTAGCTGAGGTAATAGCTACCAAAAATGCAGTTTTCCAGGACACGAATTTCAAATTAACAGAAGCTGCAGGTTCAAAAGGTGGTGCAGTCAGAGCCTGAAGGTCCAAAGTTAGATCCCATGGAGGGGCGGAGTTCCTAATAGGAGGTCTCAAGAGAAACCTACCTTTCAGAAAGGTCTTACAAATCTTGGTGAAAGCGAGGGGACTGAAATTGTCTCCAATGTGAAAATGGGAGATGGCAGCCATTTGAACCTTTACAGTAGAAGAACTGGCCCCTTGCTGAAAAATATGAGATAAAAAATCGAGCACTGCTGGGATGGGAGCAGTGAAAGGGCCTAAATTCCTATGAGACGCCCAAATGGAAAACCACTTCCATTTACTATTGTAAACCTTCCTGGTAGAAGGCTTATGCGCCACTACGAGGATAGATCTAACTGCAGACGAGATACTGGGAGTCCTAGCAACTAATGGAACTGGATCAGCCAAGCTGAGAGCTTGAGATTGACCAGATTCGGGGGTTCCAATCCCGAAGGATGAGATATCAGATCCGGGATGGGATCCAAGATCCAGAGAGGAGCTATAAGATGAGACCATAGACATGGGAACCAGGCTTGACGAGGCCAGAATGGGGCTATGAGGATAATCTTGTTCCCCAACCGACAAGCTTTCTGTAAGAATTTTGTCATCAATGGAAGAGGAGGATAAGCATAAAGAAGACCGGATGGCCAAGCATGGACTAGAGCATATCTGGGGGGTTCCCCCGGAGGGGGGATTAGAGTGAAAAACTTGCACTTTGCATTGGAAGGCAATGTGAAGAGATCGCAGCAAAGCTGACCCCACTTGCAGAAGATCTGTTTCGCTACTAACGGATTCAGAGACCACTCGTAGGTGAGAGGATAGTTCGACTCAGTTTGTCCGCTAGGATGTTGGACCGACACGGAAAGTGCGTTGCTAATAGAAAACGGTTGGTGGATATCGCCCAGTCCCAAACTCTCATGGCCTCTCGGCAAAGAGGGTAAGACCTGGTTCCCCCCCTGTTTGTTGATATACCAGACCACTGACATGTTGTCTGACTGAATTGCAATAGTCCCTGGAGGGAGAAAGGTGTGAAAGGCTTGCAACGCTAGAAGGACCGCCCTCATCTCCAGTACATTTATATGCAGAATGGTCTCTGTCTGAGTCCACATACCTTGGACAGTTCTGCCCGCGTAATGCCCCCCCACCCAAGGCGGGAAGCGTCCATGGTCACCGTGGCTTGGGGTTGCGGCATAACAAACGGTTGTCCTTCCCAAAGCTCTTGAGATTGGAGCCACCACATGAGGGAATTTCTGCAAACTCTGCTGATAGGAATCGGTAAGTCCAATGGGTGATGAAGGATGGACCACTGAACCTGAAAATTCCACTGGAGAACCCTCATATACAAGCGAGCTAAGGGAGTGAGATTGATTGCTGCTGCCATGGACCCTAAAGCTCTCAGGACTAACTCCGCTGATGGGGCAGGTGACTGAAGGAGGGCCAGAACGTGTAGGGTCAAACTGCAAAGTCTGTCTGATGTCAAGAAGGCCTTGGTCTGAAGCGTGTCTATTCTGGCCCCTATGAACTCCAAGATTTGAACTGATTGAAGGGATGACTTCTTGAAGTTTATGGTGAACACCAATTGGAATGCTAATAGTAGGAAGCAATCCCTGGCTAAGCAGAGTAGATGCCTGGTGGGGCCAGTAAGGAGCCAGTCATCTAGGTAAGGAAAAACTTGTATTCCCTGAAGTCTCAGGTGGGCCACTACAAATGCCATGATCTTGGTTGACACCCTGGGGGCTATGGTGAGACCGAAGGGTAGGACCCTGAATTGGTAATGACTGGCCCCTAGCCGAAAGTGGAGGAATCTCCTGGATCGTCTGTCCATGAGAATATGATAGTACGCATCCTTGAGGTCTATGGAGCACATCCAATCCTTCTCCTGGGAAAGGGGCAGGATGGAGTGAAGCGAGACCATCCAGAATTTCTCCTTGGCAATGAAGAAGTTCATGGTTGAAAGGTCGAGAATCGGCCTTAAGTCCCTCGTCTTCTTTGGCACCAAAAAGAACCTGGAGTAATTGCCTAATCCAGACTGGCTTGGGGGGACATGCTGGATGGCTCTTTTTTCTAGCAGCTTTTTTATCTCTAAAGCTGCAGCCTCCCTCTGACTGGGTGGTACATCGTGGAGGTGCCTCGACTGAGGAGGTTGGTTTATGAAAGGGATTGAGTAACCTCTGGATATTATTCAAAGCACCCAGTGATCTGTTGTGATGGACTCCCATTGAGCCAGGTGCTTTGAAAAACGCCCTCTGACTGCCTCCAGAGAGGAGCAGTCGGGCAACCCCTCAGGGCTGCTGTGTGGGTCGGTCAGAAAAAGGTTCCCAAGACCCAAAATTTTTCAGCCCCCCCTCTGCCTCTGGGCCGGCATCCACCTTGTCCCCCTCTGCCTCTGAAGGACGAAGGGTCTGGAGCATAACGGGACTGCTGAGACTTCTGGAACCACATCTTCTTTTGTCCTCTCTGGTTCCTGGAAAAGGACCTTTGAGGAGCTGAGAAGCGGATTCCGACGGCAGACAGCGTCTTCCTGTCTTTCTCTCTCTGAACCAATGTGTCATGGACGGTCTTCTGGAGCAGGGTAGAACCGTCGAAGGGTGCATTCGCGAAGGACACCTTGAAAGGTTCTGAAAAGTCACAAAGTCAGAGCCAGGTGTGACGCCTTAAGGCGATGCCGGACCCGCTGGCTCTAGCGGCTCCTTCTGTGGCATGGGAGAGTAGCCGCATAGACATGTTTGATACAGATTTCAGAGTGGCCAATGCGAGCCAAGAAGGTCCATTTGTCCTCGGCCAACATGGACTCAGGGGGAGACTCAGCGTATTCTTTCACCAGATCCCGCTGAAGTCTAATTACATGGGCCAAATAATTCAGCGCCCTTATGGAAAAGGTAGCTGAAGCAAACATCCACTTCCCGATACGATCCATCGTCCGAGACTCCTTATCAAGGGGATGGACCGAGGAACTATCCTGAGCAAGTTCCTTCTTGGTTGCTGCCGCCATCACCATGGCATCTACCGGGGAACCCTTACTACAAGCCGTCCTATCCGTGGGGGGACTAAGAATCCTATCTGGCCTCCTGGGGATTGGCTCTACAGTGTCTGGTTCCTTCCATGCCCTGGTAGTGATGAGGTCAACCAGGGGGTCGGCCGAAGGGGACACCCAAGGGGTAGATGGGCCTACATCAAATGCCTCCAGGAATACCGACTCGTCCAAGGAAGGTTTTTGTGCTGACCACCCCCCCTTTTGGTGAAGCATTTCCATAATGTCTCCAAAGGAGACGTCTTTGGGGGTGACCTGGGGGAACCTTCCCCTTCTTCCAAATTGGTGTCCTCCGTGAGGGACTCAGGGGAGTCCAAGTGCCTCCTTTTATACTTACATTTGTGGGGGACCTCCTCGGTGGGGCTATCCGAGGAGGGTTCACCAACAGGGTCATGTTCCGTCAGTGGAACGGGCTGGGGCGTCAACGCAAGCTGTCCCTGGGACTGGACGATGGAAGACAAGCCCAGCTGCAAGGGAGTGGGTCGGATCCCGAAGAAAGAGTAGGGGGGTCTCGAACCTCTCAAGAGAACCCTTTCCACCATGTCAAAAGCCGAGGGTGAACCAATCTCTCTGAGCTCTGTGGTTAACACCCTCGGATCTGGCATGGGGATCGGCGTCGGAGCCGAAGCGCTCAGACCCAAGAGGGAAGTGTGCTCCGACCAAAACGGAGCTGAAGACACACCGCCCCCCTCGGATCCGACGTACGGATCTCAGCCCCCGACAGATCGGATCCAAAAAGGGATCTGACAAACTCGAGGGCATGGCCGGCATCGAGGCAGTGATAACCATCAACGCCGACTCCCTGACTCCGAGACTCCTTGGATCCGAAGGTTCCGAAATCCGATAGTGGATTGGAGAAGGAGCTATTGGGGCAAAAAGTGGGGCTGAACTCCCCCCAGAGGGGGGAGGCAGCAACATTCCCATCTGCAGTTGGGTTTGGAGAAAGCGATGCATCATCCGGTCCATATCAGCGTCGGAGAGGCTACGGGTTGACTTTGAAGAGGCCACTGAAGCTGGCCGGGAGGGCCATCACGATGACCTCGAAGATGGCCGAGCCTCCTGCTCCAGCTCCGGGGAGAAGCATGGAGAATGGAGCCGAGGAAGGCCCGGAGACCTTCTGGGGCAACGAGAGCACTTTGGCAGGTGGGGCCGAGGGGTCTGAGTCGGCCCGCCGCTTGTGGCTTCTGTGCCTCTCTTTCTCTCTCTCTCTTTCTCCCACTCTCTCTCTTATCTTTTTTAGATTTCCTCTCTCCCTGGGAAGAGGTGGGAGGTTAAGTCCTAACCAGGGGAGGGGGGACAGCAGGCTGAGCAGCCACAGCCGCAGCTTAGCCACTGAGGGAGAGGAGGAAGAAGTCGATTCCGCGGGTAGGAGACCCACCAGAATCAGCTTATTCCTCCTATCCCTCAGGGCCGAGGGGTTAAAGGCTGCACAAATCTGGCAGCCTGAGGTCAGATGAGGTACCCCCAGGCAGAGGATGCACTGAGTGTGGCCATCCGCTGGGGATAGCTTATGGCCACACTCAGTGCACTTAGAAAAGATGGCCTTTGGGGCCTCAGCCATGATTCCTAGATAAAGACACACACACGCCCCACACAAACACCTAAGGGAAAAGAGGGGCCTACTAGGAGTTAAACTAAGAGGGAACGAGGGAGTAAAGCTAAGGGGTTTAATCTAAACTAACCACACACACTAAAACAATAAGAGAGATTTTTAAGCAAAAATACACTCACAAATCATCTGAAAAAGCTAGGAGCTTGAAAACACGTGCTTGACCAAGCCGTGGCAAACAAGATCTGAGGATTGGAAGGAGGTTGCAGGGTATTATGGGTAAGGGGGAGGAGCTTGGATCTCTAGCTTGGAAAGCTGCCAGGTTGGATCCGATACCCACAGGTTGATGACCAAATGAAGTTAACTACTTCAGATGATTAGTTTTCCAGAATCATTTTAGGCTGGAAAATGGTTATTATTATGAGCTGTAATTTATCTGCAGTGACACTGTTATAATTAAAGTGCAGTATTAGTATAATATGCATACAGAAATATTTTGCTACATACTGACGTGTTAACTGTTTAGCGCTTCAGAGTGCTGTGTAACTCATACAGAGAGTAGCTGTCTGCTGTCCATGATAATGATCTTCCAGTCATTTGCTTTGAGTGTTTATTGAGTAAGGTGATCACTTTATCCCTAGTATTGTTGTAGTTTGACATTATATTCAAAGTAACATGCTTGCCATCAAGCAATGTTTTAAGTGCTGATGTGCTTGCAGGTGTATAAGTTAGTATTCTGGAGGATTAGTAAAGATTCAAGGAAAGCCTCTTGTTTCTTCATAATATCCACTCAGGAGGTTGTTTATTGTTCTTACATAATGAGAACTGTGTTATTTTATTGGTCTGTTAAATTGTGGTTTATTTTTAGGCTCTTAACTGTTTAATTATGTTTTTATTAGAAGAGTAGTCCCTTTTCATGTTTTGTGTGCACTTTTGCAGGGTTCTTCTTTTTAGAAATTTCAGTATCTTCGATTTTTTTTATTCAGAACAGCTTATTTGAGAGAGAGAGAATAGAAAACTGAGATTAACATGTTGTTGTTAACAAACTGGAGAAGGTACTGAGTCATAATGTTTCCTCTAAATGTCACACCCACCTCCTTATGAAACAAACACAGCACCAGTTTTTCTTTTTTTTTAAACATTTTTATATTGTTTCCATTATAAACATATGCAAATGTACACATAAATACAATAAAACAATAACAAAACTATGTACAATATTTACATTCATCTATGATAGACAATCATTTTATCCAGGAGAAGTTATCAGTATTTGTTCAAAAAAGGTTTTTCAATTTTTGCCATGCTATTTTTATGAGTAATGTTATGAGTTCTATAACAAATGGTTTGCTTTTCTTTTTTACAAACAACGTTTACTAAACTAATAAAATCTTTAAACATCAAATCTTGTTTACTTTTCCAGTTCAAAGTAATAACTTTTCTGGCAATTGCAAGAACTGACCAGAGTAACTGAATCTGAGATTTAGGTATTACATTAGGTATAGGAACATTGAATAGGATTATTGAGTTAGAAATATGACAGTTATCAGACCATAAAGCATTTACAAAATATCTGAAGTCTTTCCGGTATTGAACAACATTTCTACATTCAATGAACATGTAAACCCAGTTGGCCTCTAGTAATTCATCACTTTTCCAACATTTACTTTCACTGTTTTTGAGCATAAGATTTATTTTATGTGGATATAGAAACTTATATTCATAAATTTCCATGTATACAAGCTCCAGTATAATGAAGAGGTACCATACGTAGAATTCAATAACAACTTTTGGATTCATCAGATATTTCTTCTCCATTAATCAAACTTCTTATTAAATAAACAAAATTCACGTAAAAGCCAATGAACTCTACTTATTCCATATTGTTCCTTAAATTGACTTTCTATAGTTCTGACATCAGTTATATGAATCTCATCTATTCTTTTCCAGCCAGATATATAGGTAGGTGTGATCCAATGTAATATTACATTAATTATAACTGATTTGGAATACAGATCTACTCTAGGGAATGCTATCCCATTACTGTTCCAAGCTTGAATGTGCCATTTATATGCATTCCTAGGTTTTAAGGGAACCATAAAAGTTTAAGTAGCATGGAATCTAATTTTTTAAATAAGATTTTGGGAGGGGGTAGTATCAATGGCTGTATATAAAACAAAATTTTAGGTAAAATTATAATTTTAAAGAGAGCCTATCCTCCATTGTGAAGAACATTTTATTCCATCTTTTGATTAGTTCACTAATGGTGGTTATTAAATTATTGTACTTTAGTTTAACAGACTCTTTCCATGTACTCTTTTTACTAACACCCACATATTCTAATACATCACTCTCCCTATTAAACAGGCTATTCTCTCTTAGTTTTTTGTTGATCTTTTTGTTAATTAGGAATGTTTTGGATTTATGATTAAATTTAAGCCCTGAAATTCTTTCAAACTTGCTTCAGGTATTTATAACATCATGCAAAGAACCACCAATATCACCCAACATTAACAACGTATCATCAGCAAATAAGTATCTTAGGACAATAGTCATTAACTTGAAAGCCTTTTATATTATGCTTGTTTCTGGTACTGTATATGTAGCAAAAGGTTCTATTGAAAGAGCAAATGGTGCTGACAAAGGACAACCTTGTCTAGTTCCCTTGAGGATTTCTAGTGCCAAGGATAGACATGTTCCAATTTTCACATAACCTTGTGCCCCACTATAAATTTTCATTAATAAGTTAACAAAATCTGAGGGGAATTCAAAACCAGTTAGAATTCTTTGTAGATGACCAACTAATAGAATCAAAAGCCTTTTCTATGTCTAGATTGATAATAGCTGTTTTTTTGTATTTGCATGCTATGTCTATTAATGATAGTAATTTAATAATGTTATTTTTTACTTTTCTATGAAGAATGAACTCTGTATGATCATTATGTATTACATTAGGTAATATATTCTTTATCCTATTAGCTATTTTTGTCATGAAAATGTTATAATCAGTGTTTAGTAACAAAATTGGCCTATATGAATCACAATATTTGGGGTCCCTACCTTGTTTTAATATGGGGGAGATAATTGAATATTTCCACAATGCTGGTGTTATACATTTTTGCTTAACCATAGTAAAGGCACTCATCATTTTCTTTATTATATATTCAGGAAAAATCTTATATAGTTCAGGAAATATTCCATTCAGTCCTGGAGCTTTATTATAATTTAATTTTTTTTTTATTTGCTCATTCACTTCTGTTAGTGTTACTTGTTTATTTAATATGTTATTTTGTTGCATTGACACCTTAGTAGTTATATTTTCTTGAATAAAAGTATTTTATTACATTATCTGTCTCCAAATGTGGTGCATTATTTATAATTTTATAGTCGTTTTTGAACACTTCTAATATGCCCATTAAGTTAGATGCACTCTTAACTGAACCACCACTTTTATATTTAATCTCATTAATAAGATGTTGACTGTTTATTTTTATTTATTTATGGATTTTACTGCTATTTTATGTAGATATTTGGGATTTACAGCATAAGATTGTAACTTCATTTTTTTCCAGGTTTATGGCTACCTTATGATTCAGAACTTCTAAGTATTTTTGATTTAACTTAGTAATTTCATTATGTGCTACTTTGTTACTTGGTTTTGTGTCCATTTATATCTTGTCTATTTTTTTTGTAAGTCTAAAAGTTCTTTGTCTCACTCTCTTCTTTTTTGAAGGTACTAAGATTTTATTCTACCATATACATAAACTTTAAAGCTGTCCCATAGTATAGTATCAGTCACTTCACCATTATCATTTGTTTCCATAAACATGTCTATTTCTTTCATTATCCATTCCCTAAAGTCATTTAACTTAGTTATGTAAGCAGGAATTCTCTGTAGAAATTTTAAATCATCTGTGTGTAGTTAATGTAAAGTTTACAGCATTATGGTCCGAAAGTGGATAAGTCATTATAGACACATTACCTATTTTAGAGTATATATTATTTAATACAAAGACCTTATCAATGTTTGTTTATGTATCAAACTGATATGAATAGTGAGTACAGAATAAGGAATAATGTTCTCTTAGACCATGTATATTTTTAAGGTTCATCTGGTTTGTAAAGTTATTTAACTTCTTGGCTTGAGATGTTAGTTTTATGTTATCATTTTTAGAAGTATCATTGCCTGATAATAGGCAGTTAAAATCACCTGTTGCTATAATTTCCCCTTTTGCATTCAAAGTAATGAGGTCCAGATATTTGTCAACCTATTTAGTACTCGGTCCTGGTATCCAGTACATATTAATCAAAGTATAATACTTCCTATTGATTTCCCAAAATAACCATGCTTAGCATCCCATCTTCATCTGAAATTGTATCTATAATTCTTGGCATAGTATAAGTATTTTTCCACAGAATAAGAGTGCCCCTTCTCTTAGTCTTAAAACATGAATCAGCTAGAATGGTATAGCCATTGAATGGGTATTTTTGTAGATCTTTTTTTAATAGATGGGTTTCCTGTAAAAAGATGATCTGGGCTTTATGCATTTTGATATATTTAAGCAAGCCAGCTCTTTTGACATTATTGTTCAAACTATTAATATTTAATGATAAACATTTATAAGCCATTGACTACAATGTGTATGTTATTAGTAACTGAAAGACCTTTCTTCCGTGTTGACTTGAAATCTACTGAAAATCATGGATGCATAACGTATATTAAGCACTACTTTCAAAAACCCAAAACTATTTGCAAACACATGCATGAAACATAAAGTTTCTGCTTTAGTTAAAAACTTAACTAAACCATCCATCCACCACCTCTCCAATACCAGGGGGTAAGACCTCGTTCCGCCTTGCTTGTTGATATACCAGACGAATGACATGTTGTCTGACTGAATTGCAATGGTCCCAGAGGGTAGGGATGCATGGAACACTTGTAATGCTAAGAGAACTGCCCTTGGTTCCAGGACATTTATGTGCAAATAGGCCTCCATGGGGGACCAGGTGCCTTGGACAGTCTTTCCCTGGAAATGCCCCCCCCACCCTAATGGGGAAGCATCTGTGGTCACTGTGGGTGGGGGAAGACAGAACAGTCGACACCAAAGATTTGTTTGTGGGTTCATCCACCATAACATTTCTTCCTTGCAATGGTTTGAAAGACATATCATGTGGTCAAGTGGGTAAATTAGCAACGACCATTGTGCAGAAAGGAGTCACTGTAGGATTCTCATGTGCAGTCTCACCAGTGGTACCAACGTAATGGCAGCCACCATGGAGCCCAAGAGTTGCAGTACAAGACATGCTGGTACATAGGAAAGTCTTGGATTTGGTGTGTTATTTTTGAAAGCCTATGAGGGGGGAGAGAAGCTTGACAGGATGTTGTGTTGAAGACCGCTCCAATGAATTCCAGAGTGTTTGCTGGGGACATTTGAGATTTGTCCTTGTTGACTGTAATCCCCAAGCAGAGAGCAAGACCTTGAGTGTAATAAAATTCCCAGTTGGAGCAGTAAGGAGCCAATCATCTAGAAAGGGAAACACCTGAAATCCTTGTAGTCGAAGATGAGCTACCACAACTGCCATACATTTGGTGAATGCTCGAGGGGCTGTCGACAGACCGAATGACAGTGCCCTGAACTGGTAGTGATTGGCTTCCAGCTGGGAGTGGAGAAACCTCTGGGAGCGGTGACCCATCTTTACGTAGTAGTACACATTATGGAGGTCTATAGAGCACATCCAATTATCCCTCCCTAGGAAGTGAAGAATGGACTATATCATGGCCATCCAGAATTTTTGAGGTTTGATAAATTTGTTCAATAGGCTGCGATCCAGAATTGGTCTCCAGTCCCCTGTCTTTTTGGCACTAAAAAGAACCTCGAGTAAAACCTGGATCCTGTCTGGTCTGGTGGTACTGGCTGGATGACTCTTTTCCTTAGCAGATTTTCTATTTCTAAGGCTGCTAATTCCCTCTGATTGGGTGGTACATCGAGGATTCATTTGATGGGTCTCTGCTAATTCCCTCTGATTGGGTGGTACATCAAGGATTCGTTTGATGGGTCTGGGAGTTAAATCGAATGGCATTTGGTAGCCTCTGTATATTATTCGTTGCACTCAAACATCAACAGTAATAAGATGCCAGGCTGGTAGATTCAGAGAAAAACGACCCCTGACTGCTTCCAGAGGAAAGCAAAAGGGCTGCTGCTCAGGAGCGCTGGTAGGGTCTGCCGGAGAAAGAATCTCTAGCACCCTGGTTACACGGACCCCCTCTACCCCGAAAAGGGCATCTTCCATATGAGTTTTCCCCTCTGCCCTGGGGAGATTTTTCACCACGAGTGTCATGAAAAGGTCCTTGGGATTTCTTGAACTACATTTTTCCTCCCTTCTGGTTCCTGGAGTAGGACCTCTGGGGGGTGGAAAGGCATGTGCCCACAGCAGACAAGGTCTTTCCATCTTTCTCACTACGTGTAAGCGTGTCTCGTACTTTGGGTCCAAAAGTGCAGATTCGTTGACACGTGCATTGACGAAGGAAGATTTAAAGGGGTCTCCGAAGTCACACAACCGCATCCAAGCATTACGTCTAATGACAATGCCTGATGCGGCAGCTCCAGCCGCCCCCTGTGTGGAGTGAGACAGCAAATGCATCAAGGAGTTTGAGATGGAGTCAAGGATAGGTAGCTGCGAGGTGACAGTATCACACACCTCATCAGGCAGTACCCCACCAAAGAAGAAGACATTTCGGAAATTAGGTCTCTTTGGAGGCGAGTAAAGTGTGCCAGATAGTTCAGTGACTGAAAGGCAAATGTCACTAAAGCATAGGTCCATTTCCCTAGTCTGTCCATGGTCCAGGACTCTGTTTGGAGGATGGACAGTAGAACTATCTTCTGCCAGTTCACTCTTGGTGGCCGCCACCATGACCATAGAATCAACTGTCAACTGCTAGGACCAGTGGGGCTGGTCTTCAGGTGTAGATAAAATTTTTGTCTGGCCTCCGAGGGACAGGTTCTACATTGTCCGGGGCCTTCCAGGCACGCTGCACAATGAGTTTAATAAGGTCATCTGCCAGTGAAGTCACCCAGGAAGTAGATGGTTGAGAACGGAAGGCCTGTAGGAACACCGATTCCTCAGAAAAAGGGTTATAGGACTTCTAGTCTCCCCGCTGCTTGAGGATTTCAAGAATGTCTCCAAATGAGATATCACCTTTTGGAGACCGTAGGGACCCTTCCTCCTCATCATAATCAGTGTCTTCGGTGATAAATTCCTCAGGTGAATCAAGGTGCTTCCTCTTGCACCATTTCTTCTGGGGTGGCTCCCCAGTGGGATCTTCTGAGGAGGACTCCGGAGAAGGGGTTCCCTTCAAAGGGGGGGTCTTGTGACTCCCATGCCCCGGGTCCTGAAATAGAGGGTTGGGAGAGGTGCATGCTAAGGGGGTTCTGATACTGTCATTGCTGCTGCCTGCAAGCCTTCAGAGTGAAGGACCCTCTCAAACAGGACAGCAGGCCCACCCCAGGAGGGATGGGAGCCCTGAACTGGGAGGGACAACCTTGGGATCAGGGTCACACCCCACTCTGAGGAGCCCACCTCTAGGTGAGGAGCTCCGAGAGAACTGGAAGCCATCACAGCCATGGACATAGATGGCACCAGTGAGAAAATAGGTGCTGGGCAAGGTACAGATGGTCCAAGCACTGCTCCGAGAGAGCCTCGGCTCCACCGGAGCCGATGCAGCAAAGGCGGTCAGTGCTGATGGGGGAAACATTGCTGTCAGTGCCGAGACAGTATACACCAAAGTGGACATCGGTACTGAGATCTCTGGGATCTGGGTAGAGGCCAGAGGAGGATAAACAGGGGAAGATGTAGTAAAAGAATCCAAGCCAAGATGGACGGAAGATCTAGCTGGATTGCGCAATCCCCTAATTGCCAGAAACTGGTCCACAACCCACACTAGATCTAAATCAGAAAAACTCCTAGTGGATCTAAAGGAGGCTGCTGAAGGAGAATCAGGTCTTTCTAGAAAGGGGCTAAACCTCTGCCCAAAAAAGGGTCGTAAGTTGGAGTATATTGTCCTTGGCAGGTATTCGAGTTTTGGAGCTGATGGAGCCGAAGAAACAGTCGGCACCGTGGCTGGGGATGGTACCGAAGCAGGTACAGTCATTGGAACCAATGTCAGATCCAAGGATGGCACTGAAGTCAGTGGTGCCGAGGTTGGAACAGAAACAGGGGTGAATATCATGGACAGCACTGAGGGAGAGGACACAGAGCCTGGTGCCGAAGAGGTCTGTGCCGAGGGTGCCTGCGAAGCACAGAGCTGACTCGGTTCTGTAACTGACAGAGATGCAGGAACAGAGTGACTCTATTTTTCCTTATGTTTTCTGGTCTTTGGAGGGGGTGAAACCTCCGACCCAGATAGAGCCACCAAAAAAGGTGTCTTGAGTAAACCTTTTAAAATAAGTTTATTTTTACATTCTGACAGTGTACAATTACTAAAACTAGCACAAAAGTCACAGTCAGCTTTAATATGATCCACACCCAAACAGTAGACACAACGAGCATGTGTATCCAAGTTAGGCACCTTACACCCATACTTGTCACACTGTTTAAACCCCAACTTAGCTTTGTCTGACATAGTAAGGCAACAAGGCTATCCTAAATAAAAAAAACAAAATAAGGGAGAGAATACCAATGATGGTATTTAAAAAATAACACAAGTGGTAAGGAAGGGCCTGTAAAAGGCAGGAGAGAGGGACAGTACCAATAGTGGTAGAAATTAAATTACCAAGGTAAAGGGTAGGGAATAGGATTAGGTTATAGGTGACGGTGAGAAAAGACTAACTTGACTAAAAAATAAACAATTTTGAAAAGAAACTGTCTTAAAAATAATTTTCTACTTCGCTTTGAGAGAGATGGCTAGCACGTCTGACTAGGAACACAGCAAATGAGATCTGGAGTAACTCGGAGAGGGGCATTATGGGTAGGTCTTAGCTGAGAGTTTCTGGCTGGCGCAAGCTTGGAAACGGCCGTATTGGTTCCAAGAACGGAACCAAGGTCCTATTAGTAATTAATGAACCAAGATTTACATCAGATTAACTTTTTCACCCATCTTGAAAGGGGAATTAGTCCAAGCTGATTTCAGCACTAAGTCCTTGTCTTGAAAGGAAAGAAATCTATTACAGACCTGGGGTTAGATGAACTCAGAGATGAAGGTGGATTTGCCAGGGATGGATGAGCCCCCTCAATTCCAAAAGAGAGGGATTCAGGCATGTTTAGTACTGATGCAAACCACTTATGGAGGAAATGAATCATGTTAGCACCCTCTTCTTTCTCAGGAATTCCATATATTCTTATGTTATTCCTGCTTGATCTACTTTCAAGGTCTTCCAGTTTCTCAATCAGCCTGTTGTTTTGTTTCAGAAGAAATTCATTGTGATGTTCATTTTCTGTCACTCTAGTATCTAGGTCAGTTACCGTTTCCTCCAAGGCAAGAATCTGTTCAGATTGTTTTCTTACTATTCCATTTAGAAGTTCCAGTTGTTTACTGCATTCTTGTTTGATAATATCCATTTTGTTTTCAAATTTGTCTATTTTTAGTGACAGTTTTTGGATGTTTGTTATTATAAGGTGTAGTTCTTTCTTCACTGCACTCTCACTTTTTGCTAAACTGAAAACGTTTACTTACCTTTTTTTTTAATAAGCCCTGGTGTAGAACAGGAAGGTTGAAGAGCTCCTAGTTGACACGTGAGAGGTTCAGCCAGGGATTCATACAGCAGCAATCAGACTTAAGCTTAACAGCTTATCAGACTAGGAGGTACTAAAAAAAAACTTTAGATTCTTTGGAACTTAAAAGAAATGCTGTTCTATTAACTTATCAGAGATAATTAGTGATATCTGACACAAGAAATACAAGTTACATAACTACCATGTGAATTTTGTGTTGTAAGGCATGTTCCGCATGTAGGATGCAGGGATTAGTGTAGAGCTGTAGGCCTATAAATAGACTGCAGCCTAAGTGTCCCAGTTTAGGTCCTGCAACAAAATGGTCACATTGGTGTGTGTCAGCAGCAAACCTTTAAAACTAGTGTTGTCAGCCTCCAGTCAGTTATGCAGTTAATCGCCCTGCAAACATAAATGGACAGTCCCAGAGATTTGTTTTGATTCTGGTCTTTTACATTTTCAGTACAGCTTTGAGCATGTCCCAGCTTTGGCTGCAGGGGATGGGAAGGGTGCTCACAGGAAGTTAATGGTCTTAATGAAATTCCATCTTAAACTGCAGTTGTACTCAACAGCTCTCACCAAGTCATTTGTTGGTTGCACCCTTGCTTTTTACCCTCAGAAGAGTAGCCTTTTAGGAATTTTGAGATAAGCTGCCACTCCATTACAGGAAAGCATTTGAGCAGTGCAGAGTTCTGTTCATTCCACATTTTGTGGAAATTTCTTAATGATAAAGTGCTATGATGTTATGCACAACTGCCACTTGCTCTATAGAAGGCATCAGCAATGATGCAAGTTTTGAACAGTAGGCTTTTTTTTTTAAACAGGTGACAAGCAATGGATTGATCTTAACAATAAGTCCAATACTGTCAGAATAGAGGCTGTACTAAGTAACCTGTGATAGTTATGGATACCAATTCTGAAACTGCTTTTTACAGTGCAAGGGGAATTGGGTCAATAGACTACTAGGATTTAGTATGAATACACTTAAAGGACCACTACGTGCTTCTGCACATTTCCTCATTTCTAACGTGTTTCTTCCCTATCTTTTGATACTAGCAATCTACATTTTCTCCACTGCTACTTTCAATCTTCATTTTGACAGTATACCTCACCCCCGTACCTGCAGCTCTGGTACTGTGAGCCATCTTCCAGCTTCTAATATTCTCATGGTGCTGTTTTCATTGTAAAGGCACTGCAAGGGCTTGGTAATAACACCCTTTGTTTATTTTTCCCTGTGTTGCTGAAGAACTGCCCAAGGACCACCTTCCTCCAGTCCTTTCATCCTGGAAATGCCCCATTTAATTATAAATAAAACAGAGCCTTTCAACCTAACAATACATAAAAACTGGATGTACAATTGGGGGAACTACTCTCTCCTTTCCAGTTGCAGCATGAGTCTGGTTTGTTGATGTACAGTCCATGTTGTTGCACCTGCAGATCATGTTTACAATATCCAGAAATGTTACTTTTGTTAAATGCAAGTACATTACATTCAAATTATTCAAACAAGCTTTGTTCTGTGCCAGTAAGCTGTCATTTCTTCCCACCAGAATAGTTTGCATTTTAATGTTTCATAATACGATTATTTTAACAAGTAACTGTAAGCGATCACATTACATACAAGTGAAAAGAGGGCTGGTATTGTTTTTGCCAGTGTTCAATGAATGTTTGTAATACTGCAAACTGATGACCCTCTGTTCCACAACAGATCTTCATTCACAATAGTAGCACTATTTCATCTTCTTCTTTTTTTTTTTTTTTTTTTTGTGAGATTCCCATATGATGTATTTATCTCAGAGAAGTTCTGGGTGCAGCTATAATGCTTTCTAGATCATTAAAGAGCCTTTTTACAACCACAATGCCATCAGACTTTCACATGCTGAGTCTATTCCCTTTTCTCATTGGTATGGTGATTTCAGAGTTGAGAGAGTTGTGTTGTACTCGTTATTTATTTATTTATTTATCTATTTATTTATTCATTCATGCATTTACATATTTATATTCATGTCTTAGAAATTTATGGTTGGTTTAAGGTCACTTTAAATAATCCTTTATTGTTAAATTGATTTATTAGGGGATTAATTTGTTAATTGTTTAAATGAGAAGTGTATATAAATGTTATGAGTGCATTGAATTAACTGTGATCCTTGAAGGCAAACTGCCGAGGTACCAGATCGTTCAGTAAAAGAAAAGCAAGTTACTGGTGAAGTACTTGCTGGCTGTGTGTTTTTTTATTTTTGAATTGTGAGGTGTTTTTCTCATTTGAATTTGCCAGTTTCTTCACCAGTTTATTTATTATTTTATTTTGCTCATGTCGCAAATTAATGAAGGCTCTGAACAGAGCAGTATGTCAGGAACAATGCTGTTTTCTGATATAATGAGTGAGCGTGATAAGAAGTATATTACAATGGATCCCTGGAACGTGGGAACTGATCGTGATGTAGACAGGTGGTTTGTGCAACTGGAAAGATTAATGACTAAAGAAATTGCTTTATATCTGGATACGCGCCTCTTGGAGAAATATGTTAGTTTGAACATTACTCCAAGGGGGCTGCGTATCGATAAGTTACCTGCCACACAATTTTCTGAAAAGGAGTCTGATCTTTTAGACGAGTGGAAACAGGCTTCTTTATCTGGTACCAGTAGTTGGCTTCGCACTCTGATTAAGCGCAACCTGAGAGCTCATGAAAAATTGAAAAAGGAGATTTTGCATCAACAGGATGAGGTGGTGGGAGAGTCCTGTTATAGGATGCAAACTTTAAAAGTAAATGAAAAAATATGTAAACTCGAGGGAGATATCATCCATAGGAAGCAGAACAAGCTCATACTTGATTTAAGGGATTATGAGACTGGTATACTGTTTTCATGGCAACGAGAACCTGTGCGTAGCAGGCCAAAGGTTAGAAAAGCAAGTCAAAGACAATGCGGTTTTTCAGTGTCTTCAGCGTCTTCATCGGAAAGGAGTATTGCGAAAAATGTAACTTTTGCTAACACTTCAGCGACTACTAGTGCAGTTGAAGTGCTTGATGGTGCTTTAGTTTCTTCCAACACAGGGGACTCCTTTTATACGAACAGTTCGAACAAGGGGCGAAACGGAAGGAAGGGAAGAAACCGCTTCAAATAACTTACTGGTATGTGAAGCTGGTTCTATTCTAACAAATGTTGCTAAAGAGACTCTAATGTGCATTAATTTATCCAATTTGGAATTGACTAATGATATGCAAAATGTTTTGTATAAGGGTAACACATTTATACCAACGTGTTTTCCTTCTTTTGCAGACATTTATTTTGAAATTAAAGATTTCATTAGAAAGTTGTTGCTTAAAGTTTATTTTAAAAAAGAAGATGAGTTAATTACTGAAAATTTTGAACCTAACATTTGTAATATTGATTTAGATGATAGCCTTTTGAATTTGTCTATATATGACTATGATTGGTAAGACTTTAATGAGTTGTGTGAAAATGATGAACAAGTTAATCATGAAAGTAATTACAATACTGGCTATGGAAAATTTAATGTACCACAATTAAGGAATATTAACAAGTTTATACCCAGTATCACTGTACCTGCCATTTCAATTTTTTTTAAAGTTCTTCTTAAGGAAGTTGATACAGCTTATAAATTATTTTGTAAAGAAAAAGGATGCTATAATCTAAGTAAAAATGAATGGCAAGCATTGAAAGAATTGAAAAAGTTAAAATCTAAATTCATATTTAAATGTGCTGAAAAAGGTGAGAATTGGGTTATCATGAACAAATCTGATTATTGTGATATGGTTGATGTTCTACTTTCTAATGGTGATGAATATAAAAAATTGGACTGTGAGCCAACCCAGATGTTTAATGATTAATTATTATTCATGTTAGAAAAGGGAGAAAGTTTGGGCTTTTTTGAACATAGGGATGTTTGCAGAATATATATTAAAAAACCTGCCATACCTATTTTGTATGCTCTACCTAAGGTGCATAAAAACTTACAAAAACCTCCTGGTAGGCCCATAGTCTCAGGGATAGGTTCCTTTTTGGACAATGTAAATACTTTTTTGGATTTTCATCTGAAAACATATTTGGGTAGGGTTACAGCTCATATTTCTAACACTCAGGATCTTATAAATAGTGTATCCAAAATTAAATGGCATCAAGATTATTACTGGGTAACTATAGATGTTAAATCATTGTATACAAATATTGACATCAGATGGAGACTGGATTCAATTTATGATATGTTGGGTGAAGGGCCAAGGACTAATTTTTTGATACGCTTATTAGAGTTTTGTTTGACCCATAATTATTTTTTATTTAACAATAGTTATTTTTTGCAAATAAAAGGTACGGCGATGGGGGCAGCTTTTGCGCCCTCATATGCTGTCATATATATGGGTTTTTTGAGAAAACATTTATTTACCCTACTGATTTTTTTAAGCATAATGTGATATTGTATCAGCGCTTTATTGATGATCTCATTTTCATTTGCAAGGGAGATATAATTGATTTCCTTGAATTTTTTGAAGTATTGAATAATAATGGGCACAATCTTTCCTTTTCTTATAAATTAAATAGAACACAGATTAATTTTTTGGATCTGTCACTATTTGTAGATGGGGAGAATATTGGATTTAGGCCCTATAGAAAATCTACTTCAGTCAATATGTTTTTGCATGCGACAAGCATGCATCCTGACCATTTACTGAAGGCTTTACCTTATGGAGAATTCAAGAGAATATTTGATCACACTTGTAACATTAGTGAAAAATCTAATGACCTGACTAAAGTTGTGCTGAGGTTGGGTGAAAGAGGTTATAATAAAACATAGTTATTAGCATGTAGGGACAAATTACTTGGAAGAAAATCATTTGGAAGAAAAATAGAGTCCATAAATTTTGAATCCAGACATAAAGAGTTGACCATAGAACAGAATAATGAAGAAGTTGATAAACTTTTTATGTTATGAAGTTTACTGCCTTTACTGATAAACTAGTGTTATTGGTTAGAAAATATTGGTATCTAGTCAGTGATGATGAATTGATTGGTCACTTATTCCCTAAACATATTACGTTTTCATATAAGAGAGGAAAAAATCTCAAGGAATTGTTAAATAATAATCAAATTGAAAGGAAAGAGAATATAATGACTTCAAAGTTGGGTACATATCGTTGTGGTTCTTGTAATATTTGTGATAGGGTTGTGAACCTGAGTATTATTAATGATGTAAATTATACTCCCAAATATCACTTTAATTGCAAGTCTACAGGGGTGGTTTATATCTTGGGATGTTCATTTAAAAATATGTGGTATATAGGACAAACCAAAAGGATGGTTAGGATACAGATTTTAGAGCATTTAAAAGAAATAAGGAACCAAAATCTGTTTAGCCCTGTTGTTAAGCATTTTCAAGAAAAACATGGTGGGTCTTCTAATAGCTTAACATTTAGTGTTTTGGGAAAACCCTTCCTTCAGAGGGGAGATGATGTTGTAGGAAAATTATTGGAACTTGAGACTAGAATGATTTTCAAGTTCCATACCTTAAAGCCCAATGGTATGAATCAAGAATTAGGCATTTAATGAATGATTGATGTTTAGTACATGCTCACTTATTTATTTATTTATTTATCTATTTATCTATTTATTTATTCATTCATGCATTTACATATTTATATTCATGTCATAGAAATTTATGGTTGGTTTAAGGTCACTTTAAATAATCCTTTATTGTTAAATTGATTAATTAGGGGATTAATTTGTTAATTGTTTAAATGAGAAGTGTATATAAATGCTATGAGTGCATTGAATTAACTGTGATCCTTGAAGGCGAACTGCAGAGGTACCAGATCGTTCAATAAAAGAAAAGCAAGTTACTGGTGAAGTACTGGCTGGCTGTGTGTTTTTTTTATTTTTGAATTGTGAGGTGTTTTTGTCATCTTAACAATAAGTCCAATACTGTCAGAATAGAGGCTGTACAGTAAGTAACCTGTGATAGTTATGGATACCAATTCTGAAACTGCTTTTTACAGTGCAAGGGGAATTGGGTCAATAGACTACTAGGATTTAGTATGAATACACTTAAAGTACCACTACGTGCTTCTGCACATTTCCTCATTTCTAACGTGTTTCTTCCCTATCTTTTGATACTAGCAATCTACATTTTCTCCACTGCTACTTTAAATTTTCATTTTGACAGTATACCTCACCCCCGTACCTGCAGCTCTGGTACTGTGAGCCATCTTCTAGCTTCTAATATTCTCATGGTGCTGTTTTCATTGTAAAGGCACTGAAAGGGCTTGGTAATAACACCCTTTGTTTTTTTTTTCCCTGTGTTGCTGAAGAACTGCCCAAGGACCACCTTCCTCCAGTCCTTTCATCCTGCAAACGCCCCATTTAATTATAAATAAAACAGAGCCTTTCAACCTAACAATCCATAAAAACTGGATGTACAATTGGGGGAACTACTCTCTCCTTTCCAGTTGCAGCATGAGTCTGGTTTGTTGATGTACAGTCCATGTTGCTGCACCTGCAGATCATGTTTACAGTATCCAGAAATTTTACTTTTGTTAAATGCAAGTACATTATATTCAAATTATTCAAACAAGTTTTGTTCTGTGCCAGTAAGCTATCATTTCTTCCCACCAAAATAGTTTGCATTTTAATGTTTCATAATACGATTATTTTAACAAGTAACTGTAAGCGATCACATTACATACAAGTGAAAAGAGGGCTGGTATTGTTTTTGCCAGTGTTCAATGAATGTTTGTAATACTGCAAACTGATGACCCTCTGTTCCACAACAGATCTTCATTCACAATAGTAGCACTCTTTCATCTTCTTTTTTTTTTTTTTTTTTTTTGTGAGATTCCCACATGATGTATTTATCTCAGAGAAGTTCTGGGTGCAGCTATAATGCTTTCTAGCTCATTAAAGAGCCTTTTTACAACCACGATGCCATCAGACTTTCACATGCTGAGTCTATTCCCTTTTCTCGTTGGTATGGTGATTTCAGAGTTGAGAAAGTTGTGTTGTACTTGTTATTTATTTATTTATCTATTTATTTATTCATTCATGCATTTACATATTTATATTCATGTCATAGAAATTTATGGTTGGTTTAAGGTCACTTTAAATAATCCTTTGTTGTTAAATTGATTTATTAGGGGATTAATTTGTTCATTGTTTAAATGAGAAGTGTATACAAATGTTATGAGTGCATTGAATTAACTGTGATCCTTGAAGGCGAACTGCCGAGGTACCAGATCGTTCAATAAAAGAAAAGCAAGTTACTGGTGAAGTACTTGCTGGCTGTGTGTTTTTTTTATTTTTGAATTGTGAGGTGTTTTTGTCATTTGAATTTGCCAGTTTCTTCACCAGTTTATTTATTATTTTCTTTTGCTCATGTCGCAAATTAATGAAGGCTCTGAACAGAGCAGTATGTCAGGAACAATGCTGTTTTCTGATATAATGAGTGAGCGTGATAAGAAGTATATTACCATGGATCCCTGGAACGTGGGAACTGATCGTGATGTAGACAGGCGGTTTGTGCAACTGGAAAGATTAATGACTAAAGAAATTGCTTTATATCTGGATACGCGCCTCTTGGAGAAATATGTTAGTTTGAACATTACTCTGAGGGGGCTGCCTATCAATAAGTTACCTGCCACACAATTTTCTGAAGAGGAGTCTGATCTTTTAGACGAGTGGAAACAGGCTTCTTTATCTGGTACCAGTAGTTGGCTTCGCACTCTGATTAAGCGCAACCTGAGAGCTCATGAAAAATTGAAAAAGGAGATTTTGCATCTACAGGATGAGGTGGTGGGGGAGTCCTGTTATAGGATGCAAACATTAAAAGTAAATGAAAAAATATGTAAACTTGAGGGAGATATCATCCAGAGGAAGCGGAACAAGCTCATACGTGATTTAAGGGATTATGAGACTGGTATACTGTTTTCATGGCAACGAGAACCTGTGCGTAGCAGGCCAAAGGTTAGAAAAGCAAGTCAAAGACAACGCGGTTTTCAGTGTCTTCAGCGTCTTCATCGGAAAGGAGTATTGCGAAAAATGTAACTTTTGCTAACACTTCAGCGACTACTAGTGCAGTTGAAGTGCTTGATGGTGCTTTAGTTTCTTCCAACACAGGGGACTCCTTTTATACGAACAGTTCGAACAAGGGGCAAAACGGAAGGAAGGGAAGAAACCACTTTAAATAACTTATTGGTATGTGAAGCTGGTTCTATTCTAACAAATGTTGCTAAAGAGACTCTAATGTGCATTAATTTATCCAATTTGGAATTGACTAATGATATGCAAAATGTTTTGTATAAGGGTAGCAAATTTATACCAACATTTTTTCCTTCTTTTGCAGACATTTATTTTGAAATTAAAGATTTCATTAGAAAGTTGCTGCTTAAAGTTTATTTTAAAAAGGAAGATGAGTTAATTACTGAAAATTTTGAACCTAACATTTGTAATATTGATTTAGATGATAGCCTTTTGGATTTGTCTATATATGACTATGATTGGTCAGACTTTAATGAGTTGTGTGAAAATGATGAACAAGTTAATCATGAAAGTAATTACAATACTGGCTATGGAAAATTTAATGTACCACAATTAAGGAATATTAACAAGTTTATACCCAGTATCACTGTACCTGCCATTTCCATTTTTTTAAAGTTCTTATTAAGGAAGTTGATATAGCTTATCAATTATTTTGTAAAGAAAAAAGATGCTATAATCTAAGTAAAAATGAATGGCAAGCATTGAAAGAATTGAAAAAGTTAAAATCTAACTTCATATTTAAATGTGCTGATAAAGGTGGGAATTGGGTTATCATGAACAAATCTGATTATTGTGATATGGTTGATGTTCTACTTTCTAATGGTGATGAATATAAAAAATTGGACTGTGAGCCAACCCAGATGTTTAATGATGAATTATTATTCCTGTTAGAAAAGGGAGAATGTTTGGGCTTTTTTGAACATAGGGATGTTTGCAGAATATATATTTAAAAACCTGCCATACGTATTTTGTATGGTCTACCTAAGGTGCATAAAAACTTACAAAAACCTCCAGGTAGGCCCATAGTCTCAGGGATAGGTTCCTTTTTGGACAATGTAAATACTTTTGGATTTTCATCTGAAAACATATTTGGGTAGGGTTACAGCTCATATTTCTAACACTCAGGATCTTATAAATAGTGTATCCAAAATTAAATGGCATCAAGATTATTACTGGGTAACTATAGATGTTAAATCATTGTATACAAATATTGACATCAGATGGGGACTGGATTCAATTTATGATATGTTGGGTGAAGGGCCAAGGACTCATTTTTTGATAAGCTTATTAGAGTTTTGCTTGAAGTAAAATACACTGGAATGCCACACAAGCATGCTGTAGATGGTGTAATAGTCTTCTTTTATTTCATTCTGGTACCTCGGCCTTCGCCTTCTCAAGGAATACATTCATCATACATACCACCACACCTTTTATATCCGTTACAAAGTCAAATTGACATAATTAATTGCAATCAAACAATTTAACAACCACTTAATGAACCCGCCCTTATGATCTCCAAAATTTAAGCTCGTGCATTGTTTTTAACTTCGGAAATGTACTATTAAACATTAAGTATAGAAATACTTTGTGTAATTTATCACCTATAATGTTATAAATACTATTCTCTTCCAAACCTCTAAATAATTTTATGTATGAAAATATTATAAAAATATTCTATACAAAACTTTACTTTATAAATTTTTTAATAAACATTAAATATCTAAATAAACTCTTATGTTATATACCCAGCTATAATTATCTTGAAAATCTTAAATTACTTTTAACACAATGGTTCATGTTTCAATGTTCATACCATTTGGGAAGTGAGTTTTATAATTCAAAATGAATCTGGATTCCATTTCTAATAATCTATTATGAAATCCTGCATCATCACCTAGATATTTAGGTTTACCTAACACACAATGCATGAATCCTTCAGGAACCCCCTTGTGAAAGTCCAAAAAATGTTTGGCCACAGGACTCTCCAATCTTTTATGCTTGATGTCGCTCAAATGCTCCATAATTCTAAGTTTGACTTTTCTGCTAGTTTGACCTATACACCATTTTTGTTTGCCACAACCACAGCCTATAATGTACACTACCCCCACCGAATTACAATCAAAATATTCTGAGGCTTTATAGTTCACGTTATTGATCTTAGTTCCATCTAAATTCTTAACTTTACTGCAAACTTTGCACTTGCCACATCTAAATGTTCCTATTTTTGAGTTTTTTCCCAAACTGTGCCTTGTGCTCAAAATCTCTTTTAGATTGGGATATCTACCATATGAAAAGGTAATGTTACTTGGGAAAAGATTCCCTACTCTATCATCACCCAAAACTATTGGCCACAAATTTAATACTGTTTCCCTTAAAATCTGAGAAAACTGAGAAAATTTGGTGACAAAAAATATCTTTTTTAACAATTTCTGATTCAGTACTTCCTAAACGATTTCCTTGTGAAACATGTGACCTTAAATGCTTACTTCTATCCATATTTCTCTCTGAGCATTCAGAGGTTATCAGACCCAATTCCTTCTCCACTTTTACCCTAGCTGATTTAATGGTAGCCACAGAGTAACCTCTCCCAATTAGTTTCCTTTCAATTTTGTCGAATTCATCTCCCACTTTGGTCAACTCGGAAATATTTGAACCAATGCGTTTGAATTCCCCCAAAGGTAAAGAGTTTAATAAAGATCCGCTGTGCATGCTGGAAGCATGCAGAAAATTGTTTTGTTTGACCCATAAATATTTTTTATTTAACAATAGTTATTTTTTGCAAATAAAAGGTATGGCGATGGGGGCAGCTTTTGCGCCCTCATATGCTGTCATATATATGGGTTTTTTGAGAAAACATTTATTTACCCTACTGATTTTTTTAAGAATAATGTGATATTGTATCAGTGCTTTATTGATGATCTCATTTTCATTTGCAAGGGAGATATAATTGATTTCCTTGAATTTTTTGAAGTATTGAATAATAATGGGCACAATCTTTCCTTTTCTTATGAATTAAATAGAACACAGATTCATTTTTTGGATCTGTCACTATTTGTAGATGGGGAGAATATTGGATTTAGGCCCTATAGAAAATCTACTTCAGTCAATATGTTTTTGCATGCGACAAGGATGCATCCTGACCATTTACTGAAGGCTTTACCTTATGGAGAATTCAAGAGTATATTTGATCACACTTGTAACATTAGTGAAAAATCTAATGAACTGAATACAGTTGTGCTGAGGTTGGGTGAAAGAGGTTATAATAAAACACAGTTATTAGCATGTAGGGAAAAATTACTTGGAAGAAAATCATTTGGAAGAAAAATAGAGTCCATAAATTTTGAATCCAGACATAAAGAGTTGACCATAGAACAGAATAATGAAGAAGTTGATAAACTTTTTTATGTTATGAAGTTTACTGCCTTTTCTAATAAACTAGTGTTATTGGTTAGAAAATATTGGTATCTAGTCAGTGATGATGAATTGATTGGTCACTTATTCCCTAAACATATTACGTTTTCATATAAGAGAGGAAAACATCTCAAGGAATTGTTAAATAATCTAATAGAAAGGAAAGAGAATATCATGACTTCAAAGTTGGGTACATATCGTTGTGGTTCTTGTAATATTTGTGATAGGGTTGTGAACCTGAGTATTATTAATGATGTAAATTATACTCCCAAATATCACTTTAATTGCAAGTCAACAGGGGGGGGGGGGTTATATCTTGGGATGTTCATGTAAAAATATGTAGTATATAGGACAAACCAAAAGGATGGTTAGGACACAGATTTTAGAGCATTTAAAAGACATAAGGAACCAAAATCTGTTTAGCCATGTTGCTAAGCATTTTCAAGAAAAACATGGTGGGTCTTCTAATAGCTTAACATTTAGTGTTTTGGGAAAACCCTTCCTTCAGAGGGGAGATGATGTTGTAGGAAAATTATTGGAACTTGAGACTAGAATGATTTTCAAGTTCCATACCTTAAAGCCCAATGGTATGAATCAATAATTAGGCATTTAATGAATTACTGATGTTTAGTACACTCTCACTTATTTATTTATTTATCTATTTATTTATCTATTTATTTATTCATTCATGCATTTACATATTTATATTCATGTCATAGAAATTTATGGTTGGTTTAAGGTCACTTTAAATAATCCTTTATTGTTAAATTGATTAATAAGGGGATTAATTTGTTAATTGTTTAAATGAGAAGTGTATATAAATGTTATGATTGCATTGAATTAACTGTGATCCTTGAAGGCGAACTGCCGAGGTACCAGATCGTTCAATAAAAGAAAAGCAAGTTACTGGTGAAGTACTTGCTGGCTGTGTGTTTTTTTTATTTTTGAATTGTGAGGTGTTTTTGTCATTTGAATTTGCCAGTTTCTTCACCAGTTTATTTATTATTTTATTTTGCTCATGTCGCAAATTAATGAAGGCTCTGAACAGAGCAGTATGTCAGGAACAATGCTGTTTTCTAATATAATGAGTGAGCGTGATAAGAAGTATATTACCATGGATCCCTGGAACGTGGGAACTGATCGTGATGTAGACAGGCGGTTTGTGCAACTGGAAAGATTAATGACTAAAGAAATTGCTTTATATCTGGATACGCGCCTCTTGGAGAAATATGTTAGTTTGAACATTACTCTGAGGGGGCTGCCTATCAATAAGTTACCTGCCACACAATTTTCTGAAGAGGAGTCTGATCTTTTAGACGAGTGGAAACAGGCTTCTTTATCTGGTACCAGTAGTTGGCTTCGCACTCTGATTAAGCGCAACCTGAGAGCTCATGAAAAATTGAAAAAGGAGATTTTGCATCTACAGGATGAGGTGGTGGGGGAGTCCTGTTATAGGATGCAAACATTAAAAGTAAATGAAAAAATATGTAAACTCGAGGGAGATATCATCCAGAGGAAGCGGAACAAGCTCATACGTGATTTAAGGGATTATGAGACTGGTATACTGTTTTCATGGCAACGAGAACCTGTGCGTAGCAGGCCAAAGGTTAGAAAAGCAAGTCAAAGACAACGCGGTTTTTCAGTGTCTTCAGCGTCTTCATCGGAAAGGAGTATTGCGAAAAATGTAACTTTTGCTAACACTTCAGCGACTACTAGTGCAGTTGAAGTGCTTGATGGTGCTTTAGTTTCTTCCAACACAGGGGACTCCTTTTATACGAACAGTTCGAACAAGGGGCAAAACGGAAGGAAGGGAAGAAACCACTTTAAATAACTTATTGGTATGTGAAGCTGGTTCTATTCTAACAAATGTTGCTAAAGAGACTCTAATGTGCATTAATTTATCCAATTTGGAATTGACTAATGATATGCAAAATGTTTTGTATAAGGGTAGCAAATTTATACCAACATTTTTTCCTTCTTTTGCAGACATTTATTTTGAAATTAAAGATTTCATTAGAAAGTTGCTGCTTAAAGTTTATTTTAAAAAAGAAGATGAGTTAATTACTGAAAATTTTGAACCTAACATTTGTAATATTGATTTAGATGATAGCCTTTTGGATTTGTCTATATATGACTATGATTGGTCAGACTTTAATGAGTTGTGTGAAAATGATGAACAAGTTAATCATGAAAGTAATTACAATACTGGCTATGGAAAATTTAATGTACCACAATTAAGGAATATTAACAAGTTTATACCCAGTATCACTGTACCTGCCATTTCCATTTTTTTAAAGTTCTTATTAAGGAAGTTGATATAGCTTATCAATTATTTTGTAAAGAAAAAAGATGCTATAATCTAAGTAAAAATGAATGGCAAGCATTGAAAGAATTGAAAAAGTTAAAATCTAACTTCATATTTAAATGTGCTGATAAAGGTGGGAATTGGGTTATCATGAACAAATCTGATTATTGTGATATGGTTGATGTTCTACTTTCTAATGGTGATGAATATAAAAAATTGGACTGTGAGCCAACCCAGATGTTTAATGATGAATTATTATTCCTGTTAGAAAAGGGAGAATGTTTGGGCTTTTTTGAACATAGGGATGTTTGCAGAATATATATTTAAAAACCTGCCATACGTATTTTGTATGGTCTACCTAAGGTGCATAAAAACTTACAAAAACCTCCAGGTAGGCCCATAGTCTCAGGGATAGGTTCCTTTTTGGACAATGTAAATACTTTTTGGATTTTCATCTGAAAACATATTTGGGTAGGGTTACAGCTCATATTTCTAACACTCAGGATCTTATAAATAGTGTATCCAAAATTAAATGGCATCAAGATTATTACTGGGTAACTATAGATGTTAAATCATTGTATACAAATATTGACATCAGATGGGGACTGGATTCAATTTATGATATGTTGGGTGAAGGGCCAAGGACTCATTTTTTGATAAGCTTATTAGAGTTTTGCTTGAAGTAAAATACACTGGAATGCCACACAAGCATGCTGTAGATGGTGTAATAGTCTTCTTTTATTTCATTCTGGTACCTCGGCCTTCGCCTTCTCAAGGAATACATTCATCATACATACCACCACACCTTTTATATCCGTTACAAAGTCAAATTGACATAATTAATTGCAATCAAACAATTTAACAACCACTTAATGAACCCGCCCTTATGATCTCCAAAATTTCGCTACGTGCATTGTTTTTAACTTCGGAAATGTACTATTAAACATTAAGTATAGAAATACTTTGTGTAATTTATCACCTATAATGTTATAAATACTATTCTCTTCCAAACCTCTAAATAATTTTATGTATGAAAAATATTATAAAAATATTCTATACAAAACTTTACTTTATAAATTTTTTAATAAACATTAAATATCTAAATAAACTCTTATGTTATATACCCAGCTATAATTATCTTGAAAATCTTAAATTACTTTTAACACAATGGTTCATGTTTCAATGTTCATACCATTTGGGAAGTGAGTTTTATAATTCAAAATGAATCTGGATTCCATTTCTAATAATCTATTATGAAATCCTGCATCATCACCTAGATATTTAGGTTTACCTAACACACAATACATGAATCCTTCAGGAACCCCCTTGTGAAAGTCCAAAAAATGTTTGGCCACAGGACTCTCCAATCTTTTATGCTTGATGTCGCTCAAATGCTCCATAATTCTAAGTTTGACTTTTCTGCTAGTTTGACCTATATACCATTTTTGTTTGCCACAACCACAGCCTATAATGTACACTACCCCCACCGAATTACAATCAAAATATTCTGAGGCTTTATAGTTCACGTTATTGATCTTAGTTCCATCTAAATTCTTAACTTTACTGCAAACTTTGCACTTGCCACATCTAAATGTTCCTATTTTTGAGTTTTTTCCCAAACTGTGCCTTGTGCTCAAAATCTCTTTTAGATTGGGATATCTACCATATGAAAAGGTAATGTTACTTGGGAAAAGATTCCCTACTCTATCATCACCCAAAACTATTGGCCACAAATTTAATACTGTTTCCCTTAAAATCTGAGAAAACTGAGAAAATTTGGTGACAAAAAATATCTTTTTTAACAATTTCTGATTCAGTACTTCCTAAACGATTTCCTTGTGAAACATGTGACCTTAAATGCTTACTTCTATCCATATTTCTCTCTGAGCATTCAGAGGTTATCAGACCCAATTCCTTCTCCACTTTTACCCTAGCTGATTTAATGGTAGCCACAGAGTAACCTCTCCCAATTAGTTTCCTTTCAATTTTGTCGAATTCATCTCCCACTTTGGTCAACTCGGAAATATTTGAACCAATGCGTTTGAATTCCCCCAAAGGTAAAGAGTTTAATAAAGATCCGCTGTGCATGCTGGAAGCATGCAGAAAATTGTTTTGTTTGACCCATAAATATTTTTTATTTAACAATAGTTATTTTTTGCAAATAAAAGGTATGGCGATGGGGGCAGCTTTTGCGCCCTCATATGCTGTCATATATATGGGTTTTTTGAGAAAACATTTATTTACCCTACTGATTTTTTTAAGAATAATGTGATATTGTATCAGTGCTTTATTGATGATCTCATTTTCATTTGCAAGGGAGATATAATTGATTTCCTTGAATTTTTTGAAGTATTGAATAATAATGGGCACAATCTTTCCTTTTCTTATGAATTAAATAGAACACAAAACTGCAGTAAGAAATAATGCTGGTCTGTGTTTATTTTCTGGGGGTATGATTTAGTATGATATGGCAACATTTAGAAATTCTTAAAGGGATATCACGCAAGTTTGTGTGTAGGTGTGCATATCGTGAATGCAAATGTGCAAGTGTGGCGAGTATATGGTGATCTGCATCCTAAACATATTACTCAACTGCTCAATGCAAGAAATCTGAACAAGGCTTAAAATAATGGTTGGACAATGGACCAAAAATAGGGACAGATTTTAAATATTGCTCTTAACAAACTTGAGAGATTTTTGAGTCAACATGTACTTTCTGCAGGTTCTGCAGGATATAAAAATCTGAAACACAAATGTGCATCATTATTTAGTGACTTCATTCTGCCACGATTTGTCAGAAAGCCACAAATTTTAACAAGCCAAAAAAAAGGCAGAAGTCTTGACGTTTTGCTAAAATCTGGACAGAGGTATGACTCTAAAGCATACCTCTTAAAACAAGAAATCTAGATAAATTCACAAATAATGGATCAGGGAAGTGCTTGTGCAGACATGGAAAGGGTCATTCCATGTGACAAGTGATTGGGCATACATGGACAAACTACTGCTGGGGTGGTTGAGAGGAAATGTCACACTGTCAATAAAAGTCTTTGTACAGGGATCACTGGGAGAAATGTTTCATTTGATGCCATTAAAGTGCCTGTGAAGGCTTGGGCAGACTACTGAAAGGATCGATGGGAAAATGAATCATGAAGTGAGTGCTTGTGCAGATGGGAACTATCTACTGAAGGGGTTGCTGGGGGAAATATTTAATTCCATGTCAGTGAAGTGCATGGGCATACATGGACAAACTATTGAAGGGATCATTGGTGAAATCTTTCATTTAGTGCTCATAGGTTGGTACTAGGTTATCGGCCCTAGGGTCTATAAAAACATAGCCATAACAATTTCCTGGATATTTCTTCCCACAATATTCACTTCCCTGGACCCCTGTCTAGCAGGGCGACTGATGTGATTCCCCGGGGTGAATTTCCTATCTCCCATCCAATCATCAAAGTTCCTTTTGAAGAGCGCCAAGGAGGCGCTCTGCTTGACATGTATGGGCAGTCTATTCCAGAGTATGGGGAGTCTCTGCATCAGGAACCTATCCCTCCAGCATGATTTGTTCATTGTGATGACCAGGTTTAGATCCCTGGAGCGTGTGGCTCTGAGGGATTGGGATTTATTTAAGTGGAGCATGTCCAACAGCTCAGGGTTTGACATGGCCTTGTATGTTAAGCAGAGATCACCTCTGAGTAGACGATATGTCACAGAGTACAGCTGGAGGTTTTTTTTAGACGGTCAGTATAGGGCACCTGCTTTAGGCCTGTGATTCTTTTAGTGAGGTATTTCTGCAGCCTTTTCAGCTGTTGCAGATGTCTTGTGAGGTACATACCAAATGGGGCGTTGTACTCTATAATGGGTCTTAAGAGGGGTGAGTACAGTGGGACAATGACCTCTTTTTGTCTGGATGAAAAGCCCTTAGTGATGAGGTGTGCCACATAGGATTTCCTGACTGCTTTGGTAATGTGGTCATCAAAAGTGAGACTACTGTCCACCTCTGTCCCTAAGTCTCTCATCACACTTTCGGTGTTTAGTGTACTGCCACCTATGTGGTAATTCATGGGTACATTTTTTTCCCAAAGGAGATAACTATACATTTCTTGGTACTGAGCTTGAGCCCATGGCTCTGGCACCAAGCATCTGTTTCTGTAAGGCCCTTTTGTAGAATATCCACATCATCTGGGGATTCAGTAATGGCTCCCAGTTTATAGTCATCTGCAAACTTTGTTAGCCAGAGTCCCTTAGTGTTGGCCTGTATTTCAGAGAAGTAGATGCTAAACAAGAGTGGTCCCAGGACTGAACCCTGAGGTACTCCACTTGTCTGGAGGTGGATTTGGAGTCGGCTACTTTTACAGTCTGGGTTCTGGTAGTAAGCCAGTTGGCAACCCATCAAGTGATGTAGGAATTTATGCCCAGCTTAGTACGTTTATCTATTATTCCAGAGTGGGAGTGGTGTCAAAGGCCTTGGCAAGGTCCAGATAGGCTGTGTGGACCGCCTTCCCATTGTCCACAGCTCTGGAGACTGATTTGAAGAAGTCACTCAGGTTCAGGAGACCAGATCGGCCCTTCACAAACCCTAACAGTGTTTGAAGGTTGCCAATGTCTTTTTTTTATAAGTTCCATGCTTTTGCAGATCAGGCTCGTCAGACTGATGGGATGGTAGTTTCCGGGATCCAGGGTAGATCCCCACCTTGTGGAGTGGGATAACTGTAGCTGTGCGCCACTCAGTGGGCATGAAGCCTGAGGTGAGGCTATGATGTAAACATGACACTTAGGTGGTGAGGTGCCAGTTCATATTGTAGTTCATGTAGTACACAGCCCAGGATATTATCTGGTCCCATGGATGCTGTATTCTTAGCTTTAGAGAGTGTGGTTTTTACCTGTGTGGCCGTGATTACTGGAATTTGGCAATCTTTTGGTATTGAGATGGGCCCTTTAGGGGGTGAAGTTGGCAATAAATCGATCTACCAGGATATTGGCAATACCCTTGGGATCAGTATATTTAATGCCATTCTGTTGTAGCTCAGAGCATATCTGAGCATTGCCATTTAGATTCTTGACATAACTATAGAATGCCTTGTGACTGTCTTTGGAATTTGTGGCAATTTTATTTTCGTAAAAGGTTTTGGAGGATTTTATGAAGGATCTCAGCTTCTTACTGAGGCTGGGAAGGGAGTTTTTCATCCTGGGATTTTCCTCTTTTCTGCAACAGTTTCTTTCCTCTGTTGTATAGTTTGTTTATGGCAGGGGACCACCATATTGGCTTCCTTTTTTTTGGAGGAAAGCGTCTTGGTTCTATTTGGGATGGCACGATTCATGCACGAGTGGATGTGCTCATACATCTATTGCCTTAGTGTAGGATTCAGCAGTCGAATTTTCAGCTCCCATCTGTATCATGAAGTTTGTCACTTCTGACTTGAGTAGCATGAAGTTGGCTTTGGAGAAGTTTTTTTATGGAGGTTTCCTTACTGGGGGGCCGGGGTTGGGGTTGGGATGTGGATGTCAAAGGTGATTTGCTTATGGGCAGACTCAACCAATGAGGGGGGTGACCACTGGTGTGGAGCATCTATCTCCCATGTTGGTAATGACTAGGTCTAGGATATTGGAGCCCCTGGTGGGACAATGGATTAGTTGAGCCACGGCGTTGGAATTTATGAATTCCAAGAACCGTTGGGAAAAGGTGTTGGTACCCGAGTAGTTTTCCCAGTTAATGGCAGGGTAGTTGAAATCACCCAGTATTAGGGTGTTTGGTTGTATCTTAATATTGTCCAGTATGTTTAGAAAGGTGTAGTGAGAATCTTGGGGCATGGTGGGGGATCTGTTAGCAAGCTACAATTTGGATTGCAGTCTTACCTAGTGTTAGTTGCACCTGGAGAATTTCAGATGCATTGTGTTGGACAACTAGCCTGGAGGTGTGAATATGGACATTCCTTCACCTTTAGTGCTTCGGTCTTGGAATGGTGGCCGAAACGTGTGTTAAGAGTTGTAGCCTAGTATTGCAGGGGTGCTCTCTGGAGCCTTGAACCAGGTCTCAGTTACTGCACAGATATCAATATTCTTCATTTTTAGGAGTGCCTCGAGAGAGTGCATTTTGAGGTTTAGACTTCTAGCATTGAGTAGCATTACCTTCAGATTTTGCATGCTTGTATCCGTTACGGTGGTGGTTTTGTCCTTTGAACCTTGTCTAAAAAAAAAAGGCACTATAGGGGAGGCGAGAGCTTTAGCCAGTAACCTGAATCCCAGAGGTGCAGACCATCTCTGGCAAAGCATTGTAGTTTGTCGATCATGTTGTCCCAGGCGGACAGATACTGGATCCCCTTTGAATGACACCAGAAGCTTAGCCAATTGTTGAAGTCAATCATTTTGTCCTTGTACTGTGGTATCATTCTGGGTGAAGGCAGGATGCTGCTCAGGGCTAGGGTCATACCTGCCTGGGCCACATGATCTGAGAACTCTTCCATGTCTCTTCACATGTAGTCCAGGGAGGTATGTCTCAAGTCATTCACTCCAACATGGACAATGACAGGTTGTACTTGTTGTGGAGTGACTTGAGTGCGTGCATTATGTGGCGGATCCTGGCACCCAACAGGCAGCTGACTGTAATTTTCTCCTTGTTCAGCCTGGTGAGTGGGACATCAGTGTACCTGACTAAAGAGTCACCTATGACTAAAGTGCTGGGTACACTGTCTTGTTTTAGGGGCTGCTCTTGGGTGGCACAGTGGTGGTGTGAGCTGTGTGTCACTTTGGTTGTGACTGGTGTTTGTTTGCATTTCAGCTTCGGAGGTCCTTGTTGCTTGGGCAGGTTAATGTTAAGGGCCTTCGCATATGTGGGTTTTGTGTTGCTATGTGTGCGTGTTAATGGTGTGGGTTTTGAAAGGCTATGTGTTGCTCGAGGTGTAGTGCAAGTGTTAACCTCCTCCTCTTGACTGTCTTGCGCAATCTTGTCTGGAGAAAGCTTTGCTTCCAGTTTGGCTATGTAAGTGCATCTCTCGCAGGTTGTAGTGTTGGGCAGTAGGAGGAGAGGGCTGTCTGTGTACATGAGGCAGTTGCTGCATTGCCCCAGTATGCCCAGATTCACCAGGTGGACAGAAGAAATCACTGGAAGCTGACCCTTGGACATGCCTGTTTAGGTGCTTTTTTGTAAAGTACAAGAGCTGTTTTCCCTTAGCTTTGCAAGGTACTTTGCAATTATAGGCTGTTTAGTGCCTACTATTAATTTCTCCTTATTAACAAGGAGAGTTGAGTGCTTGTATCAGTTTAAGGCTTCCTAGTGCTTTCCAGCAGGTTCTAGAGCAAGTGCTAATCACAGGGGTTCATATTTTAGTGCTACTACTGAGAAACCAGCTAGTTCTAAGGGAGAATTTGAAGAGAAGACTTTCTGGCACCTGGAATAGTTTAACCGTAGCCCGGTGGTGCTGTACGATGTGAGAAATGTGCAAACGTGCATTTTTAAGCCAGAAAGGGATAGAAATCAGCCCAAAATGACTAAAATTACAATTTTAGAGCTGGAAACCACTCCTCTAGAGCCAGAAAGGGATAGAAATCAGCCCAAAATGACTAAAATTACAATTTTTGAGCTGGAAACCACTCCTCTAGTGTCAGACAGGCAGTACAATGCTCACCACTCCCACTGGTAGGACATCCTTCTACCACAGCAAGGTCTAGATACCTCTGAACACCTGTAACCAGCAAAGCCTGGGATGCGGACTATTCTAGCTAGGGAAACGAGCAAACAAGATAACTTTTTTTTTTGTTAAAACAGGCTAAACAATGCAATAATACACAGAAAAGGCTAACACACGAGTGTGTCGCCCTAAACAGTAAATACAATTAAAACTCTACAAAATTAACAATTTAATACTTTTTAAATGAAGCAAGGCAAGTGCGCAACTGAAAATGATTTAAGAGGCAGTAATACAGTAGAATAAGTAGCTAATCTATATATATATATATATATATATATATATATATATATAGAAAAGCAGCTAAAACACACAAACAATTCAGATGCAGTGCAACCTAGAGTACTTGAGTTGTTGCAATATTAAAGAAGATACAGCTTTAATAAATGCACTAAAATATTCTTTATATTTCCAAAATGTTTGAGAAGCAGAATCAGCACACAAGGATATTCAGATTTTTTTTTTTTAGAAAGGAGGACCAGAAAGAAATTCTCTCTGTATTGCGTAGAATGAGCTAATGACACTAGACTGGGAGGAGTGTCCAAGATCAAATTTAGAGTAAGGGTGGGCAATTGCTAGGCCAGCAGGTATACAGACAAGATGTCAATAGGGAGGGTGGGTGGCAGAAAACACTACAGAAATGTTTCACAAGTGAGCCAATAGCTATGAAATACAGTACAAGTATGCAGTATACAATAAAATTACTATATCAAAAAAAAAAAAAAAAACAATATACTACAAATAAGCAAAAAAAAAAGGCTATTTATTGCTATATATCACAGATCAGCTGCTCCTCCTCAGATAGCTGTGTGTGTAATGGCTGAAACACTCAACTTCTTAGCAGAAAGTTGAAACCAGAAACACTTAAAAAAAAAGTTCAAAATACTAATGAGGTGCTTTCTCCAAGCCATAGCCTTGGCAACCCAACTAGACAATGACCATAAACACTAAGCTCTCACTAAAGTGGGGGATGGTCTTTGCTATAGCGGCCTGGGCAATGAGCTCAGAAAACAGCCTCAAACAACTAGGCCCACAACACAATCAGGAATATGGAACAATATTACAGCTACTACCTAAACTATTTTAGGCAGCATACACTGCAGAAATTTTCATCACAAGTGAGCCAATAGCTATGAAATACAGTACGAGTATGAAGTATACAATAAAACTGCTATATCTAAAATAAGCAAAAATAAAACAGGCTACTTACTGCTATATATTAGTGAAATCATTATGCAAACATGGCTACAGTACTGAAAGAGTTGTTGAGAGAAATGTTTATTGGCTGTTAGTGCAGTGCTAGTGCAAACATGGACAATATACTGAAATGATTAGAGAAATATTCGGTTTGGTTACAGTAATGTGCTTAGGCATGCATTGACAAACAACTGCCAAAGGAAAAATGTTTTATTTGGTGTCAGTGAAGAACTTGTGTAGGGATCCCTGGCAGAAATGTTTCATTTGATGTTAATGAAGTGCTTGTGGACAAAGTATGGTAGAGGTCATTGGGGAAATCTTTCATTTGGTGTCAGTAAAGTGATTGTGCAAACGTGGATATACTACTGAAAGCATCTTGGGGAAATGATTTATTTTGGTGTCAAAAGTGCTTGGACATAGATGGAAAAACTACTAGTGGTCATTGGCAAGAGAAATTTTATTTGGTGTCAGTGAAGTACTCGTGCAGATATTGACAAACTACTGAATGGATTTGGGGTAATGTTTTACTTGGTAACAATGAAGTCCTTGGGCATACATGGCCAAACTACCAAAGGAACTGTTGGGAGAAATCTTTTAGTTATGTACTTATCATAACTTTAGATGTTTGGGATCCATCTCGCCTACATTCTGTACTGATGGGCTCGGAGCCGATCCCTCGGCTCCGACTCGGCACGCTATGCTATAGAGCGAGGCCTCTTATTGGCTGAGCTATTTCTTATCCCAGGATGCACCACCACTAATCCCCCAGATCTTGTTTGTCCGCATTCATGCACACATGCACAACTTGTTTATATAACATTGTTAGATGTTTCAAGATGAAACAGGATTCGGACCTTCTGATATCCTCTGATCTCCAAGGAAGGGGGAAGGAGGGTGGGTTATTAGAATGTGGCGAGATGGATCCCAAACATCTAAAGTTATGGTAAGTACATAACTAAAAGATGTTATGTGATCCTATCTCGCCTACATTCTGTACTGATGGGACAGCGTCTCTAGCACCTAAATCCTGGGTGGCTCATTGGAAAACACTCCTGAGCACTGTGGAACCAAATGAAGCTTGTCCTCTAGATGCCACATCCAATTTGTAGTGGGAAATGAAAGTGTGCGGGGAAGACCATGTAGCTGCAGCACAAATGTCACTAATGGCAAGCTTAGAATGAAATGCTATCAAAGTAGCCATAGCCCTTGTAGAATGAGCTTTGACAGAGGTGGTAAGCTCTTTGTTAGAATAGGAATAAGCTTGAGTAATACAGTCCCTGATCCATTTGGCAATAGTGACCTTTGTGACAGCTTTGCCCAATTTATTGTCTGCAAAGGATACAAACAACTGATCTGTTTTCCTTGTTTGTTTGGTCCTGTCTAAATAAAAACGCAACTGCCTGTGGACATCTAATGTGTGGAATATGAATTCCGCTTTGTTAGAATATTTTGGAAAAAAGACTGGAAGTTCTAACGATTGTTGTAAGCAGAAACTGGAACAAACTTTAGGGACAAAGGAAGGATTTGGCCTGAGAGATACTCTGTCTTTGTGAAAAACCAAGTACGGGGGTTTTACTGACAAAGCTTGAAGCTCTGAAACTCTTCTGGCAGAAGTAATCGCCACCAGAAAAGCAGTCTTCCATGATAGAAACTTTAGATCACATGTAGCCGCCGGTTCAAAGGGAGAGGAAGTTAAGGCGCGTAACACCACATTGAGATCCCATGGAGGTGCAGGATGAGAAATCGGAGGTCTTAACAGAGCAGCACCTTTCAAGAAGGTCTTACACAATCTGTTGCTCATTAAAGGTGGGTTTATAGATTCGTGAAAATTGGAAATCGCTGCCAATTGGACCTTGATGGTAGAGACTGAAGAGCCTTGATTGAAAAGAGAAGTTAAAAATTTTAGTACTTCTGCCACGGGAATAGAGATGGGGTCCAGGCCCCGGAGTTGAGCCCAAATAGCAAATCTTTTCCATTTGCTAGAATACAGTTTCTTTGTAGCAGACCTATGGGACGAAGGTAATATGTGTACAACCTCTGGATCCAATGTATGACTCCTGACTATAGTCGGAAGAGGAGGAGCCAAGCCGTCAATTTTAAGGTGTGCAGGGACTGGTGGAATAGTCCCGACTGATGAACCAAAAGGTCTGGGATCTGATCCAGGAACCATGGACCTTCCAGAGCATATTTCCGAAGGTAGGGAAACCATACTTGACGAGGCCAGTAAGGAGCAACTAAGATCATTTTGCTCCCCAAGAAAGATGCCTTTTGGATCACCCTGGGAAGGAGAGGAACTGGAGGGAAGGCATAAAGCAAGCCGGTGGGCCAAGGACGGACTAGTGCGTCCATGGGGCTCTTCCCCGGAGCCGGGGTTAGAGAGAATTCTTTGCACTTCGCATTTAGTGGAGTCGCGAAGAGGTCGCAACACGGAACTCCCCATTTTCTGAAAATCTGACTTGCAACTGTCATGTTCAGAGACCATTCGTGAGGAGAGAGGATGGTTCTGCTCAGTCTGTCGGCTATCACATTGGACTTGCCCGGGATATGAGTAGCCACTAGAAAGCGTTTGGTCGAGACTGCCCATTCCCAAACTCTCATGGCTTCCCTGCAAAGAGGATAGGATCTGGTCCCTCCCTGTTTGTTCAGGTACCAGACAACTGACATGTTGTCTGAGTGAACGGCAATTACGCCTTGAGGGAGATAATCGTGAAGGGCTTGAAGGGACAGAAGTACTGCCCTCATTTCTAGGATGCTGATATGAAGTAGGGTCTCTTCCGGGTGCCATTTGCCTTGGACTGACCTGCCCAGGGAATGCCCCCCCCACCCCATCTGGGAGGCGTCTGTGGTCAAAGTGGCCGCAGGAGGAGGTGGAACAAAGGGTCGTCCCTGATCCAAATTGGAGGGCACTAGCCACCAGCGAAGGTCCCGTTTGCATGTTTCCATGATCCATATGAGGTGACTGAGAGGGAGTTCCTGAAAGGACCACTGAGCTGAAAGAAGCCACTGGAGAATTCTCATGTGCAACCTTGCCAAGGGGACTAGAAGAACCGTGGCGGACATGGATCCCAATAGCTGCAGGACCATCCTGGCTGGGGCTTTGGACCTAGGAAGTAAGGCTCGAACTTGAGTCTGTATGGTTTGTATCCTGTCTGTAGGTAGACAGACCCGCATTCGGTTTGAGTCTATCTCTACCCCTATGAATCTTATTCGTTGAGATGGCAGCAACACAGACTTTGGCCAATTGAAGGTGATTCCAAGGGAACTGCCCAGTGATATAGTGGCTTGAAGGCTCCGCAGTAGTAGATGCTTGGAGGTGGCAGTTAGGAGCCAGTCGTCTAGATACGGAAACACCTGGAATCCTAGACTTCTCAGGTGAGCAGTCACGACTGCCAAGCACTTGGTGAACACCCTGGGGGCTGTGGTGAGACCAAAGGGCAGCGCGGAACTGAAAATGACTGCCTCCTAGGCTGAAGCGCAGATGTCTCCTGGACGCTTGATGTACCATGATATGGTAATAAGCGTCCTTGAGATCTATGGAGCACATCCAAACACCTTTCTCCAGCAATGGGAGAATGGTTTGTAGGGTGACCATTCAGAACTTGGACTTTTTGACTGAACGGTTTAGAATGCTGAGGTCCAAAATGGGCCTCAAGTCCCCGGTCTTTTTTGGCACCAAAAAGAATCTTGAGTAAGTCCCTAATCCGATCTGGTCTGCGGGGACCGGTTGGATGACTCCTTTTTGCAGCAGCTTTGAAACTTCTGAGGCTGCAGTATCCCGTTGACTGGGTGGCGGGTCCGGGATTTTTTTGGACTGAGGTGGGGGATGAGAGAATGGGATGGTGTAACCTCCAGTGATAATTCGAAGCACCCATCGGTCCTGAGTGATACCCTCCCAGGCTTTTAGGTGCTTCGAGAAATGACCCCCGACTGGCTCCGGAGCTGCACAGTCAGGCAATCCCTCAGGGACTGTGAAAGGCTGGAGAGCCACGAAAGGACTCGCGGTCTCCAGTGTTGCGAGGGCCTCTGCCGCCTCTGGGACGGTGCCTTCCGGAAGAATTTCCCCCTCCCCTGCCTCTGGAAGGGAAATCCTCCTGCTGAGAGGGGTAAGGCTTCTGAGATCTACGGAACCACATTTTCCCTCCTCTTTTAGCCTTGGGATAAGGCCGAAAGGGAGTGGAAAATCGTGCCCCTACGGCAGTCAGAGTCTTACCCTCCTGTTCGCAGCGGGTTAGTGTGTCCTTTACCTTGGGTCCAAACAGGGAGGATCCATTAAAGGGGGCGTCGGCAAAGGAAGACTTAAAGGCCTCCGCGAAATGACACAGGCGGAGCCAGGCTTGTCTCCGTAGAGCAATGCCTGTACCCGCTGCTCTACTCGCCCCTTCGGCCGCATAAGAAATGAGCCTCATGGACGAGTTTGAAATGGACGACAATGTAGCCAGCTCAGAGCCAACCGTCTGGGCCAGCTCCTCAGGTAGGTTACCCAAGAGGGTATCGGATAGTTCTTTAATCAGATCCCTCTGAAATCTAGTAAAGTGCGTAAGGTAGTTCAAGGACCTTAATGTAAAGGCCGCTGAACTCAGGGTGCGCTTTCCATACCAACCCATGCTCCTAGACTCCTTATTAGGAGGATGGACGGACGTCGAAGCCTCTGCTACATCTTGCTGGGTAGCAGATGCCACCACCAAAGCATCTACAGCCACACCTTTAGTTAGAAACTCTTTTTCAGGGGGTGCCGAGAGGAACTTATTCGGACGAGCAGGCACCGGTTCCACAGAGTCTGGGTGTTCCCATGCCCTTCGACAGATCAAATCCAAGAGCTCATCGAAGGGCGGAGACACCCAGGAGGCGGAGGGTTGAGCCCCGAAGGCCTTCAGGAACACCGACTCATCAGCAGAAGGAGGTTTGGACTGCCAGCCGCCTCGTTGTTTTAGGGCTTCCAGGATGTCTGCAAAGGAGACATCATCCAAGGACGACTTAGGGGATCCCTCTGCATCATCGAGATCAGTGTCTGATGTAAGAGACTCATCAGGGGAGTCAACGTGCTTCCTCTTGCACGATCTCTTCCTGGGGGGTTCTTCCGAAGAGGCTTCAGAAGGACCTCCAGGCGGGGCAGAAACCCCAGTGGGGTAACCTCAGGCCCGGGCTCCGCTGTCTAAGGACAGGGGACTGCCAAAGACCCAGTCTCGTATGCAGGGAAGGAGCTGGGGAGACCGTGGAGGTAGCCAAGGAAGATTTGGCTAACGCACTCCTCATAGCCCTGAAGGCGGGACCACCAGAATTCTGGGAGGGTCCCACCTCCGTGGCCACGACAGTGGACGGCACTCCCGCCGCCGACGCACCAAGAGGGAGACTTGGGACCGAAAACATCAATCCCGAAGCATCCCCCCAGGGCCGACGGAAGAAGTCCGTGTACTGAACTCCGACCCAAGAGCCGGAGTTGGAGTAAGGGTCGGGCCCGACCCTAAAACCTCCACCGGTTCCACCAGCACCGGCTCCAATGGTGCCGAGGCTGTTGGAGGAGGAACCATAGTAGGGAAATGGACCATCGGCTCCGAAGCCGAATGGGCCGGAGCCGAAACTAGCTTTTGGAACACCGGAGACTGGAAGTGTCTTAGGAGCACCCTGTCGATGTCCGAATCAGACATCTTGGATGATCTGGAGGATACCGATCGGGTCCGAACCGATTTCTCCATCGGCTCCAAAGGACTCGGGGACCGGCTCCGAATGGATTCTACCACTATCGGCTCTGAGGGAGATCTCAAGGCAATTTCCCTCGGTGCTGATAAGGACTTCGGCTCCGAAGGGGAAGAGTCTGAGCCGGTAACCCTTATCGGCTCCAATATCAGTGGAGCCAATGAAGGTGACCCGCCTCTCGATGCCCCAGTCCTCGGCTCCAAAACCAGAGGGGTCGAGGCTGGAGGCATCGAGGCACGAGGCAGACCGTTCCGCCCTCGGCTCCGAAGTCCGTGGAGCCGATGGAGAAGTCTGCCTAGGTTTCTTGGCAATCGGTTCCGACAGACTTGTCGGAGCCGACGCTTTCTTCTTTTTTGAAGGAGAGGGAGATGAAGATAAAGCCTCCTCAAAGGATGGCTTGATTAATCCCTTAAGGATTAATTTGTTTTTCCTCTCCTGGAGGACTCTTGATGAGAAGGCGTGACACACGCTACATGATTCTTGTAGGTGCTTGGCGCCTAAACAGTAAACGCACGAGGAGTGGTCGTCCGTTATGGACATCTTGAAACCACACCTCGTACATTTTTTAAACCCGGAGGGTTTATGTTCTTTAGACATGACTTAGAGAACAACAGTTATCTCAACGCACAAAAAAAGATATATTAGAAGTTCACAAAATATAAAGACTTTAGCTTTTTTTTTTTTTAACACGGACAAGTGCACAAGAAAAAACACAGAAAGAGAGGGTCAAGACCCTCTAACTAAAACGGGTACTTGACCCACTAACAAAAGCTACAAATAGCGCTAGAATAGCAAAAAGGGAAGGCCCCTCTAACTAAAACGGAAACCTTCCCTTAACTAACAACTTTCTCAACAGAAACAGAAAAAAACACACACGTATCACAATAATAGCCGTTAAAACAGCTTTTGGGTTGAAAACTAGGAAATTCCTGACAGGAAAAGTCTAAATAAATAGTACTTAGCCCAGCCAAGTTGAGACCACGTCTTAGCTTGTAAGCGGCAAATGAGATCTGGGGGATTAGTGGTGGTGCATCCTGGGATAAGAAATAGCTCAGCCAATAAGAGGCCTCGCTCTATAGCATAGCGTGCAGAGTCGGAGCCGAGGGATCGGCTCCGAGCCCATCAGTACAGAATGTAGGCGAGATAGGATCACATAACATCTTTCATTCCATTAAGTGAAGTGCTCGGGCGTACATGGACAAACTAATGTGATCATTGTGGAAATATTTCATTTGGCGTCAGTGAAATGCTTATACAAAGTACTGAAGGGATTGTTTGGACAAATGTTGCATTTGACATCATTGCAGTGTTTAGGCATGCATGCAGTGGGCATAGCCAGCCTTAGGCATAGGCCAACTACGTGGCCACCTAGGGCACCACTCTGGTAGGGGCACTTTTCCAGTATTTATTTGGTGTAGGTAGACCAGGATGGGGGCACCAGCTAGTGTGGTGGGGGCACCGTGGAGCCCTTTTGCCTAGGGTGCCAGTTGACCCAAGGCCGTTCCTGGCAGTGGGGAGCAGTCATTGGGGAAATATCACACTTGGTGTCAATAAAAGTGCTTGTGCAGGGATCATTTGGGAGTCAGTGAGGTGCTTGGGGAAGGCATGGATAAACTACAGAAGGGATCAACAGCAAAAGTAATAATTTTAGTGTCAATGAAGTGCTTGTGCATACAATTAAACTACTGAAGAGGTCATTGGGGAAAATGTTTCATTTGGTTGCAATGAAGTGCATGGACATACTACTGAAAGGGTCATGGGGAAATGATTCATTTGTGACAGAAGTACTTGGACATATACAAACTACTGAAGGGATCATTGATGGAATGTTTCATTTTGTGATAGTGAAGTGCTTGGGCATACATGGACAAACTGTCAAAGAGACTGTTGGGGGAAATGTTGCATTTTGGTATCAGTGAAGCGTTTATGTAGAGGACAAAGCACTGAAGGGATCATTTGAGGAAATTTCATTTGATCCTACTGAAATAATCGTGGAGAAAGACAAACTACTAAAGGGTTTGTTGAGGGAATTGTTTAAGTTAGTGAAATTCTAAGGCACACATAGATCAACTATAAATGCATTGTTTGAGAAAATGCTGCATCTGGTGTTAAGTACTTGGTCATACATATAGTCACATGTATATATGGTTTCACTTTCTCAAAATACTAATACCAAATTTTAGTATTTCTAGACTATAAAGTCAAAACAGTTATGTGAAACTGCATACTGTCAAATCCACTGTTGTATCACATTCATGACGTGCAGTGCAGTTTGTGGATTTAGGCAAGTGGTGTTCTCGTAAGGGTATTTGGGTAGGGATTTTAGTGTGAGATTGTGGGCTTTATGTGTGTGCAATGGTGGGTTGTGTGCATTTAGTACAAGCACAGAGTTAGTATATACAAGTAGCAGGGGTGTGGGATGCGCAGCCCCACACATGGGATGGGGTGCAAGGTGGCTTGCCCCCCTGCTTATAGGTAGGGTAGGTGTGTTTGTGTGCTGTAGTGTGATGTGGTGGGTGTGCATTCGAATGATCACAACTTTGACTTTTACCGTTGTCAGTTTTTTTGGGCTTCTAGCTTTATAGTTTCGGTATACTAAAATTCAGTATTTCAAGATAAAGTGAATCCATATATATTTATATACAATAGAGTGCAACTGGGTATGGTATATTGAAGGTTTACCCATGGGTGTGGTTTAGTTAGAAGGGCAATGGCCTCCAAGTGATCAAGCAAATGCGGGTAAATTTTCACTATCACACCCAGGAGTTGGTTAGTGCCATTAAAGAATGATGGTATTTAAAAAGAAAACTGTCTTTCTATAATGGTGCCACAGTGTTCTTCCACTTTTGTACTGCACATGTATATGGGACTTGCATGTCCCTGCTTACTCAGTACATCACTGCTTTAAGGAAGACCCTCATTGCTTTTTTTTTTTTTTTTTAGAAACTCTACACTTTAAAGCTTAAAACAGAGACAAGGCAGAAATACAAGGAAAACTCAGCCCGCCATAAATGCCTCAAATGCTTCTAGGCTCTTACACAAGCTTTACTACTTCCCACCCTACTCGATGCTGCCCCACATCCAATTCAATCTTTTGAATAAACTGGAACTCACCTGCAATATAGTGTGCTGAAGGTGTTGAGTTTCAGAATTACATGCATTACCACAAAATTCCAGTTTAAGAGTACTGCAAGTTGCATGCATTGCTAAACTAAAATATTAATATATTACTTAAGCAGCCTGGTTCAATATCACTGAGTAATCATACTGGAAATGCAACATGCTGAAACACTAAAAGCTTACTGTCTTGACATTCTACAAACGTCAATTATTAATGATGAACTCCATTGCCATTTTCCTTAGAAAAGTACTGCTAGAGTGGCAGCGAAGTGCGGAGATAATTATTTTTAGCAATTTTCCCCCCTTCTATACATTTATGCAACTCTGAAGTCTATATATAAATGGATGTCAAGGGGCGAGATGTTAAGTCTTTCACATGGAGGTGCAGAACAGCTTGCCAGGTTCCCAACATTTCTATGCAATTTGCTCCTACTGCTTTCCAAGGACCCCATGAACAGTTCTTGCATCCATTACAATCTGAAACTTCAAATACAGTTGGTTTATAGTAGGGTTGTTTTTTTTTGTCAGGATCCATGGAAGTCTTAATTTTGTTGTCACCTCAAGTAAATGTTCTTCAACAATTGGGGGGGCCCCAGAGATGTTTCCACCCCATACAGACAACAATGACATACAAGAGTAAATGAAATGCTGGAGATATGAACACCAATGCTGACTGGATAGACATGGTTAACTGCAAAATTTTCCCATTTTGGTTAGACTTAAAATCTTTGTAAAGCTTTATAGAATTACAGCTGTATAATTTGACAGCCTTATCCTTTTAAAGGTTCTTAAAGTCTTTCCTAAAAACTTCTTACTCCTCTCAAAAGAGAAACTCAGACTAGAAATTGGAAATCCCATCTACTCCCGTCTTGAGTAGAATCATCTTGTGAAATACATTAATGAGATTGCTACTATAAAAGCAAGGTCTGATCATTTAATTGCTTGGACAAAATTAAATAATTTGAGATAGTGTCCTCCAACATATTGCTTTTTAGGTTGTTCTGGACATTATAAAGTTGAGATTCTATAAAATGAACAGGAGCATTGTTTGTGTAACTCTGCCACGGTTAACAGACAGATGTTCTTAGTCTCCCATTGCTGCAGTCCTGACATAAGGGTATTCCGCTGTCCACCATCGGCCCGAATACCAAAGGGCTAGAACCGGCATCGGTCATCGGCGCTCAAGACTGACATCAGTACGTGCCAGTACAAATGCGCATGACCGACGCCATAACCTCAGTCTTTCTTGCCGCGTGGTCCTAAGCAGAAGCAGCATTTGCAAGTGCCGTTTGGCGTTCTGGAATTGTCAGTTTTCGAGTTTCAGACCGGAGACCAAGTTGAGCTAAGTACCCCGTTGGGGACACTCTTGTCTTTTTCTTGCCTCAGTATTGACGGATGTCAGAAAGTTAATAACTGTATTTCTTGTGGGAAACAGATTCCTCATAGGGATTACGATTCACTCTGCATTCCTTGTTTAGGGCCTGAGCACGACGTTGTTGGGTGTCGCTTTTGTGCTACTTTTAACAAGCGTACTATTAAACGTCGGTTGGACTGTGCTAGGCTGGTGTTTGGTAAACGTTGTAATTATAACATGCCGTCGGATTCTCCAACGACTGGTTCTTCTAAGAAACGCAAAGAAAAGTCTTTGCGGTCCAAACAGGATGAGGCATCCACTCCAGACGCCGGTTCTGTTGTACCACTGGCTACTTCTGCGGCTCCTTCTGAAGGTTTACCTGAGTCTCAAGGGGAGCCTTTGTTACTGCAGGAAGTGGCTTCTCCTGTGTTAGGCCTGGCTGAGGGTGCTTCTCTATTGTCAGTGGTTCCCTCCCCTCATAGGGTAGTTAGGCCTCCTCCTTCTCAGAGCAGAGCCCATTCTAAGTCTAAGTCTGCCCCTGCTGGTGCTAGTCCCCAGGGTCCAGCTCCTAGAAAGCACATGTTAAAGATGGCTGAAGATTTGATTACTTTAATTAGGGGTTCTATGCCCCCCCCCCTGCGAAGAGGCCCAGGGTAGAGACAGAGTTGGAGGGTTTGGTTCAGTCTTCCAATGAGTCAGATTCCTCTGTAGAAGAACTTCAGGATTTCCCTCCTTATTCTGATTCGGAGGCTGAGGACTCTACTCCCTCTGCGTCCCCTCCAGAAGATTTTTCTTTCTCTGAGACTTTGCATTCCATGAGGGAACATTTCAAATGGGAGGGCCAGGATTATTCTGATTCTCGTAGACTAAGGGAATTCTTGTTTTTGCCTCAGCATAGGCCCTTGGCTATTCCCCCTGTACTGGAAGTTGTTCAGGATGTGTTGAGGCTGCCCTTAACCCAGATTCTCTGCCTCCTGCCCCGGTTAAACCAAATAGATACTACAGGGTTCCGGAAGCTCACAAGTACTTGTATATAAGAGTCCTAGGGCTGATCCAGAAACTGTTACTCAAGGCCCCAAAGGGGTTAGGGCTTCTGTGGTTAGAAATCCAGTTCCTCTAGACAAGGATGCTAGGGCCCTGGATAGGTGGGGTAAGAAACTGTATACCTCTTCCACTTTGGCTATGAGAGCTTTAAATTGTCAGTTTCATATGCTCCGGTATCAAAATTATTTGCTGGGCCAATTGAAATGTAAAGTAGATGCTTTAGCTGAATGTATTGAATGTAAGGAGCTTCAGGATTTAGTGCATGCTTCAGACCAAGTTGGTAAGCATTCTTTGCAGTGTGGTTTTGATGCTTTACAGGCTTCTTCCAGGGTGGCTGCTACTAGTTCAGTTATTCGTAGGCATGCTTGGCTTAAAGATCAGACCTTGTCAGAGCATGTTAAGGCTCGAATTATGGATGCTCCTCTGTAATCTGATGTTCTTTTTGGTCCTCCAGTAGAATCAGTTTTGAAAAAAAATGGAGGAAAAAGCTAAGTCTATGCAGACAGTTAAGGATTTTTTACAGGTTCAGCCCCCTAAGTTCAGTAGGAATTGGCCTGCTAAGGGTTGGTCTTTCCCCTCTTTGGATTATCAGTCTAGGGGCAGGTAGAGGCGAGGTAGGGGTAGGGCTTCCTCTCAGGGCCCTGTTACTTCTAGGTCTTTGAGTTCTTCTACCCCTTCTGCTGGGGAGGGCAGGGGTCAGTCCTTTCGGAAACAGACCCAATGACCCGTGTCTTCAGCTGCCGGACTGCCTTGCTGGCAGGCCCTCTAGGAGGAAAACTGAGATTTTTCAAAAGGAATTGGCATTTGGTTACCCAAGACAAATGGGTATTGGACATAATAGAGGCTACAAATTTTATTTTCACACATTCCCTCCTTTCAAAGGTATGCCGGATGTGCCTCATCAGCAAAGACTGGAAGCGCAGACTCAAATTTCTTCTCTGCTTCAGTTGGAAGCAATACAGGAAGTACCTTCTGCAGAAAGAGGCACGGGGTTTTATTCCAGTCTTTTCTTGGTGCCAAAGAAAGGACATACTTGGAGACTAATTCTGGACTTGTCCATTCTAAATACCTTTCTGGAAATTCCAAAACTCAAGATGTTAACACTGCAACAGCTGTTACCTATGCTGGGCAAAGATCACTGGATGGTGACTCTGGATCTCAGAGGCCTATCTTCACATTCCTATCAGGCCCAGTTGCAGGAAATTCCTGAGGTTTCGGAATGGGAATTTGCATTATCAGTTCTCTGCATTGCCCTTTGGCTTGTCTACTGCGCCCAGGGAATTCACGAAAGTCCTGGCTCCAGTAATAGCTTTTCTCAGGCTAGCAGGAATTCAAATTTATCCTTATCTGGACGACTGTTTGATTCTGGCTCAAGGCAAGCACGAACTTCAACATCTGCAGTATGTAATGACAGTTTTCAGATGCCTAGGGTATTCTGTGAACGAATACAAGTCCAGTCTAGTACCCTCACAAGAGATGTGTTTTCTGGGTGTGAAACTAAATACAGCTGCTCACATGGCATTTCTTACCCTGGACAAACAAAGGAATCTTCACCTATACTTCCAACAGCTATCAGTAATGTCCAGGCTGACTGCAAGGACAGTCCTTCAAGCCTTGGGGTTCATGGCATCTTGCATTCTAGTACTTCCCAATGCCAAACTGCATATGAGGAAGCTACAATGGTATCTCAAGAACGTTTGGACTCAACACTGCCACGATTTGGACACTGTCATTCAGATTCTACCTTGCATTCAGAGAGAATTTCTGTGGTGGGCTCAGGAATGTCACCTAAACAAGAGGCTCTCTGACCCAACCAGAGGCAAGTCAGATATTAACGACAGACACCTCTGAGTCAGCCTGGGGAGCTCATTTCAGAGGAAAATGGATTCAAGACCTTTGGGCCCCAGAGCTACTTCACTTGCATATCAACATGAAAGAGATGCTGGCAGTTCAATTTGCTTTGGAGGGATTCAAAAGCCTACTTCAACCAGGACTGGTGTTGATTCGAACAGACAATACGACTGTCATGTGGTACATCAACAAGCAAGGGGGAACTCATTCTTATCCTCTGCAGACAAGCAATGCTGTTGTGGGAAACTGCTTTGAATCTGCACATTACTCTTGGAGCACAGTTTGCCAGGAGCACAAAATTCTTTAGCAGATGTTCTGAGCAGATTGTGGATCCTCACGAATGGAAATTGGACCCTCAGGTATTTCTTCAGTTGACAATGGCTTGGGGAACTCTGGACATAGATCTGTTTGCTTCTCCTCTGAATTTCCAACTGCCACTGTTTTGCACAAGGCTATTTCATCCAAATGCCTGGAAAATAGATGCACTATCCTTCAGTTGGAGCAACCTTCACGTGTACGCTTTTCCTCCTTTGCCTCTTCTTCCAAAGATGCTGTTGAAAGTCAGGAGGGACAAGCCTTGCATGATACTTATAGCACCGGATTGGCCTAGTCAGCATTGGTACCCTCTGTTGAGGAGCTTGATTCATGTACCACCTTGGCCATTGCCACAGATTCCTCACTTATTGTCTCAGGAAAACATTTTCTCAATGTCAGGGTGCACTCCCTGCACCTGACAGCCTGGCGCATTCTGTTTTAGAGAAGGAGGACCTTCAGCTCCCTCAACAAGTTTTGGATGTTCTTTTGGAAGCCAGGCGTCCTAGTACTCGAAAAGTTTATGCTGGTAAATGGAAGAGATTTTTTCTTTGGAGTTCAGCTAAAGGCTTTGATGTCGACTTGCCTAATTTGAGTTGTACATTGCAATTTTTGACTGTTTTATTGGACAAGGGTTTATCCTTCTCTTCTGTAAGTGCATGCTGCAGCTATTTCTGCTCACTATGATTGTGACCCTCCTTTATTTTCACATCCATTGGTTAAACAGTTTCTTAGAGGGGCAAAGAATATCAGACCCCCACGGAGGGCTCCTACTCCTACCTGGGATCTTAATTTTATTTTGGAAAAGCTGACTGCCTCCTTTTGAACCTGCAGCTACAGCTGAATTGCAGTTCTCGTCTTGGAAGACTGCTTTTTTGTTGGCTATTACTTCTGCTAGAAGGGTATCTGAATTACATGCCCTCATGGCAGTGGAACCTTTTCTGATTTTTCACACTGACAGGGTTTCCTTACATACTAATCCTACTTTTCTGCCTAAAGTGATTTTTACTGTGGCATTGAACCAGCCTACTTTTTATGCTAACCCCCAAAATGAAGAGGAAAAAGTTTTGCATTCTTTGGATATACATAGGCAGTTGAGGTATTATTTGAGCAGAACCAAAGAGTTCAGAAGATCAACAATTATTTGTTTCTTTTGCTTTGACTTCACGAGGGAAAGCTGTCTCGAAACTAACTATTTCCAAGTGGATTAGCCATTGTATTGCTTTTTGTTAATCATGGTGAGGATGTTCCAGCTGGGATCAGGCCTCATTCTACTAGGGCTACAGCCACTTCTACTGCTTTTTTGAGAGGGGTAGCTACTAAAGACATTCTAGAAGCAGCTACTTGGAGTTCTGTACATACCTTTACAAAGCATTATCATTTACCTCTTTATTCTAGGTCTAGGGCTGGGTTTGCCACTGCAATCTTACAGGGCATGTCAGCAGCTCCTAATACTCTTTAGTTGACCAGCCTCCCTTTTTTCCATTGCTCTGGGATTCTACCCTTGTCAGGACTGCAGCAATGGGAGACTAACATAGTACAGTTTTGTACCTACCATAAATGTAGATGTTAGAGGATCTCCATTGCTGCAGTCCAATTTTCCCTCCCTCCTTCCCCCTTTTTCTTTTTAGGTTGGGGTTTGGGTGGTGTTTTTTGCATTCTGACGTCTGAGGCAAGACTGAGGTTATGGCATCTGTCATGCGCATTTGTACTGGCCCGTACTGATGTCAGTCTCGAGCGCCGATGACCGACGCCGGTTCTAGCCCTTTGGTATTCGGGCCGATGGTGGGCAGCAGAATACCCTTATGTCAGGACTGCAGCAATGGAGATCCTCGAACATCTACATTTATGGTAGGTAGATAACTGTACTTTACCTTAAACATATCTGTTTTAGTAATCCCCAGTTTGAGGCACTGCCATTCAACCAAAGCATTTTTTTCTTGGGGTGCTGGAGGCCAGAGTACTTCCTTAAACAGTCCTACCTTCTCTCCAGTCAACTTCCATGACTACACTGGGTTGAAACTACTAGACTCAAAAATAAGCTCCAGGTCACTAGCCTAGCAATCTCCTAGGGTTGTGGCAACCAGTGGTTTATGGTGTGGGCCTTCTCTGTTTTACTGTGGCTACCAATTACACCACCGTAGTCCAATCCTGCAATGCATACTGGCTACTCTTGTACAGAACTTTACTTCCTCTTTCTAAACAATGTGCTCACTATCAAGCCATTTGCCCGACAGTCAGGCAAGGCCTCACTTATAACTGTTGCCCCACCCATGTGGAGCCAGGCAGCCTTCATTTCCTATTCTGTCCAAATATGTGCAGTCAAGCTACCTAGTACTACCAATTTTAGTCCTAAATTATCTAGTCCTGCAACTGTTTATTTGAATGCAGTCTCAGTATCACACCCTGTGGGACAGGCTGAAGAATGCTGAAACATTACACTAGAATGCAATTGCCATGAGTCTCCAATTCTGCTATCCCTGGTGGGAGGTTGGCATAATGGTTAAGGCATTTTGCCTTATAAACCAAAGGTGCAGGAGCTTGATTCTTACATGGGGTAATTGGCTAGGCCTAAAATGGTCCACAAAGGCAGTTAACTTAGTACTAATCTATGAACCCTCACTGCCTTCTGAAGGCTCAATTCCCACATCATTTCTTCCAGTAGTCTCTGGATCCCAAAGTAGCATGGCTCAACTGCCCTTACAATGGCCAGCCTCATGACAACCACTTGCAAGCTAAATCCCTTCAGTGAACTGACAGTAGCAATTTTCATTTCCCATTTGGCAGATGAAGTTTTACATCCAGCTTTCACTGAACATAGATACTGAAGGTAAACCAAGGCTACTAGAAAGAGAGAGAGACTGGCCAATATTGGGCACAATGCTTTCTGTAGTGTATTCAAATTACACCACAATCAGCTAGTGGAGGAAGAACACATGAAGTTTCTGCTAAAACACTACAAATTTACAAGACAGGTGTTGCAAAAAGCAGCAAGTATTACAACACATGAATTGGGGTCAAATCATTTTGCCAACAGTACCTGGCTAATTCAGTAGAGATAACAGATCTAGATACAAGGCTGCTACACATGAAAAGTAGCTAGTGATATTGAAGGGTTCCCATTGGTGCTTCATAAATGCATTGCAGGTGCAGTATGTCAGAACACACAAGTTCTTACCAAGTATACATACCAATTAAACTGTACATGGAAGCCAGTCTCAATACAGGGAGCAGGACATCTGTACTTCAGTATATTTCATAGTTTTATACAAAAGCCACAATATGGTGTGAAGTTGTCTGCCTCCCATTTGAAGTGCTTTATGCTACTCGCAAAGAGCAATGTTTAGTATACATTTCAAGAAACCAGTAATAGTCAGATAGTGGATATATAAAAAAAATAAGGTACCTACTACGACCTGTTCATACTTTGGACAACTGTTTGGCGACGAGCAGCATGTGAAAAACTGTTAGAATTGTGTTTCCTCTATGGTACTTGCACTAAATGAAGGCCAGAACCATTGTTATTCAGCCTTCACAAGTTAAGCACTTAAAATGCCAAGTTAACTGAAAGGCATGTTCTGTATAACTGATATATCCAACTTTAAAGTTTTACAGTATTGTTGCCACTGGCTCTTTGTACATATACAAGTTGACATGTGTATACTCCTACCAAATACTATTACATTTGGTTATGTTGATGCTATGCCAAACTGCCTTCATGTTTGATCCCTACCGTTTATAGGATTTATATGCAAGTTTTTGTTGCAGGTAGTCATGTTTCCCTAGCTTCTTCACAAAGTGTCAAATTTTGGATATCAGTGGAGAAAAAGCTTGTGGAAAACAGTATGCAAGAACCAGCTTGCACAGACAGTAGGCACTGCATAGCATGAAAAAAAGTACTGCTGCATAACTGTGCATGTGTATACAAAAGCAGTAGCACTTACACAAATTAGGTGGCAGTGGCATGTTCAACTGGCAAGGCAGATAATTCTAAGTAAATGATACATTTGCAGACTGACCATTGTCAGTGTTTTCAGGAATACTTAAAATGGCTGAATGTGCAATTAAGATGGTGTGCTGGAGGGAACACTTCAGACTGTACTCACACAAAGCTGATTGCAGGGTGGGAAATGGGATACTCTTGCTATGAGGACTTGAATATGGGAGGAGCAACTTAAATGAAGCAGATCAAAGTAGAGTAAAAATCTCAATAAGCTGGTAGTCTAGGAAGCTTATTTCATAAAGTCTATCAGCAGGAAACATTTGTAAGAGGCACAAGACAACACACTCAAAATAAGCTGTTCACTAAGTGAATGAACAGTCATAACAGTCCTATGGGCACTAGTGCATTATGGGCAAGATTTCTAGAGGATGTCTACCCCCAGAAAGTTGTAATTCTCCTATAGTTGTCCTTTAACTGTGCAAGCAGTAGCAAAACTAAAGGAAAGCAGCTGCACACTTAAGCAAAACTAAAGGAAAGCAGCTGCACACTTAGTTCACAAGTAGTGTCTTCCTTAACCAACCCTGCCACACAAAATCCAATAATCTTAAGTATCCCAATGATTTGAGAACTGGGAGCTTTGACGGGAACTAAATAGTACTGCTTTTAAGATGCACCTTGGGACCACAAGCAGTAAAAAAAGTGGCCATTACTTGGCAAAAACTCTCATGGCCACACGGAGCAGTGCTGGCAATTAAGCCAAAAAGGAAACTTGTCCCACCAGCACAGGACCAACAAAAGCAATCCAGCCAAGATACTCAACCTTCAACAACCCAATAAATGCATGTAGAAACAAGGGTTTGGAACAAAACCGACAAAGCCAACTTACTGTACCCTTCCACAAGTGCACCCAGCACACCTCAACTATACAGATTCACAGCCTATCCAGATGTGGCTATGTTGGTCCTTCTGGCAAAACATTTTAGCTAGAAAATGGAGGATAGACAAACCCTTCAGAAAAATTCATGCTACTGCAAATGTTCAACCAAGCTTGCAAGAGCAACAAGGTCCCCACCATGGGACAAAGGTGGGTTTGCCTACATTTCTTGCTCCAAGAGGATGAAAGGTATAGGTTCATAGATTAGTATTAAGCTAACTGCCCTTGAGCCATTTTAAGCCTAGCCAATTGTCCTTTGTAAGACTCAAACGCTGCACCTTGTGTTTGTAAGGCAAACACCTTAACCATTAGGCCACCAGATTTACCCATACATTGAGGATTTCATCTGCCAATGGGGCATTTTCACCTTCACCAACTTACACTACTTACCATAGAAAAGTAGTTTACTTCCTGCCAATTAAAGAAGCACAAAAATTTGAAACTGTCAAGCTTTACCAAACTTGTTTATTATACTGGATAATCTGTTACGACCAAATCAAGACAACCATTTACTTTTACATTTTTAATAGACAAACCCCCAGGCTCCTAAATTGCTTGCATTCTGTATATCCCCATGAGACTGCAGACTTTCCCATGAAACATTAGAATCGGACAGCCAACTTTGCTTCCTTCAGCAGGGTACACTTCAAGTCACATATGGCCAAGTCTCTAGTTCCATGTCACAGGAGTCACATATGGCTATAGTCTAGGTCCACATCACAGAAGTTGCCTGAAATCAGGGGGAAAAAATAAGCAGCATTCAGTTTAACACCTTCTGGAGATTCTGGACAGGTTAAAAAGCACAATACAAACATCAGAATGCACCACTCTATCACTGAAAAGTCAGACTGGGGCGGTACCAATTAACATCATAGCACATTTATATGGATGAATATGCAATTCAAATGTATTGAATCCATGCAAGACATACTAAAAAATTCCTGACCTTGCATTACATGCAGTTGTACTCAAGCCACTCGAGTAGTTCAGCACTGGCCCAAACTTGTCAATGGCAACATTAAAAGCAAGACCTAAAATTAAAAACAAAAATGCATTAAAGTCAAAGCCTGCTAATCCTGCTGGTCTCAGAACATACCAGTCATTCATTAAAACTCAGACTGGGGCGGTAACTGTTCATCACAGACCAGTAAATACTGTGACAGTCGAAAGTTGCTACTGGAAATCTGAAGCCAAAACCCTCCTTTGCAAGAGCCCCCCCCCCCCCCCCAAACCATGGCCTGAATAGATATGAAACTGTTCAGCAGTCACAGGCACCCTTCATATATATATTGCACTTGCAGCTTAAACAGGCACACAGCTTATAGGCTCAACAGCCTGTGGTGCATTTTTAAGCCTAATCAGGTAGCTCATGACAAACAGCTCTACACCAAGTAGACACCTTTGCCAACCTCACAACCAGCATGAAATATCAAGGCAGACTAGCAGGCAGTTACTGCTTTCAGATTTAAAGATCTCATCAATATTCAGAAGAACGAGATTCCAAATGATTCATCATTTAGCAGAAACCAAATGCCAAGTAAGAGTAAAGCAGTCTTTAATTCCAAATGACTGATGTGATAAGACAAGGCCTGCTGTCCCACAACACATACTACAGATATTCCTAACCTTTAACTCAGAAAGGGGCAAGGCAGCCACTTAAAAAGGCATATCTCCAGTTGTAGGGCAGCACAGGGCCACTTCTGTTAGTAACTCTGCAGCTGTAGTGTAACAGTATTTCATAACACCACTGAACATGCACAGGTGCAACCCAAGGATTTAACCAGTTTCTCAGATGTTCAAAACTAGTCATTATTTATTCATAGTGAGCTAAGTTGAGACTCATCACTGAAACTGGACCAAGCATAGAGAGAATTATGGACAAACTACAGAACTGGTGAACACTAAATGGTTGAACTTACCAGTTTATCTCAAGCAGCCTTACTGGCTTCCAAGCTCTTCATGGAATCTTATAAAAGCTAGATCAGCCATGACACTGAGAATTACCATGAAAGGGAAGTACAGCTTTGTGGACTATTACTACAGCTGAAAAGCTACCCAACACAAGGATTGAAGAGACTAGTTTTGGCAAGTGGCCTATTTGCATGAGCTTTCACAGCCCAGATACAGTAGGGAAGCTGCAGCTTTGCTTACAAGTGCTACATAACCAAGATACCCCATGAAGTGTCAAGTCAAAACCACAGCCCCTAATAAACTTTTAGTGAATACAATTTTAGGGACAGGTAGTGTACATGCTAATATCAAGGGTAGCATCAAATCAAGTTCAAACACAAGTGTCAGTTTACTCATTTGAAGATTTTGACTCAAGTGAAAAGCTGCATCCCATCAGACAGTTCTGTTTTGAACCAGTTATCCTCATTTCACACTGGTGGGACCAGTGGGTTCACCTTTACAGGCTCTGGAACCAACTCAGCATGTAAGATAACTTATTTCATCATTGGGATGACATGACAGTAAAAATGCAAGTTTAAACACTTACCAAGTACATTTCACCCAGTTGAGATGGCCGATCTAAAAAAAAAAGGAAATGAAGCCATTTCAATCTCGGACCAAAGCAATTTCCCCTCTAATGCAGCACAGCTATGTTCAGTTTCTGTAAAGTGATTTACATTTGACCCAACCAGTACCATGCACCCCAGATTATAACTAAAGCAGAAGTTTTCTGGCCAACTAATGTACTACACCCTAGCACAAGTAAAGTGCAACTCCCTAGTTTGATCAGAGCTTTGGTGACTTTCAATGCCATGAGGCAGAGCCGTCCACTTAAGGGTTTAACCCATCTTCATCCTTTCAAACATGTACATTAATCTGAAATGTTTTGGCAAATCTAATCTCTCAAGCCATCCCAAACATTCTCAGCAATACTTACAAAGACTGAAGCCTCAGTTTGTCCAAATACATGGATGAGGAGCATTTGGCCATCATAACCTAAGGAGAAGGAATAAGTGTTAGATATTCTGCTAGTCATTGTTTTAACATTTATGTGCTGTTCTCAGATGCAAGGAGACATCAAAACACTAGTCAGACATATGCTTGTCTTGGTAATCATCACAGAACAGCTGCAATTATGGACCTAACACTTGGGATTAACCCACATATTAATTCAGTCGAAGGCAGCCTAGGTCATCTGTCTTAAGATGAAGCAACCCATACTAAAGCCCCTTATCCACAATTTTACAACAGTTCGCCAAATGTCAATGTCAACTGTCTCCCAGTAACTTCACCCCCACTTCACCTCTAGGTGAAGGCCCTTTTAGTAAATGTTTCATAGGCTTGGTCCTGCCACGTGGATTATTCCACCTGATCTGACAAGAATTGCTGCCCAATTTCATTGTAAGAGCACTTAAATGCATCACAGAAATTGCTAGCAAGTTTGCCATCTACTCTTTCTAAGCTATAAAAGCAGATGGCCAAGACAAGTGCTTGTATGCTCAGTTTCTCTCCATATAATAGTTGTAAAATAAATATAGTCCAAATTCTCCATAGTCTAGTGCATGACTTGCAGTGCACCCAGGCCTGGGTTCTTGCTGAAAAAGCAATTTGGACTGTACTAAATGCCTGATTAAGAATGAACAGAGCATCATTAATGTTCACTTTGATGAGTCAAAAGTAATTTAGCAGTATAGTGCAATGGAAGCATCTACGCAGCTACAACATGTCAAATCTACCACATTAATCACACTAAAATGACAAATGTAGGGTTGCTACACTGCACATAATCCTAGAACTAATTGCATAGGCACTTTAAATTGCCTTGAGAAAAGTGGTTTGTGTGGAGGATTCTATAACCCTTACAGAATGGTGAGGGCTGGGTAATTTCCAACTACTGAAACAGTATCAGGTTGTGAATATCCAACTCTTGCCTAACTTCTGCACACTATGCACACCAAGACAAGTCACTAACATAATAGCTCAACAGCAAGAAAGCTGGCTAAAGAGTTTACAAATTGTTAGGAAAAACTGAACAGCATCAAGATGTGCATACTACACACTCTCCATCAGAACTCCACCATGCTTGTTTTCTTTCATAAAACTCAGTCGAACGAGACTTTCAGTCATCACATGGAGGTGCCAGTACAAGCAAAAAGATACCACTTAATTTTTTTAACCAACCTGAAAAGCATCTGTGTGGCATTTACTCCCCAGGATCATTCTGAAATGAAAAAGGACCGTTCTGAAATGAAAAAGGTAAACCTCTTTAGATCCTTGTATACTTAATTTAGCAAAGTACCATTTTCAAATGGAAGCAAACAAACTCTGCTGCCCACCCCACCAAGGGGGCAAGCCAACTTTTGTTTCAGCCTAAAAAGCTGCAGCAATACCACTGTTGTAGCAGTACAAGTGCCCCTAACAAATTGGGGGACTCACCAAGTTTAGTGACAAGGTTGACAGCCCCCCCATCATGATTAGGACACCCTCCAATGCATGCACATTGTAACCAAGGACTGTGGCTGATGTCAGCTTATTCATGGGGCTATCATTTAGTTAGCAGCACATTAAACACTCAAGTTAGAGTGAAAAGTTTGATCAATTGAAATTAATATATTTTATAGTCTGAGTTTGTGACAATGGCCTTTGCCATTTTTGATAACAGGTGCAATTATTGCACAATCCACTACAATATGGAATGCCAGCAACCATTAGCAAAGCAAGGAAATGCTGCACTGTGTTAAATTATATTAAGGGGACTACTGTTCCACACCCTCCAAATTTAATACTTAAAAATGCTAGATGGTGAAATCAGCAGCCACCCTTGTAACATCCTATGCTGGTCTACAGACCAGTGTCTATTAATATCACAATCACTGTTCAAGTTAAGAGCAGTATTCTAAAGAATAGGACAGAAAGGCACCCCTAGCACTAGCAAGTGTCACTCAGTATCTGGTAAAGGGTTGTCTCCACTGAGCACTTCAGAAAGAGAGAGTTCAGTGTTCTTCATCCTTGCAACACTTGAAAGTGCACCACCTCCCAACAAGACCCAGATGTACACTAACTCACTCCCAAGTAAAAACTTGCACTGAAACACCTGCTTTAAAGGACAGCCACACCCCCAAACAGGTTTCATTATGGCTTTGTGTTTCGTATATTTTACCACTGTAGGACTAAATTTTACACAATTGTGTCTGACCACACATGGTGTTTGGCATCTTGAAGAAATCCTGACCTACCTCTAGGTATCCCACAACGCTGTGCATGTCAAAAAAAAAAAAAAACCACCAAATAGGCCTTTCTTCCCAAAGCTCCTGTCACTGCATTGAGTTTATATGCATACACTGCAGTTTGTCATTTAGTTTTAAGTAATATTTCATGCCATCAATGACTACTTACAATAGTGCAAATGCCACAGAACAGACTCTGCTTTTTACAATGGCTAAACTGCAGCTAAAGTCAGAATTTTTCCACTTTGATCCTCTCCCATCACACAACTTCCCCAGCTGTCAAAGTTGTTTGTGTCTTGGCATTTCATGGTTAGGGGTCGCCACAGCGGAACTCCGGTCCACTGATTGGTAGTTTATTTTTACATGCAGAGTTTCCAGCCCCGACGCACAACCTTCAACGAAGGTATGCCCAATCATGCATGTCTCCACATAGAAGATGCTCTAGCTGACAATCAAACTGGACAGTCTTACTGAGAGGCAGCAATGCTACCATGGCAACACCCCCCCCCAAGCTATGCCAAGGGTAATTTGATACACTACCTGCTGTGATTGACAGCTCACAGCAGAAGTTAATGTTTACTTACTCTAGCTTACTTTCTGTATGGGTAGGGGAAGGACCCAAGCGCTGTGGCAAACCATGGGTGGGTTTTTAAAACTGATGGTGATGACAGTTTGGAGGGAAATGGCCCGAAAGCCACCTGTATCCAGTGGCCCCGATAATGAATTGGAAGACTTTTCCAGGGCACAATAAATTTTTGAAAGTGAAAGCACCACAGTACAGTAAGGTACTGTTTTAATGGAAACAGTCAATTTAAAATGTTTTAAGCACTGTGAATTAAGGGGGCATTTAATAGAATCCCATTCTTAACATGGGAAAACGGGTCCAAAAACATTAGCATGAGCACATAGCAACTAAACAGAAATAACGTAAAGAACGTTATTACGTACCACAATATTACGCTTAAATGGAGAAAATAGAAAGTATGGGGCAGCTCTAGTGCAAGAAGTCTACACAAGGCCAAAAACAATCGGTAGTACGAAGACCCGCGGGGAAAGATTTTGCAGCAGCATGATTTTTCTAAAGACTTCAGTGCGAAACCCCAACGAGTCAGTGACTTCAAGCCTCCGACTTGGAACACGTTTTAAACCAGTCATCGACATTAGAGCAACTCGCTCTATGTAACAAAAGTGGTCCACCTTTTGGAAAAAGACTTTGAGTACTATGAGCGTTTTAAAAAAAAGAGTAGCCCAACATACTGCCAGTAGCTGCAATAAACTTGGGACACTAACAATCATACCACTACGGGGGAACCCATCCAAAATCCTCCGGACAAAATGTGTTGGAGCTATTACATACATAGGAGTGTTGCAGGCTTTCATGGCCTACTAGGTAACCTATTCCTCATTCATAACGTGGTATCCAACCGCCAATTGCAGCCTACAGGTCCACCCCATATACTTCACTGAAATACACTGTTCCACTACAAAACATAATACTCACCGTTCCTTTAGCTAATATGCTAGGTCAACACTATAGTGCGAAAAACTTTTAGCTTATTTTTGTACTACGCACTACTGAAACCACGTTTACAAATTTAAGCCAGCCTGATGTAATTCGTCAAGTTAGACTGCCTCTAAATATATAAGTTACATTAAGCAGTATTATAAGCCTTAATAGCCCATAGAGGTTCAGCGTGTTCAGAAAGTTTTAGATCCTCACAGCGTTTCAGAACAGGTCTGTGATTTACAGTTTTCATCATTAATCACGCCAAAACATTTATCAGCCACCTATTTGGTCAGCTCCAACTAAAAGATAAGCTAAGCTTAATGGTCTAATTCTCCATTTTTGTAATATATACGTTACAATTAAATCTACACAAACAATGCATAAATATCACGTGCACTCACACTAACAGAAAAAAAACTAAAGAGAACTACATACCTCTAAACGCAAACCCAAATAGACTAAAACTATGGCGGGGGGCAACTTATATAATGCTGCTGCCGCAGAGCATCCTGGGACTTTCACAATTATTTTGAACAATTAATTTCACCGAATAATAAATATAAATCAAATTTATGTTTAGAGTGAAACAACTGCTACGTTACAATAATTATCACGCATTTTATTCATTTCCCGTAATTTACACCGACAGAAAGAAGTTTCGAACTTCATTCAAAAAATAAGTGGCTCTTCCACGTGACAAGTATGAGTTGCGTCACGTGCATAAAACGTTTCTTAATTGCGTTGCTTTGGAGATGTGTACAACTGTTTGAAGTATAGTTATTTGTCGGTTGAGGTCGAGGATAATGCTTTACACTGAAGCACGATACCCGATTTATAACTGCGTACATTATTTTCTTGTGTTTCTTATTTATACGTGGGATGTGTGGGTTAAGCGACAGAGCCGGACTGCAGAGATCCCTCTTCAAGAAAGACGCCTGATTTAACTCGGGATGTAATCTAAGCTACTAGAAGACTGAAGACATTTTTGCAAAATTTGTATAATTTAGTGCTTATCCCATCTGCCTTAAAATAGTTATAGCGTTTGCTACAGCAAGTGCTACAAGTGTTTTGTTTTTTGTTTGTTTTTTTTAGACAGATCTGCTGCTAATTTGTTTTCCTTAAATGCAGTACAGATAAAGTTTTGTTCTGTGTCTTCTCAAAGTTTCGAAGTATCACAAACCGTGCAATGCCTACGTATTAGACATTTATTTTTGGCACTCTAGGTTTCGGCTATAATCTATTCAAGATAATTATGTGTAGTTGTTTTGCTGAAAAAAGGTGAATTTGCAGATCTGTTTTTCTGAGCTGCTCTTCCATAATCATCTCTCATCAACTTCTAAGTGCAAGAAATCTGGACAGCGCCTGCTGAAATGTGGAGGGGACAAGGACCAAAAATAGGAACATGTTTTAAATGTTTCTAGTATAAACTTAGAAAGCGGCTAGAATAACCGGTACATTTTCTGGAGGATATGAATTCTGAAACTCAAATGTACTTATGGCTTTTCCCAGTTCGGGGTCACCACAACAGAACTCCGGTCCGCTCATGATTGGCAGTGGATTTTTATGGTGTCGAGTTGCCAGCCCAACCTTCAACAAAGACACACCCATTCATGCTCGCACCTACCTGCATGTCTTTAGCGTCACTCGACCGCGGGGAGGGCAGACTCCACACAGAATGCGCTCCAGTCGGGAATCGAACGGGAGAACCTCTTGCTGTGAGGCGACAACGTTAACTGCCGCACCACCATGGCTATTGCTGAAACTCAAATGTATGTCATTATTTGGTGACTTCAGTCCTCAGATCATCCCAATGATTTCCAGAAAACCACACATTTTATAAAGAACAAATTAAGAGGCAAAAATCTGGACAGTTGAGATGTATGCCTCCATCCCTGATTATTTAATTCCAAAACCCTTTAAATGCTAGGAACATATATTGCCAGAAACTGTGATAAAAGCATTGCCTTTGTCTGGTCAATAATATAGCAATAACCCATGCCTGGGTGTGGGTAATGCTGGATTTACCCACGGTTGGCGTGGTTCGCCCTCGGGACAAAACAAAGCCAACCGTGGGTAAATACAGCATTACCCATACCCAGAAGTGGGTTATTGCTATTATACCATGACATTATTTAAGAAAAGAAACTATTACTTTTCTTAAATAATGGCATAGTATAATGCCTGTTTACTGCCCTTCCGCAGATGTCTGGCATCTCCGTTGCTTATTTTAAAACTGCCTTGCTATGTTAAACCCATTTAACATAGCGAAACAGTAAAAAAAGCAACTGAGATCTTGCTTTCTCCGTTGCTTTTTTTTTTAAAACCTGTCTCGCTATGTTAAATGGGTTTAGCATAGCGAGACAGCTTTAAAATAAGCAACGGAGATCTCCGTTGCTTATTTTAAAGCTGTCTCGCTATGTTAAACCCATTTAACATAGCGAGACAGTGTTTCAAAAATTGAGTTATACTAATGGAAAAAAGTCCGGGCGACCGGACCTTTTTCCATTAGTATAACTCGATTTACAATGTGCACGCTGGCCAATCAGCATGCACGTTTTGGGGGGGGGGTCATGGTATAATTAAGGTGTTGACATCCATTTATTTGCATTGTATAAGCATGCAGTTAGGTAACTTAAAATGGCAAGCAACATAGTCAGTATTTTAATGAACTAAGTCATTTAAAGGAAAACTCCGGATTAGAACTAAAAATGTTTTTTTTCAGTCTATCTTTGTTTCCAGACCTATTTTAACATCTAAAAAGTGCTTTATTAGTAATTTTAGCTAGTTTACCACAACATGGCTACCGATGGGGCTTGCTATAGCAATGTGATCTTCTCCTTCAAGCCTTTTTCTTTCCCATAAAGCATTTCAAGTCTCCTTTCTGTGACTCATGCCAGACATAAGGAAGTAACTGTGAATTCCCATGCCATTGACCTGCTTCTTTTCTGTTGCTAATCACCCTCATTGATGTTTAGATCAGAGCTTGCTTTGCAGTATAATTTAAAGTTATCTAGCAGCAGACAGACTTGTAGCTAAATTGGATGCCTTTGTTCTAAGTGTTCCTTTGTAGTCCAGCATGAATTGACAGTCCCCTCCTCCCACACTACTGCAGAGGTGTGAAAACTGTCACTGCAACTGACTGCTCACAATAGAAAGGAAGGGAGTGTCACTTCAAATGTCTTCCCCTCTGCCTGCAGAATCATTTGTTAGGCAGCAGCAGAAAGATTTATGTAAAAAATTTCAAATTAAATTTCGTAAAACAGTTGATAATTTTTGATTATTTCATTGTGTACACTTTTTATTTCCTCCTTATTTCTACAAGACATTATGTTAACTTGTGTTTTACAATCTCTTTTAGGAACATTAGCCTAGTGACATGTTGTTTTTGTATTTAACATGACATTTTCATCATCTCCACACATGTTGAAGGACTGTAAAACAGTAGATAGCAAATCTGTGTCTATGATGCTGGCACAGTAAAATTATGTACTGAAAACTCACTGTTTTCCATACTCCATGCAGTGAATTTTTTTTTTTGGGGGGGGGGGGGCTACTATAGCAATAACCCACGCCTGGGTGTGGGTAATGCTAAATTTACCCACAAAGCCAACCGTGGGTAAATTTAGCATTACCCACACCCAGAAGTGGGTTATTGCTATTATACCATGACATTATTTAAGAAAAGAAACTGTTACTTTTGTTAAATAATGGCATATATGTATAATGCCTGTTTACTGCCCTTCCGCAGATGTCTGGCATCCGCGGCAGTTCTGATGTACTGCGCAGGCGCGCAGTACATCAGAGCTGTGGGCAAAAGCAACGGAGAAAGCAAGATCTCCGTTGCTTTTTTTTAGTGTCTCGCTATGTTAAATGAGTTTAACATAGCGAGACAGTTTTAAAATAAGCATCGGACATCTCCGTTGCTTATTTTAACTGTCTCGGTCTGTAAGACTCATTTAACATAGCGAAGTCACTAAAAGCAACAGAGATCTTGCTTACTACGTTGGTTTTTTTTAAAACACTGTCTCACTATGTTAAATGGGTTTAACATAGCGAGACAGCTTTAAAATAAGCAACGGAGATCTCCGTTGCTTATTTTAAAGCTGTCTCGCTATGTTAAACCCATTTAACATAGCGAGACAGTGTTTTAAAAAAACGAGTTATACTAATGGAAAAAAGTCCGGGTGACCGGACCTTTTTTCATTAGTATAACTCGATTTACAACGGGCACGCTGGCCAATCAGCGTGCACGTTTTGGGGGGATCATGGTATAATAATTATTTTGTGCATGTATGTATCACTTGCATAATGCATACAACTGAGGCATTTGGGAGCTTAATATGATCTTCTCTAATTCAGCTGAAACTATTTAGCAATCCTTTATCCATATTAGTAAATTTACTTAGGCCCTCCCTGCCTTTCTTTGTGCATATTACAAATCTTACTGCTCCACTGGTCATAAATGAGCTGTTAATTGGCAGTAGACACTACTCAGCCAAACACAGTTATTCATATTTTTCACATTACTAATTTGACTTGGGTCTCTTTGAAACAACAAAAGATACATGTGCAGTTCGCAGAAAACACCACGTAAGAGGGTTTACACCCTTCACTCAAATTAGGATTGCAAGCGGCCACGGTGGTGCAGTGGTTAGCATTGCCGCCTCACAGCAAGAGGTTCTCCAGTTCGATCCTTGGCTGCGGTGCCTTCTGTGCAGAGGCTGCATGTCCTCCCTGTGCTCCGGTTTCCTCCCACATCCCAAAGACATGCTGCAGGTGGATTGGACACTCTAAACTGGCCCTAGGTGTGAGTGTGTGCGCCTTCTATGGAATGTTGGGTGCCGGGCTGGCAACTTGACACCGTAAAACTCCACTGCCAATCATGAGCAGACAAGGTGATCCGCTGTGGTGACCCCTAACTGGGAAAAGCCGAAAGAAGAAGAAGCATCCAATTTGCAGTTGTACTAACTAAAACTTGTCAAGTCAGGCAGTAAGCACACCAGAGTAATACTACTGTCAGTGTCATGAGTACAGAATGACAATTTTGACTCCATAATTTTCCTGTCTACGTTATTACAAGTCACTGTACCAGCCAGTGCTGTGTGCCCTTTTGGCAATATTGCACATCTTACTCCAAGTTCTCCTAAATATTGTCACCTGAGATACAAAAGCACATGTCATAGCGCTCTCCCCTTTGTGTAAATGGGTGTAGGCCTTACAAATTACTTAAGGATACATAAAATACATGCATCACATCACACAAACCCCTTTGCCAGCAAATTGGTGACTGCTGCATAATGTTACGCTGTCTCACACTGTGCATCAGACATTAGTACATGTTCACACAAGTTACAGTGTGTCAAGGTTACCAGCTATCATCATCTGCACAGGTGACAGGGAGCACACTGTACAAAGGCTTGGACTATAAACGCTGTTAGGAGGGCAGAACTGCCACACAGGATTTTGAACATTGTGATTCCTGTGCCATGTCACCACCCACTTGCTACTCAGGCTCATGTCTAACAATTAATGTCTTCTCAGTGACTGTGCAAGAGTGTCTATGGAAATTGGTTCCTGCTAGTTACATGAGCTCAATGTATTTTTGGTTTACAGTACATACTTCATACATACAACGGCTTTGCTTAGTATGATTTTTGCCTTTATCCCTGTGCATGGCCTAATCAAATTCAGTGCCCTACTGCAACTGACAGACTATCTGTAATATCAAGGTCTCTCAAATAAAAATAATGATGCAGTTACATGTATGAAATAGTCCTCTATCCTCCACCCAGGTAAAGTGAGTACCCCTCCTACTAACATCCCTCACTCCTCCGAAAATATTGCTACCTCATTCAACACACACTTCACACAAACCATACTATCACTAGCTATACAACACAACCCCCCTCCCCTCCAATCCACACCTTCAACTAGTAATCTCCCCACTGTCTTCTCTTTTTCTCCTATTCCTACCTCTAACATAAAAAAACTCTTTACTAAACTTAATCCCACCAAATTAGCAGCAGACAATCTCCCAAGTGAATACCTACAAAACGCAGCTGATGCTTTGGTTACCTAGTACACATCTTGATTAACCGATATCTGTCAAAGTTACATTCGCACACTATGGAAAGTATCACATACAATGCCCCTCCACAAAACTAACCAATTACCGACCCATAGCTATTCTCTCTCCACTCTCCAAAATAACAGAGATGCATTCACTCTTTTGTCTCAAAGTTCCTCCTTACTAACTACCTCCATTATCCAATACTCAGCATGCTTTCCGACCAAACCATAGCACCACCACTGCCTTATTCACCTTTACTAACACTGTCCTTCAGCATCATATCAATGCCTATCTTTCTTCTGGTACTTTCCTAGACCTTTCTAAAGCATTTGACATGGTCCCACACAACCAACTCATCTCTGTCTGCAATAACCTATCCTTCTTTCAGTCAGTGACCAACTGGTTTCAGTTACCTGTCTGACTGCAAACAATCCGTTGTATGGCAGAGTGACATCTCCCCAACTACCTGTCTCTATCAGGGTTCCCCAAGGATACATCCTTGGACCCCTACTCCTCTGTCTTTGCACCAATACCCTAGCCTCTGCCACCAAACATGGCACACTCATACAATATGCAGATGACTCAACCATCATCTGCTCAGACCAGTCCCAACCCAAACTGCAAGAAGTCACACTGGAAGCCTTTTCCTCTGTTGAAACTTGGTTATCCAATGGCCAATTGATACTCAACCCAAACAAAACTAAACTACTCATCTTCCAACCCATCAAACTTACTCAAAACAACTCTCACTTTAGCATCACAGCAAAAGACAACACTATACACCCAACAGGAGACACCAAATTGCTTGTAGTGGAAATAGACAATGAACTACAATTTGACATTCACATATCCATGACTGGTACGGCGGTAGCGTTGTTGCCTCACAGCAAGAGGTTCTCCCGTTCGATTCTCAGCTTGGCTTGGGAGTGCCTTCTGTGTGGAGTCTGCATGTCCTCCCCGCGGTTGGGTCGTGTTCGAAAGACATGCATGCGTAAATGGGTGTGTCTTCGTTGAAGGTTGGGCGTCGAGCTGGCACGTCGGCGTTTCGTAAAAATCTACTGCCAATCATTAGTGGACTGGAGTTCCGCTGTGGCGATCTTTTACCGGGAAAAAGCCGAAAGACAAAAAAAAAACATATCCATGACCATAAAAAAAGTCCACAAAAATATAGGAGCGTTACACAGAAATAAGCAACTTCTCACCAAAGCAGCAAAGATTTCAGTAATAAATTCTCATCTTATCTCAACCCTATGGTATGAGTCTCCAATATATACCAACCTAAGGCAATACGATCTAAGCAAGCTAGAGACCTGCTACACCAAAATCACCTAATTCGCCCCAGGGCCATTCTACTGTGGTCACCATTGTCTCTCACTTGCTGAATTGGGCTGGCTTGAACTCCCTCACCACCTTCAATGGTATCAGCTCACACTCGCCCACAAACTAGTAAGCCATCCACTAAAAGTCCCATCCCTCCATAATCTACTCTGACCCTATCGCACCACCAGACCACTAAGATCCAGCAAGAAAAATCACTTACAGGTCACTAAAGCCAATAACTCTTCTAGAGAAGCACTATTCCCTTGTGCCATAGCCAAATTAGGGAACTCCCTGCCAACCACAATTACCTCCATACCATCATGCACCCACTTCAAAACTTTACTAAAAGTGCACCTCAAAATATGCTGGCTATGCCCTTGCAACTCCACTTCTAATATCACCCACCCCAAACACCCACTACCTTTCTTTCCACCCCACTAGCTACCTTGATTATTGCAAGCTCGGATGGTCATAAGCCTAACTACTTATAGAGCAGGAACTTAATGTAACAATTGTTACTGTCTGTTAAGTACTTCACAGATAAAGATTCTAGTTGTGTACTGATGTTCTTTGTTCTTCATCTGTAACTATGTTTGTACTTGTTAATTGCTATGTTGATCAGATTGTTCATTGCTATGTAAATCCAATGTAACTATTTTCTGTATATTTTAACTGTAGATATTTTCTCTGTGGGCCTCCGCTGAAAATGGACCTACGTCCAGTCGGACACTCACGGTCAACAAATGTAAATAAAATAATGCTATTATTATGATGTGCTGATACATCTGCTACGTGTACTCGTCCAGTAATCCAATTTGGCAGTTATCAATGAGCTGAATCTACAGTAAATGAATAAGTTTTATATATTCTGAGAGATTATTTGAATTTTCAATTATATTACTTTACACCCTTCTAGTTAATGAGTTAACAATTACTGGTGTCACAGCAACAGCCAAAAAAAAATTTAAAGAATAAAAAAGCACTGCACTGTAATATGCCAATCGATACTTTCTAAGCGATGAGCTTCTAACAGTGTGATCTGCATCACCTGAGCACTTTTTAAAAACATGAAAAAAAGGAAAAATTAAGGAATGTTCATACCTCTCAACCTCTGACAGTAAGAAATATGGACAAATGCCATCCAAAGGTGGGAACAAAGACTTAGAAACAGGGACAGATTATAATTATTGCTCTTGTGAACTTAGATAGTTGATAGAGTAACTGTGTTTGTTGTAACATGCATTGTATGAAGGCTCTGAAGTATGACAAGCAAATATAAGTCATTATTTAGTGTCTTCCTTCCTTAGATCATGCCACTGATTTGCCAGAAACACACACATTTTCTGACAAACACACCAAAAAGTGTTGTCAAAAATCTGGACATTCCACGAAAATCTGACTCATAAAAGTATTTCTTCTGCTGAAGAGTACACTCTTCTGAAGCATTTGGGGATCAATGATGGGCTGGTGCTTCCCTTTGCTGGGAAAATAATTTCCCTTGTGGAAAAAAGGTTGCATTTTGTAAATGTTGTCAATGCTTTATTATTTTTATCTCCAGGAAACTTAGTAGTATTGACTTGTAATGAACTCTCAAGACTGTAACTTACTTTTAAATGGATCACTTGTTTATTCATGTCATTTTAAAAGTACTGTAAGATAACTGAAAACATTTTGAAGGAATCCTCCAAGATCATGGTGTTGACTCCCTTCTGGTCCAGGCAAACATGGGTCTCCCTTCCTTTGGAAATGGCCAAGGGCAATTACCACAAGCTTCCTCACAGACTGGACCTACTCACACAAGAACAAGAGTGATTGATACACCCCAGCATCAGTTACCTTCAAATGACTGCATGGATGATGCAGTCATAACTCCTTTTAGGCACCTGTTTACTGAGGACGTGCAGTAGGTACTAATGGAGACAAGAAAGCCTGCTACTAGAAAACCATATATTAGCAAATGGAAAAAATGTTCTAGCTAGTGCCAACAACGTAACCAGCACCCGTTCAGGGCTAGTTGTTTGCTGGTTTTACATTATTTATTTGAGTTACTATCCTATGCCTTTTCTTATTCCTCTATCAGGGTTCATTTATCAACCAGTTGAGAATGTCTGTCTGTGGATCCTGCTCTTTCAATGCAGTCTCATGTCAAAATGTTCTTGCTATGGGCACAAAGCAGGTGGTCCACAGCAGCTAGCCACCATGTCCAAGTTTCAAGCACAACCGCTGTAACACAGGACCATTTTTTAAATTATCATAAAATTATGTACCAATCAAAAGGCAAAGAAAAAAATATTACATCTATTACCAGGGCATACACATCCCTTATTTGACCCACTGACAGTGATGAAACATACTATTAACACACAACATTGTAGACCAAATGTTAATTCAGTGAGAGGTACATAAATAGTGCACACAAAACACATTTCGTGTTTCATAACAAGCATGACATTAGCCTCACCAACAGAACTAATTTGGCCAAAAGTGAGGACTCCACCTCCCCCAGTAAACCTGTCACCAGTGCAGTGCCATGGGGGGGGCATGCTGTGCCCCTTAATGTTTGACATTTATTTCTCATAAGACCAGGGCAAAGTAGATTGCAATCAGTGAAACTGGTGATCCAAAGACTAACTGGGAATAATTACAGACTCCAAAACCATGTCAAAATTGTACAAGGACAAACACAATAGGCATGGTGTACAACGAAATGCAAAAATAAAAAAAATATTACTCCCTTTGGAGATGCAGAAAACACAAACAACAGTACAGACACCACCCACCAGCATTCCAACTCAGTGGTGTGAGATCTGGGAACACAAGTTTATAGGAATGTGACATTTTCTGTAAGAAAAAACAGATTTGCTGCAATAGTTGGGCATTGTAAGTACTTAGGTAAGCCTCTATCCATTAATAGTACAGGGGCAGTCTTGTAGTAAATTTTATATTGCCCATCCATTGTTACAAGTTGAACTTTGTTTACATGGTTGGGGATTCGGTGCCAGAGCAGCAGTATTCTCTGTGCTACACCAATCCCAACCAACCATTCTGTTGATATTGCAGAAGAGGTTTATATCTGTAAACTGGGTATTTATGATGCCATCTGACTCTGTGATGTGGAGTAAATACATCAGTATTGGGTCAGAGAATGCCTTGTATGCCAGACACTGGTCTGGTTCTGAGTCTAGTGTTCACTCTACATAATACAGAGAGAAGATTTGAGAAGGCCAACCCACTTAGGTTCTTCCTTCCTCTCTCCTTGCACTTTACTAACAAATATATATATATATATATATATATATATATATATATATATATATATATATATATATATATAATCTACTTTTACTGTATTTGTGTTTCCTCCTACTTTATTTTGTTTTTGCCTCTTCTTAAAAGTACTCAATGTTATTTATTCTGCTGCACTTATTGCTGCTTGGTAGTAGCCTGATTAAATTGCAATTGTTATTCTAAGTCTTTTGGTTTAAGCACTTGGGCTTCATACCGGTTGTTTTACATTAAGAAGGTTTGTGGTCTGCACTGTTGTGGCAGGACAGGTAGCTTACATCCTTCTAAGCTGGGAATTACTGACTGAAAGCTGTGTCTGCTATTCAAAAAGTGTATTAGTTCTGGTTTAAGCACTTGGGCTTCAGGCCAGTTATTCTACATTAAGAAGGTTTGGGGGTCTGCACTCTTGTGGCAGGAGAGGCTGGATTCTGCCCTTTTAAGCTGGGAATTTCTGGTCACAGGCTTATTGTGCCTGCTTATTAGAACTGTTTCTTTCTGAAAGTGGTTTAGCGTTTTCGTCAATTACTAGATATCAACATTAAAGAATTTTGGACTTTATTTATCAGCAATCATTCCTTGACTAGTGGGTTGCTAAACTGTCTATTTTATTTCCCCTATATTAGAGTTAAATTTAGAATCATTGGTAAAGAAAATAAGGGACTCAGAAATTCAAGGATATAATTGGCATGGTATTCAAGAAATGTTGACATTATTTGCAGATTATATTGTTTTGTACCTGATAGAACCAGAAAGGGACATCTCAGTGCTGTGGAACATTCTGAGACAGTTCTGTATTTTTTCTTTTTTTGGGGGGATATAAAATTAATGAAGATAAAACAAGGGCTATAGCTATTAACTACATACCCACACATACATTGGTTCAGCAATACTTATATTTATGGGGACATGATAAAGTGAAGTATCTAGAAGTATGAATTAAAAAGGATTCTATTGCAGCAGCTAAGGATATCAGAGAAGATACTAAATAAAAGAAAATACAAAAACTGAGAAACTGAAATAAGCTCTTTCCTATGACTATGGATAGTAAGATACAATTTTTACTTAGAAGACTGGGAATATGTTTTGCCTCTAGTGCAGGTTGTGTTTGTATACATAAAACAGGTAGGTTTGACTGTAAATAGTAAGAAAGGCAAACTTGGTATAGTGAAAGGTAACTGCTTAGAGCACCTTAAAGGAAGAGGGGTCTAAACAGCATAACTATAAAAGATAGAGCTCATAAAAATCTTGCCTCAATGCTCTACCAAAAGAAAGGTGTATGCTTTACTTACACCAGCTGAGCACCACTGAATGTTTGATCCTAATTTTTTGAACTACACATCTCAAGGGAAAAGCTCCTATCAAGGTACAATGGACTCATTCGGCAGATAGGGTCTTTAATGAATTAAAAAGATCCTTTGCTTAGAAAGTATGTTACAGAAGAGTTTAACACTTCAAAGGGAGATCTGGGGCAGTGCATTCAAGATGGAGAGCATTCGATGTTCTACATCAGAGCAAAACTGAGTAATGCAGTGAGGAAATATTCTGCTATCGAGAGACAGTGCCAAGCTATAAAGTGGGCTTTCTATGCCTAGAAATGCTGACTGGTTGTCTGGGGCCTCCAACCTACCAGGATTCCAAGAAAACAGGTTCTGTGCTGAGAGGGCATAATTATTACATGGAAAATCTTTATGTGCCATTAATGTGCACTCATAATGCAAATTTCAGGGTGGTATGTGGAAATATTCTCATAGCAATTGAATAAATCACACTATCTTAATTTCCAATCATTATGGTATACAATGGAGTAACCTGGACTATGAAATTTAGTGAGTTAGGGAGTAAGTTCTTCATAGAGAGGGTCATTTTTGAATCTGGAAGTGATCACTGAAACTGCTAGCAATTGTCAACATCCTTCGAGAAAGTCTTGTGCAGACTAAATGACTGGTGGCAAAGTCATGGTCTTAAACTTAATGCAAATAAATGCATCACCACCACCTTCGGCAAGGGTGATGTTCCTGCAAACTACCACATCAATAACAATGCAGTAAGCACACGGTCAGTGGTGAGAGATCTGGGCGCAAAGGTTTGACATCAACCTCAACTTCGATCGCCATGTCTCCACAATGGTAAGAAAGGCATTTTATATTGCTCATCTCATAAGTAAGGGCATTGCCTCCAAGAAAAAGAGATGTTATAACCCCCTTGTACTCTTCCCTCATCAGGCCAATAATAAGAGTACAATGCTCCCTTGGGTATGTTCCTTTCCAAACATCTGCAGCAATTGGAGCGATGAAAACCGCTCCTTACAAAGAAAATTTAGAGTCTTCAAGATCTGTCTTATGCAGACAGACAGAAATAATTGCCACTTTACTCTGTATTGTGCAGACTGCTCAGAGGCAACCTGTGCCTTGCATATAGAGCAATGTCTGACCCAGGTTTAATGGAAATGCTGCACATTTGCAAGTGAAATGACACACTGGTCACTCGCTCAAAGGATCTTAACCTGGTATGCAACATCAGCATAACTTGCTGGAGAGACAGCTAGGTCTCACAGAGGTTGCCCCACCTTTGGAACAAGCCTCCTATTCATGTTAAAGCACCTCATTGGTCCTATTTAAGCTTAATTTAGACAACTGGATTGGTAACTGGAAATTCACCCTCGGGGTTCCACCTGTGTCCCTCTTTGACAGGGGCAACAGATGCTGATTTTAGTGTCCACTTGAACCAGACACCCTTGGGAACACAGGTTTAACTGGGCTAGACTTGTATGGGCCCTGGGGCTATTAGCCTAGTAAACACCTGTGATCATATGTAAAAATGCTTACCAGACTAAGATAACATTGCTGTAACAAAGACATGGCATTGTAGAAAGTGATAAGGAGTATATAAATAAACAGTTATGTTCAATATTTGCATAGCATTACTGACATTTTAATTTCTACATAAGACTGAATTTTGTTGGTTTGACACTGTGTTGTGACAGTGTGTGGAATCACATGAGCTGTCACTGGTTCGACTCAATGATGTGCTGTGACTGTGTGAAATCACATGGGCTGTTACTCCAATTTTTCCATAATTTGTGTTTGGCTAATGAGACATGAGTATGACTTGTGGTTTAGACTTCTGGCATTGAGTAGCATTACCCTCAGTTTTTTGTTACTTGTGCTATTTACGGAGGTGGGTTTGTCTTTTGAGCATTGCCTAAAAAAGGCAATATGCGGGTGGCAAGAGTCTTGGCCAGTATTCGAAAGCCTCATAGCAAGCACTTATAAACCCTAGCACTAGACCCTCCTGTACAGTACAGAAGGACAAGGCTCTCTATTCGACCTTACCAGCCATCCAGTAAAACAGTTCACTGCACCTATCCAGGCATGCCCAAAGGGCAGTTTCATGTGTACTCTCCAGTCCAATAGGTGAATGTGGGCATTTTGAGTCAATGTTACAACTGTTTCATTTACACAGACAACCCTCCACCAAACACTAATACATGCAAGAGATGCAATTATACAGTCAAACTGGAGGTTAAGCTCTCTCAACCCAAGACTGGATTAGTCAAGAGAAGAAGGGAAATACTTGCTGCACACCACCAGTCTCACATAGACCCATTAAACCGGCAAAAAACCACAGAAATACATGAAGACATACTCGGAGCCTCTAAATAAAAATCTGCAAAAGCAACAGACCCCTCCAAAGCAAACATCCAAGCAACCTCCACCACCCAACACAAATCATGAAGCACATACTTCACAAAACCAGTGTGCCATGCAATCACAGCCCTTAAGGCAAAATAACATACCCAACATACTAGTAATAGGTGACTCTATAGTCAGGCACACTGACGTCCCACTCACATTCTGGGTCTAGCATCTATATCTGTAACAGACAGAGACAGCCTGTAAATCTTACCTTAGCTTACATATAACAAGCTTGTGGGGTGCAAGTAGGATATTTGACTAGGCTTGTAAATACCGCACTGGTCATTAAACTAGTATATAACTATGAACTGATGTGAATGGGTAAATTAAGCCTGGATACAGGTTAGCACAACTCTCAACCTCATCTCTACAATTACCAGGGACAAAACCAGAAACAAATCAAGGACAGTTTTTAAAAACCTTAGAAGTAAATTTCTAAGCCAAACTTTGGGGACACCCCCAAAAAGTCAGAGGCAGTTGAGAGGTCTCTCTGACACAGTCATGCATGCCAGGCAAATGTAACAAGAGCATTTAATTTGTTCACATAGGTTGTTAACTACCAATCATTCTCTGCTGCTTTCATTACCACTACAATCAAATGCAAGGCAGTTATTTAAAACAGCGTGTATCTGATTTATATTCCTCAAATGAACAAAAAAAAATGCAGCTGTAATGTTTAGCTTCTGGCCATATCCAAGTATAACTGACTGCAGAGATATGACACTTACAAAGCCGCAAATCACAGAGAAACCTCCACAAACATAGCTTTGTAAATAAGTACATTTAACGTTTGTATGGCAGCTAGTCTCATACAATATATCATTACCCGAGTTGCAAAGGCTTGGAACGAAATTCTGAATATAGACATAAAATCCTAACTATAATAATCTATTAGCAAGCCCTGCACTGATGAGCGATGTCATTACAAATGAAGTTGCAGCAAACAGAAGCATAAGTGGCTCAACTAATGCCCGAAACATAGAATGAACAAGCACCCTACCCCTCAGCAAGAGCAAAAAAAAAACCACACTTCCCTGTAATAAGCTGATCTTGGCAGGCATTTTAGACTTCCATTACACAGAAAAATAAAAAAATGCACACCCGTCAGACACACAGACACAATCTCTTCTCCATTCACATATACACAGACATTCTGCTTTCATGCATCACTAACTCTCTCTCATACACTCAGTCTCTTCTACTTTCACAAACGCACAATCTGCCTCCATGCATGCACCGTTCATTCTCTCATGCATCGCTAGCTCCCTCTCATACACATCTCTCTACACAGACACAGTCTCTTCTGCATTCACATACATTCTGCTTTCACACACACACACTTTCCAGTCAACCAGACATCGCTAACTCTTGCTCATACACTCACAATTCAACTACATTCACAAACACACATACATTCTACTTTTATGCATGCACCGATCATTCTCTCCTGCATTGCTCAGTCTTACCCACACACATGCATAGTCTCATTTGCAGTCACACACACTTCTGCTTTCTGCAAACAGTCGCATCAGAGGGAAATTCAAGACACAAATGCCAACCGTAATTACTACTACCACCAGTTAATAAACAGGATTGCAGTTTTTCATTCCTACCAGAGCGTATTTCATCAAAACTTTTCCGGTGCCCTGATATCATCATGACAAGCATAGCTTCGAGTACCTACCTTTACCCGGATATACATTTACACTATTGGGACTCCGTTACTACCAGTTATTAAAACAAATGCGATTTGATACTTATTTATAGATCCCATATCACCTCAGTTTAAAAAAAATCCAATAAAAACACCACACTTAAAGTTTTCTGTTAGTCAATAAAAATGTTATAAATTAAGCATGTCCATATCCTGGAAACAACCTTTGTAAATGCTTTGCTGTCCATGCCTGCTGCAGCTACTCCTACTACTGACGACCACTCCGGTTTCGTTCAGTATTTTTTTTTCTTGCAACAACAGCATGAGACCGGGGATGGCCCACCTAGAAGCTGATTTCAACGCAATTCCAACTGGTCCTGGGGAATGCAAATAATGAGATTTCATGCAATCAAAATGGTAAACACACACAAACGTATGCATACACACACCGAAGCAGGGCAAACTTCTGAATTGTAAAAATTGCCATGGAATCTCATGGTTTAAGTCTTATATTTTAGGTTTTCTGGCAAATTAGAGGTTAAAGCCTCAATTAATACGCCTCTGACAAGATATCTGGCTGTAAGAAGTTGACCAGTATGTAGCACGGTGATTGTAAAAAAAAAACGGCTACAACAGAACACAACCAAGAAACACTATAATTACACCAAGGCAGTATAAGGGGAGGCACAGATCTGTATGCTGTAAAACTTTATCAACTTTTTGAATGTTTTTGCAACTTACCGAAGCATTGCTTTCAAGCACTTTGGCTGCATCTTTAGTGGAGGAATTGCTCTGATAATATTTTCTGTCCTGAAGGAAACAGTGGTAGTAAGACAGTTCCACAACAATGTAACAGTGATTTATAGCAGCTGTTTACCGCGTCACCCTTGAAATTGTCTATGTCACAGCGTGGGTGGATCATTAGGAGAGGGAACTACTGATTAGCCTGTGTCGAAGGTACGTCACAAAGGTGGAGACAAACTCCACCTGAAAGGATGCAATACAAAAGAATGGGGGATGGGGCTCCCTGCCCTACGCTAAGGAATGGGAGAAATGTAAAACTGAGAAACTTTTTAGAGGATTTGTGCAACAGCAGGAGGCTAGGCTGATTGTATAAGGATAAAGGAAAACTTGCGTTTGAGTTAACATGTGTTGGAGCCCAGGTATCTAAATTAACATTCAGGGTGGATGAATAATAGGAAAATTTCCAGTCATTTTTGTTCAGTAGATGAAAAATGCTCCCAGTAACTAAATCAAATATCTCTGCTTGTCATTCTTCCTACTTTATTACTAACTGGAATTCCAACCCCTTTACCCTTAAACAAACACATAAGATGAAATCTTTCAAGTCTCAATTAAAACAAAGACTAATGAACACATTGCTATGTTCCTGCTCAGTTTCTGGCTAGACAAAAACTCCAGTCCTCTAAAGTCTTTTGGCTTTTCCCAGTTAGGGGTCATCACAGCAGATCACCGGTCCGCTTATGATTGGCAGTAGATTTTTTACAGTGTCGAGTTGCCAACCTTCAGAGAAGGCACAGACACAACACTCACACACCTATCTGCATGTCTTTTTAAAGTTTAGTCAATCGCAGGGAAGACATGCAGATTCCACACAGAAAGCACTCCAGCCGAGAATCGAACCAGAAAGCCTCTTGGTGTGAGGCGACAACACTAACCACTGCACCACCGCGGCCAACATAAGTTATATTATCCCTCACCTTATCTAAGGATGCTATACTGACATTATATCCGCAGTCTGTGTCTCTGTCATTCTTTCTCCCTAAACTGCTTGCTTACTTCTCCACCTTCTTTACCACTTTCTACTCTTCTCCTGACCCACCTCCTATTTTTATTACACCTTCCTGTTCCCCTTCAACATCTCCTGGCTCACTATCTTGCTTTTTCTCTGCTCTTTTTTCCATCCCATTTCACATCACATCCCTTCTCTGTCTTCTGCTATGTAGCCACAAGCCATGCACTTGCACTTTACAGCCACTCATCATGACAATAATACTAAATCTTACTCATTCTTACCCAACCTTCCTGTCACATAGCCTATCTACTAATCATCTGTTTCAATCTCTACCATATCCAAATGCATGATCCAACCCCTTCTTTGTTGATACCTCTTATTTTCTGGTGTTGTCTTCTCGCCTTGTTCCTCTTGCACGCTGCTCTATAACGGTCACTTCCACCAATGCATTACTTGAATATTATTTTCCTTAAACTTTACTTTTTAAAAGTATGCTCCCACAAATGACGTTTTACTTTTCTTTCATTCCACTTTGTTTTGAACCATTGTTGTACTCCTGTGTTAGATTTTATTCACAGCATACAAAATGTTTAATGTATTGATATGTGCTTCTGTCTTTTGTAAAACGCTAGTGATGTTTTCCTATGTGATGTCCTTACATTTACTGATGTAGTATTCTTAAATATATAGGATTCCATGCCATGGAAGCCTGATGTCCGGCCAGTCCTCCAAAGACTTATGAATTTAAAAGGTATGCTGAATGTCACCACATGCTCCCTGCGTAAAGTAGGGCATAAAGGTGACATTCAGGCCTTCCAAAAACAGAACTTCTTTGCTGCCAGTCTGAAAGTATCTTTTACACCATCTGTCTATTTACCTGCGTCCTTTCTATGCCAGCTTAATGCATTTATGTTTTTCTGTGACTTCCTACTCCCGTTTGCTGTTTTTACAAGTTACATGCCCCATTGAGGATTTTTTTTGTGTTCTTTGGGGCTTGCTGTATGCAAGCAAACTATTTCTTCTTGGATTTTAAGGCTGTTTCGTTTTGTTACACTTTTCATGGTGAGAGTCTTCCTTTTTCAATTAAGACTCTTTACTAGAGCTGTAGCTTCTTCTGGTGCTTTTTTCAAAGGCTTAGATACTAATTATGTTCTTGAAGTAGCGACCTGGACTTCTGTCCATACCCTTACCAAGCACAACAGGTGTGATGGTATCTCTCGAGATAGGGCTGGTTTTGCTAGTTCAGTTATTTGTTTTTTTTAGGGGACTCTTCTGCCCCTTCCTCCTCCCAAGTTTCCTCTTCAGCTTTGGCACCCTTCCTCCTCCCAAGTTTCCTCTTCAGCTTTGGCACTCCCATATTTTAAGAACACTGCAGCAGCTTTGGCACCCTTCCTCCTCCCAAGTTTCCTCTTCAGCTTTGGCACTCCCATATTTTAAGAACACTGCAGCAGCAGTGAATGTAAGGACATAGTGCAGTTGTGTAAAATCTTACCATAACGGTAGATGTCCTTGCCTTCACTGCTGCAGTATTCACTCCCTCCCTCCATCCATCCACCTAGTTCTTTTACCTTTCTGGATGTACACATTACCTCTTGGGGTACTTGGACTGGTGTTCCTCCTGGGGCAATCAGTTCTGTTTTTGGTAAGCTTGAACAGGTCTATGTTAAATGTTCGAACATCCAAAATGTTGAACATTACATGGTCGATACCAAATGTTTGAACATAAAAAAGAAAACACAGAAAAAAACACTTTAACAGTGTAGGCAGGGGGGCAAGCCCCCCCCACACCCCCCTACTTAAATATACCAACTCCGAGACCGCACTTCAGTGCAGAAAAGGGAAATTCTCCCTATCTGCACTGTACGGTGCAGTTGATAGTCTATCTTCGAGCACTCAAAATTTCGAACGTTTGGTCTCAACCATGTAATGTTCAAAATTTTGAGCATTCGAAGATTTGACAGGTGCCTGCTTGAACATCACCTTTATGTCCTACATTACACAGGGAGCATACAGTGATGTTCATCATACCTTTTAAATTCAGAACTCTTTGGAAGAATGGCAGGACATCAGGCTTCAGTGGCAGGGAAGCCCATATAGTTAAGAGAATACTGCAGCAGTGAAGGCAAGGACATATACCATTATGGTAAGATTTTACATAACTGTATTTTCCACTTGTATTCATTCTGCTAAATTGTTTAAAGTCATTGTATTTTTTCTCATCTGCTTCTTGTACATTTTATACATGGATTATACTTGGAGCCTTTCTCCCCAGGTCTCCACTGAAAAGGGGGAACTTAAGCCCAGAAGGACAATCCCAGTAAACAAATGGTAATAAGTAAATAATGTCATACTGAACAAAGCTTTGTAGTCAGTGCATTATCCATGTGAATGGGGCATTTTCAAGCTTTCTCACACCTATTGTTCTATTTTCTTTGTCACTGAAAAGTTCTCTGCCTGTTTTAAATCAGAATTTATGTGATCAAGTTTTAACACATAGCTTGATTGATTAAACCAGGCACACATATCTTGATTGATGAAACCAGGCACACAATCAGTTACTTAAAAATGACCCACCCTGACATTCCTTACCATATACAGCAATATTTTGTAATATTATTGTTATCACTTGTCAGATTTTAGTTAAATATACAAACAATTGCAGCATTTTAGTCAAAACACAGTGTCATAAATTACAATTGCAGATTTTCTTTGGAGAGTAAGAAAAACATTGCTGGTGCAATTTTCCAGTAGTCCTGGTATACCAGATCCATGGTGATCAGTGTCCTGTCCCAGTTAAGAGATTCAAATAAAATAAGAAATGTTAGAATTTTTATAGAAAAGAGTGTAAACAATGCATTAACAGCTAAGAATCTAATTTTACAGCATGGTCACAAAACTTTGCCAAGCCTTATTCAACAGAGGTGCAGGAATTCTGCACCAGTAGTCTGAGAAGTTAAGGTTAGATACTTACCATAATGATAGATGTAGTTAATCTTTGGAAATTGTGATGAACTGATAACCACAGTTGTATTTCTGCAACATTTCTTTCTGCCCACTTCAACCCTAGTGCTCAAGTCCCTCCTCACTTCCCACAGTGCAATGCTTCTAGTACTCAGATTGAGTGTGTATATTGCTAATATGAGTCTTGACAAAAAGATTTTGGGGAAAATGGATACCTTAGAACCTTTGGATTTAATTTGCACATCAGTGACTAGGTGACCATTTGTATGGGGGATAGTAGGGTGGGTCTGTTACAGAATGTAGACCAACTGAATCTATCATTATACTAAGTACATAGCTTTCATATTCAAGTTGATCATGCCCACAGACTGTAATAGCTTGGACCAAGTCCCCAGCAGAACAAGATAGGATGGTCTTACAATAAGATGCACCCCAAGAAGTGGTACCAATGCTTGCCTTGGTCCTAGACATACTATCCAATTTGTAATGTTTATCAAAGCTATGCAAAAAGACCACAATGCAACACTGCATATGCCCACTAGAGATGAATTGTTGAAGAAGGCAGTAGAGGTTGCAACTGCTCTTGCTGTATATGCCTTGGGTTTGAAATGTAAGGGCTTGTTTTTAAGCATAACAAAAGGATATACGATCTTATAGGCCCCTGGTCAATGTGACTTTAGTCACCTTTTTAGCCATCCTGCCTGAGGCAAAGAAAAAAAAAAGGCTGTTCATCTTGTCTGAAATGCTTGGTTTGATGTAAATAAATTTGTAGTTGTCTGTGTACATCGTGACAATGTAGCTTGAATTAATCTGTGTTGAATACTGGGGAATACTGAAAGGTCAAGTGACTGATTTTAAGTTAGGTTTTGAAGGTACATTAGGCATAAACAAAAGGTTAGTTTTAAGTACTACTCTGTCCTGTAGAAAAAAAAGTAAGATATGGTGGTCTTGATGAAAGAACATGAAGTTCTAAAATTCTTCTAGCTGAAGTGATGGTAACTGGAAAATGTGTACTCTATGGCAAGTATTTAACTTCTACCTGGACCACAGGTTTCAATGGTGTGGAGGTTAACTTTTCAAGTATGAGAGCCAAATTCCAAAGTGAAACTGGCTCTCTGTAAGATGGCCAGAGAGGAAGACTCCTCTCAATTATATTAAGTATAAAAAGGAGCAAGATGCACTTTAATTGTGGAAACACTTGATCCCTTATAAAGCAGGTCAGCTAAAAAGTGGAGTAGAGATGAGACTGGAGCTGTAAAGGGGTCTTGTTCTTATTGCATAGCCCATGAGGAAAACTTAAACCATTTTGCCTTTGTACATTCTGGTAAATGGTTTCTGTGAAGTTAGAAGTAACTGGGCTAATCTGAGTAATATAGGTCCCTGCCCATAACTGTAAGTTGTTTCCATATGGTTAGTATGAAGGGCTGCATGTCCAGGTGAGTTTTTTTCAGACAGATGCGATAGTCTTGAATGAGGCTGTAAAGGGAGATGACTCCTTAAGAGATGACTCATGGCCAAAAAAGGAGCTATGAGAATGACTTTAGCTCTGAACCATTTTACTGTTTTATATGAATTTCATTGGGGGTAAGGTGAGGGAAAGCATACAGGAGACTCTGGGGTTAAGGGACTACTAGAGTGTCTCTGGATGTCTGAAGAGGAATCAGGGAAAGGAAGTCACTATATTTGGCATTGAATGATGAAACAAAGAGGTTACAGCAAGGCTTCCCCCAAAGACAAAAAATTTTGCTTGATGTAAATATATTTAGGGACCAGTCACGAGGCATGAAAGGCATCTAACTCAATTTGTCACTTGGCATGCCTGGAATGTGCATGTCATTAGAAGGTGCTGTAGTTTAATAGCCCATTCTCTTACTCTCATGGCTTCCTGACTGATGTGTGTGCAGGGGTAAGACTTGGTTCTTCCTTTGTTGATATACCACACCACTGCCACATTGTTTGAGTGGCTGGCAATTGTGTTTTGGAGAAGTAAGTCTTGGTATCCCTGGAAAGCTAGGAGAACTGCTATCATTTCCACTACATTGATGTGCAAGTGGGCCTCTTGCTGGTTTCATGTACCTGAACAATCTTCCTCAGACAGTGTCCCTCCAGTCCAATGCAGACAAGGTGATGGCAACTGTGATCTTCAGAATGAGGGAAAGAAAATGTCTGCCTGTTAAGTATTTTTGATTGTTGAAACCAGAATTGAAGATGTTTCATATGTTCATACTAGGCTAGGTGCCCTTATGGGCCATTTTAAGCCTAGCCAATTTCCCTCAAGGGTGAGAATTAAAAAACTGCACCTTGTGTATGTGAGGTTAAGACCTTAACCATTAGAGATTAAGAGAGATATTGTGTGGTGCATGGGATCATTAATATGGGACTGATGGACCTTGAGAGTTGAACAGAGGATTCTCATATAAAATCTCACCAGTGGTGAAATTTGTATTGGGACTGCCATTAGATCAGACATTTTCAGAACTAGTATTTGTATGAGTTTGGGTTGATATTCTTTTGCATTTACGTTGTCTTGTATTGTTGTTATCCTGTCTGAAGGTTGCCATGAGGGTTGTAGTGTCCAGGTGGCATCCTGTAAATGTTAGCTGTTGAGCTAGTTGTAAAATTGATTTCTTAAGATTTATGAATGTTCCTAAGACCAGGAACACTTGGAGCAGCTATTCCTTTCCCTTGATAAGGGAATTCCTTTGAAGTTGCAGCTAATAGCCACTTGTCTGGTATGGGAAGATTTTAATCCTTATCAGTCTGTGATAAGCTGGAACAGTATCCATGCACTTTATGAACACCATAGTGGCAGTAGTAGGGCTGAATGGCAAGTCCTTGAATTAATAATGACTATCTTCCATTCATATGCATAGAAAACTTCTTGATGGTTTAGCCATTTTTATGTTTAGGCAAGCAACCTGATGGGCTAAAGAGCATATTCAGTCTCCATCCTGCTGACAAGTAAGGACAGACTGCAGTGTGACCACTTTGAATGTTTTTTTTTCTTTATGAATTAATTTAAACTGAGGGCTAATATTGGTCTGAGCCAGGTATGGCATAGGTCTGTGGTTCTAAGACATATCTTGAGTTAAACCTGTATGCTTTCTCATCTGCTGGGATGTCCTGTATAGATTTTTTGCATAGGAGGTTTGTTACCTTTTGCAATGCTGCCTTTATATTTTGATGGGGTTGGGGAAAGGTATTCAGTAGCCTCTGGGTATAATTTGTCTTACCCGATTGTCTTGAGTTAAGGCTGGTGATTGTTGTATAAGAAAATGTATCCCCAGCTAGCTTCAGAGGTGAAAAACAGTCAGTCTTTTGGGGATTCTGTGGTCTGTTCCCTGTAGAAAGACCACAGAATCCTTTGTTCTGCAGATCACCTCTGCCAGTGGGATGTTGGCCATTGGTGATTCCACCTCATCTACAATTGGTTCTGTTCTCTATCCTGTGATATAGAGGTTGTTATGATTTGCAAAACCATAGTCTCTTTGCTCCCTTTTGATTCATTGAAAGGGACTTTTGTGGGACTTGGAACCTAACTCTCATAGAGGTAAGGTTCTTACCATCTTTTTCACTCTCTGTCAGTTGTTAGGTTCAAAGAGAATGGATCCACCAAAGGGAGCATTTGCAATGGCCACCCTGACATGGTCTGCAAATGCTGACATTCTGAGCCAGGATTGTCTTCCATGTGCCTAAGTCAGCCACTCTTGCTGATCTATCTATGGCATTGTAAAATAACCAAAATCATTTTCATTGGTAACACCTGGGACTCCATTTGTTGTAGTGTATGTCTAGGTTGCAACCTCCTGAGGGTTATTGAGTTGTCTGCCAGTTCCCTGTGGAACCTAATCATATATGTCAGTTTAGGGAGTGTATCTCAGAGTTACCTGACACATAGTCACACTTCCTTAGGTGATCCATCACTCCTAATTCTTTATCAGGATGATGGATAACATGAGCATCTTTGGGGTGTCTCTTCTTGTGGAAACGAAGGCCACAATCGAATCCCTGAGTGGTCCCTTCCACTGTTGCATGTACTTGGGAGTCTGTAGCATTCTGCCTGGTTTATGTAGAATTAGATCCATTACATCAGGTTAGCACCATACACATTAACAAATAAGGCCTATCACCTTATCATGAGATGACACTACACAGGCTGCAGGTGAGGAGGACTGAATGCCTCCTGTTAGATCTCCTCAGGAGAGGTGGGGTCTGTAGGCCAGGATCCCATCTGTCACATCATTTTGAGGAATTCCCCAATTTAAGGTTTTCTAGAGAGAATTGTGGGAAAGCGTCTTCCTTGTCAAGAACCGTAACAAGAGTAGGAGTCTCTGGAGAGTCCAAATGCTTTCTCTTGCATATGGTCTTTTTGGATGCCCGCTGAGGAGATTCATCCAAGTTACCAGAATTGGAATCACCCCTAGATGTTGTTCTAAATGTTATAGTTAAGGCATTCTTAGAGTTTAGATAATTAATGCCTTGAGAAGAAGCTACCTGAACTTCTGCTCAGAGCCAAGTTGGAGGCATCAAACTTTGGAGAAGTGGAGGAGGACAGAAAAAAGATGTGAGAAATCCTTGGTCTAGGGGATTAAAAAACACTAGCAGAACAAGAGGAGGAGTCTCTGATATCCTTCCTTTTACTTTCTGGTCTAGGATGCGCTTCTAAGGTATAATTTTAAACAGACCTTTAAACATCAGATTGTTATGTCTATCAGTCAAAGTTCTCTATCCAAAATCTCCAGGCATATTACAAGATGGTATGGGTTTACGGGTGGAATGTTGTGATTGCACTTTTAACACTTATTAAAAAATTGGGTTCTGTCCTTTTCATTCTTCACGGATATTCTCCTTCATGCATAAGAAAGGATGTTACTGGCAACATTGTACCAGACTCAGGTGTCAGCACTAAAACTGCAAGTATTGACTGTCATTGGCAGAGAGGAACCTCTGCAAGTTACCAGAATTAGAATCACCCCTAGATCTTGTTCTAAAGGTTATAGTTGAAGCATGCTTAGAGTGAATAAGTTTGGATAATTAATATTTGAAGCTGATACCAGTTCCTCAAGCAGTGGCAGCTTCCCAGTGACAGCAGAGCTGTGGCTGGCACTGAAGACCAGGTTTTTTGGCACTGAGCTGTCAAATGCTGACCATGTTAACCCTGGAAATCACCTCAAAGGAAGTGAGATTTACCTGTCTACCAAAGCACTATCACTAATGATCTCTAGCTTAGTGGAAATCAATGCCAATGTTATTGGCACTGAAGCCACAGGTACTAAAAGGATCATCACCATAAGAAAAAATACTGTCAGTACCATGGAAATAGCTGCATTCACAACTGTTGACTCCAGTACTCACTATACCAAAACGGGGCCCGAGGTAGGAAAGTTTTGATGAGGATGATGTGGGCTCATCTCCAGCAGCCTGGAGGGAGAGTAGGCAGAGATAACTAACAACAGTTGGTCCTCTGAAAAAAATCTGTCTCAATCCATAGGAGTTGGGGTACCAGTAATGGGGAAAGAGGGGAAAAAAGACAATAATGGTAGATATATGTTAGCAAGGGATTATTGGCAGGGTAGGAGGACTATGTTGTCATGTATTTATATTCCATCTAAAATTGCTGTTCTGGAGCATAATAGAATTTTGGCACAAATAATCATCTTTCAGCAAGGAATATTTGTGACCGAGGCTGGAACTTGATTTGCAATACTGAAGATGTATAGGTGGACCTAGAATGGAAAACATAATGAAAGAGGGTAGATTTCTGAAGAAATATAGAAGAATATTTGGTATGGAAGATGTGAATTCAGTATTGGGAACTCATGCAGAATTTGCATATTACTCCCCAAGGTACAATAACTGGGCTAGACTGGATAGAAATTATATTTAGTAACAATAGAACAAATAGGACCAGCACTGAGGTAAACCGTCTTTGTAGAACAACAACAAAAACAATAAAAGCAAAAAATGTGAAAGAAATACGGACACACAAAGTATAAAATTATTTATTAAACTCACAAATCACAGAGCTTTCAGGTACAAAACCACTGAAGAAGGGTTTTGTACCTGAAAGTTCTGTGATTTGTGAGTTTAATAAATAATTTTATGCTTTGTGTGTCTGTATTGCTTTTATAGAAATTATATTTCACAGGAATGTATATTTAATTGAAAGCTTTGACGCATACAACCAAAAATCCTTTCAGATCACACATTGATAAAAATGTAGATACAGATTCAGGATAATGAAGTAAAAAATGAGCCAACAGCATTTTCTGTATCATAGTAAAATGATTCAGGAATTGTTAGATAGGTCAGAAATTTCTTCAGAAGGGGTAGCTAGTGATTGGGATAAAATGAAAATGGTGTTTAAAATAGAACAGAAATAAAAGAGAAACAGATAAGGTTAAGAAGTAATAGAACAGAAATAAAAGAGAAATAGATAAGGTTAAAAGTAATATGAAGTATTTTCAGGGACTGACAAAGGTTAAAGTACTGCAGAGTAAGGGGAATCCCATAAAGCAAGAAGAGGATCAATTGCAAAATGCTAAAGGGAAAATAAAGGAGCAGTTGGATACTATGCATAAGTTTAGAAAGGTTGATGTTAAACAACTATTTTTGTTAACTCCAAGGCCCAAAAATTTTATCACAACTACGTAGGCAGCATAAAGTAGAAAGGGTTGTCCCCAAACTTAGAGAACCTATGGCCCAAAAAATAATCAGAGATCCTATAGAGCTGTTAGAGATATTTTGGAAATTTTATGAAGCAAAGGAATGTGGATCCAAGAAAAGGCATGAAAAGAAATATTTATACTAGACAATTATGTAACAGTTCGAGGACGATGAGGCTCAACTATTAACAACTTAGGAAGAGATGAGATAAAGTTGTGATGTATAATCAATCAACAGAGAAGTTTTTGGTAATAGTTGATATTCCTGTGAAAGTTTGGAAGGTGGGACTGAAGAAAGTCATAAAGATCGAGAAAGTTTTGTTTAACAGTATTTTAAAAGGGGTGGAGTACCAGCATCTCGGAAGAAAACTGTTGTTGCTTTATTACTCAAATATGGTAAAGATCCATGAAACACAGCTTCATGTAGACTTATTTCAATTTTAAACCACTATTATAAAGTGATTATATCTATACTAGCTAAGAGTCTTGCGGAGTTGATGCCAAGATTGATATATATGTATTAGTGTGGTTTTGTAGAGGGGAGGCAAACATTTGACATTAATAGAACAATGATGATCCAGAGGATGAATATAATAAAATGACACTATTGTTAATGGTCCTTGATGCAGAGAAAGCATTCTATAGACTCAACTGTGAGTTTATGAGTAGGGCAATAATATTATTTGCATTACATGATATAATACTATGTTTAAGTAGGAGGTTGTATGAAATAGAAGAGTCAAGAAGTAATGCGGGAAAGTTCTTCTCTGACAAGCTGTGTTAGAACAGCGGAACAAGGCAGGGATGTCATCTTTTCTATTTGTTCTTTGCTTTATATTTATAGGTTCATACTAGGCTATCTGCCCTAGGGTATTTATAAGCCTAGCCAGAGTGTGTTTGGCTTTCGCCACCCATTTTAAATTAATTTTGCTATGCCCTTTTTCGAGGTTAGTATACTGTGCCTCTAACAGTGACACAGAAGTGATACCCGGGGTAAACCTATGATCTCCCATCCACTCATCAAGATTCCTCTTGAAGAGAGTCAATGAGGGACTCTGCCTAACCTGGACTGGGATTTTATTCCAGGGTGAAGGGAGCCTCTAGGTTATGAATCTGTCCCTCCAGCATGTCCTATTTATTTCAGTGCTGAGGTTCAAGTCTCTCGAGCGCGTAGCTCGATGGGATTTGGATTTTCTGAGGTGCAGCATGTCAATTAATTCCGGGTTGGACATGGCTTTATACATCAGGCACAGATCACCTCTGAGCAGGCGGTATGCCATTGAGTAGAGCTGGAGTTTCTTTAACCGGGCAGCATATGGCATCTGTTTGAGCCCTTTGATCCTCTTGGTGAGGTACTTTTGGGGTCTTTCCAGTTGCTGCAGGTGTCTGGTAAGGTACATCCCAAAAGGGGCATTGTACTCAATTATGGGCCTGATGAGGGATGAGTAAAGAGGCACGATGACCTCCCCTGATCTAGATGTGAATCCTTTCATGATTAGGTGGGCTATATAAAATGTTTTTCTAACCACTTTGGCCACGTGGTTGTCAAATGAGAGACTGCTATCAATTTGGGTCCCCAGGTCCCTAATTACTTCTTCTGTACTTAATGGATTACTACCTATGTGGTAATTTGTGGGCACTTTGTTTTTGCCAAAAGGGATGACTATACACTTTTTGGCGTTTAGTTTGAGGCCATGGCTCTGGCACCAGTTGTCTGTTTCTATGAGGCCCTTTTGGAGGATGCTTGTGTCGGCTGGAGAGTCGATTATGGTGCCCAGTTTGCAGTCATCTGCGAACTTGGTCAGCCACAGTCCTTCTGTGTTGACCTGTACCTTCGAGAAATATATACCGAACAAGAGAGGTCCCAGGACTGAGCCTTGTGGGACACCACTTGTAACTGGTTTGGAGTCTGACATGGCTCCAGCAATTCTAACCATGTGGGTTCTGTCCTTGAGCCAGTTTGCAACCCATCTAGTGACATAGGGGTTTATATTTAAGCTAGTGGGCTTATCTATAATGCCGAAGTGAGGTATTGTATCGAAGGCTTTTGAGAGGTCCAGGTAGGCTGTGTGGACCACCTTCCCCTCGTCAATGGCCTTGGTGACTGTTTCAAAGAAATTAACCAAGTTTAAGAGGCAGGATCTGCCCTTAACAAAGCCGAACTGGGTAGGATCCAGTGTCTGTAGGTCCCCGATATCTTTATTTATGAGGTCCATGATGATCCTTTCCATAGCTTTGCAGACCAAGCTAGTCAGGCTTATGGTGCGATAGTTTCCAGGATCTGTTGAGGCACCACCTTTGTGGAGAGGGACCACTGTTGCTGTATGCCGCTCTTTGGGTACATACCCTGTAGTAAGGCTGAGATTGAACAGTAGTTTTATGTTTGGGTTTAGCTCTTCTTGGGGTTCATGTAGGTCGCAGCCCGGGACACTGTCTGGTCCCATTGATGCTGTGTTTTTTGCTTTGGAGAGGGCAGCTCTTACCTGAGCATCTGAGATGTCAGGGGGGCAGCACACTGCTGGGATAGATATTTGCCCTTTTGGTGGGGAGGGGGGGAGAAGTTTGCGCTGAACCTGTCAGCTAGGATTGTGGCAATGTCTGTGGGTTTGGTGTATTTTTTGTCATTTTGGACTAATTCTGAGCATATCTGGGAATTCCCACCCAGGTTCCTGACATAACTAAAGAAAGCCTTGTGATTATCCTTAGTGTCCTGTGCAATTTTTCTCTCTAAGCTGGCCTTAGACAATTTTATGAGTGCCCGTAGTTTTTTGCTAATACTGATCAGAGATGCCTTCCCTTTTTGGGATTTTGCTCTATCATGTAGTAGCTTCCTCCTTCTATTGTATAGTTTGTTTATGGCTGGGGTCCACCAGACAGGATGTCTGCCTTTGGAGGATTGGGTCTTGGTTTTATTTAGGATTGCATGATCCATGCATTCCTGAAGGTGTTCATAGAATGCATTTATAAAGGATTCTGCGGTCTGGGCCGTATTTTCCACAGGCCCGGGGCTTTGAAGGATTCCACCTTGGTTTTGAGGAGTGTGAAATTTGCTTTAGAGAAGTTTTTCACTGTGGTTTTCTGGGCAGGGGTTGGGGTTGGGATGTGAATATCCAGTGAGATTAGTTTATGGTCTGATCTTACCAGTGAGGGATACACTTCTGGTCTGGACCATAGAGTCCCCATGTTGGTGATGATCAGGTCCAGTATGTTTTCCCCTCTTGTGGGAGTGGTAACAAGTTGTTCCATAGCATTTGAGTTTATAAATTCTAGGAACCTTTGGGCTAGGATGTTGGAGCTAGAGTAATGCTCCCAGTCTATGTTTGGGTAGTTGAAGTCGCCCAATATAATGGTGTTTGGAGAGACCTTCATATTTTCCAGTGTTCTCAGGAAGGCCGAGTGAGGTTCCTGGGTTTGGGAGGGTGATCTGTAGCAGGCTATAAACTGGACGGCAGTTTTATCCACTGTTAGTTGCACATGGATAGTCTCTGATGCCTCGTGCTGTGCCACCAACCTGGAGGTGTGGGTATCTTTGACGAATATTAATACTCCCCCTCGTTTTGTGGTTCGGTCCAAGTTTTGGGGCCGAAAAGCATGGTATGAGGTATAACCTGGTAGTTCTGGGGTGCTCTAGGGAGCCTTGAACCAGGTTTCTGTTACTGCACAGATATCGACAGAGAAGTTTTTGGTAATAGATGATATTCCTGTGAAAGTTTGGAAGCAACTGGCAATGAAACTAAGGAATTCACAAATTCAGGGATATATTTGGTATGGTAAATAAGAAAGTTTTATTTCCAGATGGTATTATTTTGTACTAGCGTCCCTCACAGCAAGAGGTTCTCCTGTATGATTCTCGGCTGGAGTGCCTTCTGTGTGGAGTCTGCATGTCCTCCCCACGGTTGAGTGGCTTCTGAAAGACATGCATGAATGGGCGTGCCTTCGTTGGAGGTTGGGCGTCGGGCTGGCAACTCGGCACCATAAAAACCTACTGTCAATCATTAGTGGACCGGAGTTCCACTGTGGCAACCCCTAACCGGGAAAAGCCAAACAGACGAACAAACATTATTTTGTACTTAAAAAGGACATTTTGGAATTGTGGAATATCTTTTCAGGATATACAATTTATGAATATAAAAGGCTCTAGCAGTAAATTATGTGCTAACATATGATTTGGTTTAGCCATTCCCATAATTATGGGGATATGATAAGATGATGCAGTTATGTGTATTCTCTTATAGCACCTAAGGATATGTGAGAGGAAACTACTAAACAAAATATAATACAAAAAGTGAGAAACCCAAAGCTCTTGATTATGGATATAGATAGTAAGATACAAGCACTGAAAATGTTTTTCATCCCTTTAGTTTTACATACAGGTCAGGAATATTTGTATCAGTCAAAAAAGAAGTTGTGAATAATAATAATTAATAAAGAGTTGAAAGAATTTATTTGGAAGTGAAAGAGGACCCGAGTTAAATGTGATAAGCTGATCTTCTCCATAGAACAATGTGGTTTAGGATTTGATAATTTCGGTATTACTGATTTGAAGGGATACTTTAGAGCTACACAGTTAAAGCTCATATACATAACAGGCATACAATTGAAAAGGGATAATGAAATGGGGGGACATTAAAAAATAGAGAGAAAGCAAGATTTTGGGTGTAGGCCCTTAAAGAGAATAACAACAACTATACAGAATATTATACTGATAAAGTAGAAAAAAATATTCTAAGGATTAAGCCAACGCACAAATGGAGAAAGAAGATTTTTTCCAATAGGGATGATTGCAAGTAGATGTACAGAAACTAGGAAATAAGGGGCTGGAAATTACTGGAAAAAATTAGTAAATGAATCAAGGTATTGGGATCCATAACTAGAGAGGGAAAGGTAATGTAGTGGGCTGAAGCCAAGCAAAAATTTGGACTGCAGGTTAGAGACTGCCTTCCCTACCAGGGATTAATATCAGAGTATAGGCAAAGAGAAAGGAATAGGAAAGTGCTAAGTGAAAGACCAGTTTTGATAGAGTTTTAAATGTGTCTAGAACAGAAGTTGCTGTTGCAAAAAGGGCTAATTAATAGAGTATATTAAATACTGTATGACAACTAAAAGAATGAATCTGAGGACGTTAGAAAAGATTGGGAAGGGAGAATAGAAATACAATTTACAAAGTAACAATGGGAAAATATCTGCATGGCTCTGAAGTATGCAACAAAGTTGAAAAGGTTTAGGAATTTTTCTTGGAAGTTTATGCATAGGTGTTTTTATACAGCAAACAAACATGAGAGAGATTTTTTCCTCAGGTAGATAGCAAATACTGGCAGTGTGATGGGTAAAGAGAGAGGTTAACTGCGAACATGATTTTTGGGAGTGTAATTTTAAAATTCCATACAGAATACTTTGTTAGAAATGTTGGGGGAAGAAATGATTGTAACTAAGAAAATACATTGCTGAGCTACAACCCAGGATTTGAATTCCCTAGACATAATAAGGACTTACTAAAAAAAAAAATTGTGTTTTTCTCTCTGTATTTGATCTTAGCTTAAACCTACTAAATGACTCAGTACAATTTTGTTCTGACCAATGTAGCCAATGTACTGTAATTCACTTGACTATTACTATATATTGTATTCTTTGTCACTGCTGATGCTTGGAGCTTTTCTCCCTGGCCCTCTACTGAAAATGGACATATATCCAGTTAGACTAGCACGGTCAACAAATGTAAAATAAATAAATAAATAAAATTACTAAGTGTAGTGTTACTGGCTGCCAAAAGAAAAAAAAAACAATTACTAGAAAATGGAAATCAAAATTTAAATAATTTGTAAATGGAGTACTGAAAATTGTAAAGGAGTTAAAGAACTGGAAGTGGGATCTTTAGAAAAAGAAATGAGCTAATTACATAGTCATAAGTGGAATTTGTGAGAACAACACATGTAGAATAATGTCCAAGAGGAAGAAGATTTAAGGGAAGGCAGGAACTGAGCAAATTATGTATTGTTGAAGTGAATGATAATTATTAAAAAGAAACAAGTAATCTCTGTGGTATCCCCGAAGTCTCAAAACAACCCAATAAAAAAGTACAGTGGGTCCTAAAACAAAACAGTGTAAGAAACGTCTCTGTGTGGAAGATTTTCAGTCCATATATCTCTAGTTAATCACTGTATATTAATCAGATCAGGCAATAGTAGTAGAAGTAGCGAACTTAAACTTGTCTTACGTAAAAAAAAATAATAAAAAATATATAATTGTACAGAATTACAATTACTAAGTATTCGAAAGTAATCCAAGCAAGGCATGGAGTCTGTTTCCATAGAGTAATAGTTTCCTCACAAGCTTTCTAAATATATATATATCCCCAAGGTACAATAACTGGGCTAGACTGGATAGAAATTATATTTAGTAAACAATAGAACAAACAGGACCAGCACTGAGGTAAACCGTCTTTGGAGAACAACAACAAAAACAAAAAAAGTAAAAAACGCCAAAGAAATACGGACACGCGAAGCATGAAATGATTTATTGAACTCACAGGTCACAGAGATTTCAGGTACAAAACCACTGAAGAAGGGTTTTGTACCTGAGGGTTCTGTGATTTGTGAGTTTGATAAATCATTTTACGCTTTGTGTGTCTGTATTGCTTTTATAGAAATTATATTTCACAGGAATGTATATTTAATTGAAAGCTTTGACACATACAACCAAAAATCCTTTCAGATCACGCATTGATAAAAATTTAGATACATATTCAGGATAATGAAGTAAAAAATGAGACAACAGCATTTTCTGTATCATAGTGAAATGATTCAGGAATTATTAGATAAGTCAGAAATTTCTTCAGTAGGGGTAGCTAGTGATTGGGATAAAATGAAAATGGTGTTTAAAATAGAACAGAAATAAAAGAGAAACGGATAAGGTTAAGAAGTAATAGAACAGAAATAAAAGAGAAATAGATAAGGTTAAAAGTAATATGAATTATTTACAGGGACTTACAAAGGTTAAAGTACTGCAGAGTAAGGGGAATCCCATAAAGCAAGAAGAGGATCAATTGCAAAATGCTAAAGGGAAAATAAGGGAGCAGTTGGATAATATGCATAAGTTTAGAAAGGTTGATGTTAAAGAACTATTTTTGTTAACTCTAATACCCAAAAATTTTATCACAACTACGTAGGCAGCATAAAGTGGAAAGGGTTGTTCCCAAACTTAGAGATCTTATGGCCCAAAAAATAATCACAGATTCTATAGAGCTGTTAGAGATATTTTGGAAATTTTATGAAGCAGAGGAATGTGGATCCAAGAAAAGGCATGAATAGAAATATTTATACTAGACATAATTATGTAACAGTCTGAGGACGATGAGGCTCAACTATTAACAACTTAGGAAGAGATGAGATAAACGTTGTGATGTATAATCAATCAACAGAGAAGCTTTCGGTAATAAATGATATTCCTGTGAAAGTTTGGAAGGTGGGAGGGAAGAAAGTCATAAAGATCTAGAAAGTTTTGTTTAACAGTATTTTAAAAGGGGTGGAGTACCAGCATCTTGGAAGAAAACTGTTGTTGCTTTATTAATCAAAGAGGGTAAAGATCCATGAAACACAGCTTCATATAGACTTATTTCAATTTTAAACCAGTATTATAAAGTGATTATGTCTCTACTAGCTAAGAGCCTTGCAGAGTTGATGCCAAGATTGATATATATGTATTAGTGTGGTTTTGTAGAGGGGAGGCAAACATTTGACATTAATAGAACAATGATGATCCAGAGGATGAATGTAATAAAATGACATTATTGTTGATGGTCCTTGATGCAGAGAAAGCATTCTATAGACTCAGCTGTGAGTTTATGAGTAGGGCAATAATATTATTTGCATTCCATGATATAATACTGTGTTAAAGTAGGAGGTTGTATGAAATAGAAGAGTCAAGAAGTAATGCGGGAAAGTTCTTCTCTGACAAGCTGTGTTAGAACAGAGGAACAAGGAAATCAACTGGCAATGAAACTAAGCAATTCACAAATTCAGAGATATATTTGGTATGGTAAACAAGAAAGTTTTATTTCCAGATGGTATTATTTTGTACTAGCGTCCCTCACAGCAAGAGGTTCTCCTGTTCGATTCTCGGCTGGAGTGCCTTCTATGTGGAGTCTGCATGTCCTCCCCACGATCGAGTGGCCTCCAAAAGACATGCATGAATGGGCGTGCCTTCGCTGAAGGTTGGGCATCAGGCTTGCAACTCGGCACCATAAAAATCTACTGTCAATCATTAGCGGACCGGAGTTCCACTGTAGCAACCTCTAACCGGGAAAAGCCAAACAGACGAACAAACATTATTTTGTACTTGAAAAGGACATTTTGGAATTGTGGAATATATTTTCAGGATATAAAATTTATGAATATAAAAGGCTCTAGCAGTAAATTATGTACTAACATATGATTTGGTTTAGCCATTCCCATAATTATGGGGATATGATAAGATGATGCAGTTATGTGTATTCTCTTATAGCACCTAAGGATATGTGAGAGGAAACTACTAAACAAAATATAATACAAAAAGTGAGAAACCCAAAGCTCTTGATTATGGATATAGATAGTAAGATACAAGCACTGAAAATGTTTTTCATCCCTTTAGTTTTACATACAGGTCAGGAATATTTGTATCAGTCAAAAAAGAAGTTGTGAATAATAATAATTAATAAAGAGTTGAAAGAATTTATTTGGAAGTGAAAGAGGACCCGAGTTAAATGTGATAAGCTTATCTTCTCCATAGAACAATGTGGTTTAGGATTTGGTAATTTCGGTATTACTGATTTGAAGGGATACTTTAGAGCTACACAGTTAATGCTCATATATATAACAGGCATACAATTGAAAAGGGATAATGAAATGGGGGGGCATTAAAAAATAGAGAGAAAGCAAGATTTTGGGTGTAGGCCCTTAAAGATAATAAAAACAACTATACAGAATATTATACTGATAAAGTAGAAAAAAATATTCTAAGGATTAAGCCAACGCACAAATGGAGAAAGAAGATTTTTTTCCAATAGGGATGATTGCAAGTAGATGTACAGAAACTAGGAAAGAAGGGGCTGGAATTTACTGGAGAAAATTAGTAAATGAATCAAGGTATTGGGATCCATAACTAGAGAGGGAAAGGTAATGTAGTGGGCTGAAGCCAAGAAAAAATTTGGACTGCAGGTTAGAGACTGCCTTCCCTACCAGGGATTAATATCAGAGTATAGGCAAAGAGAAAGGAATAGGAAAGTGCTAAGTGAAAGACCAGTTTTGATAGAGTTTTAAATGTGTCTAGAACAGAAGTTGCTGTTGCAAAAAGGGCTAATTAATAGAGTATATTAAATACTGCATGACAACTAAAAGAATGAATCTGAGGACGTTAGAAAAGATTGGGAAGGGAGAATAGAAAGACAATTTACAAAGTAACAATGGGAAAACATCTGTATGGCTCTGAAGTATGCAACAAAGTTGAAAAGGTTTAGGAATTTTTCTTGGACGTTTATGCATAGGTGTTTTTATACAGCAAGCAAACATGAGAGAGATTTTTTCCTCAGGTAGATAGCAAATACTGGCAGTGTGATGGGTAAAGAGAGAGGTTAACTGCGAACATGATTTTTGGGAGTGTAATTTTAAAATTCCATATAGAATACTTTGTTAGAAATGTTGGGGGAAGAAATGATTGTAACTAAGAAAATACATTGCTGAGCTACAACTCAGGATTTGAATTCCCTAGACATAATAAGGCCTTACTAAAAAAATATATATATATGTTTTTCTCTCTGTATTTGATCTTAACTTAAACCTACTAAATGACTCAGTACAATTTTGTTCTGACCAATGTAGCCAATGTACTGTAATTCACTTGACTATTACTATATATTGTATTCTTTGTCACTGCTGATGCTTGGAGCTTTTCTCCCTGGGCCTCTACTGAAAATGGACATATATCCAGTTAGACTAGCACGATCAACAAATGTAAAATAAATAAATAAATAAAATTACTAGGTGTAGTGTTACTGGCTGCCAAAAGAAAAAAAAAACAATTACTAGAAAATGGAAATAAAATTTTAAATAATTTGTAAATGGAGTACTGAAAATTGTAAAGGAGTTAAAGAACTAGAAGTGGGATCTTTAGAAAAAGAAATGAGCTAATTACATAGTCATAAGTGGAATTTGTGAGAACAATACATGTATAATAATGTCCAAGAGGACGAAGATTTAAGGGAAGGCAGGAACTGAGCAATTTATGTAATGTTGAAGTGAATGATAATTATTAAAAAGAAACAAGTAATATCTGTGGTATCCCCGAAGTCTCAAAACAACCCAATAAAAAAGTACAGTGGGTCCTAAAACAAAACAGTGTAAGAAACGTCTCTGTGTGGAAGATTTTCAGTCCATATATCTCTAGTTAATCACTGTATATTAATCAGATCAGGCAATAGTAGTAGAAGTAGCGAACTTAAACTTGTCTTACGTAAAAAATAAATAATAAAAAATATATCATTGTACAGAATTACAATTACTAAGTATTCAAAAGTAATCCAAGCAAGGCACGGAGTCTGTTTCCATAGAGTAATAGTTTCCTCACAAGCTTTCTAAATATATATATATATCCCCAAGGTACAATAACTGGGCTAGACTGGATAGAAATTATATTTAGTAAACAATAGAACAAATAGGACCAGCACTGAGGTAAACCGTCTTCGGAGAACAACAACAAAAACAAAAAAAGTAAAAAACGCCAAAGAAATACGGACACGCGAAGCATGAAATGATTTATTGAACTCACAGGTCACAGAGCTTTCAGGTACAAAACCACTGAAGAAGGGTTTTGTACCTGAGGGTTCTGTGATTTGTGAGTTTGATAAATCATTTTACGCTTTGTGTGTCTGTATTGCTTTTATAGAAATTATATTTCACAGGAATGTATATTTAATTGTAAGCTTTGACACATACAACCAAAAATCCTTTCAGATCACGCACTGATAAAAATTTAGATACATATTCAGGATAAGAAGTAAAAAAATGAGACAACAGCATTTTCTGTATCATAGTGAAATGATTCAGGAATTATTAGATAAGTCAGAAATTTCTTCAGTAGGGGTAGCTAGTGATTGGGATAAAATGAAAATGGTGTTTAAAATAGAACAGAAATAAAAGAGAAACAGATAAGGTTAAGAAGTAATAGAACAGAAATAAAAGAGAAATAGATAAGGTTAAAAGTAATATGAATTATTTACAGGGACTGACAAAGGTTAAAGTACTGCAGAGTAAGAGGAATCCCATAAAGCAAGAAGAGGATCAATTGCAAAATGCTAAAGGGAAAATAAGGGAGCAGTTGGATAATATGCATAAGTTTAGAAAGGTATTTTTGTTAACTCCAAGACCCAAAAATTTTATCACAACTACGTAGGCAGCATAAAGTAGAAAGGGTTGTCCCCAAACTTAGAGAACTTATGGCCCAAAAAATAATCACAGATCCTATAGAGCTGTTAGAGATATTTTGGAAATTTTATGAAGCAGAGGAATGTGGATCCAAGAAAAGGCATGAATAGAAATATTTATACTAGACATAATTATGTAACAGTTCGAGGACGATGAGGCTCAACTATTAACAACTTAGGAAGAGATGAGATAAAAGTTGTGATATATAATCAATCAACAGAGAAGCTTTTGGTAATAGATGATATTCCTGTGAAAGTTTGGAAGGTGGGAGGGAAGAAAGTCATAAAGATCTAAAAAGTTTTGTTTAACAGTATTTTAAAAGGGGTGGAGTACCAGCATCTTGGAAGAAAACTGTTGTTGCTTTATTAATCAAAGAGGGTACAGATCCATGAAACACAGCTTCATATCGACTTATTTCAATTTTAAACCATTATTATAAAGTGATTATGTCTCTACTAGCTAAGAGCCTTGCAGAGTTGATGCCAAGATTGATATATATGTATTAGTGTGGTTTTGTAGAGGGGAGGCAAACATTTGACATTAATAGAACAATGATGATCCAGAGGATGAATATAATAAAATGACACTATTGTTGATGGTCTTTGATACAGAGAAAGCATTCTATAGACTCAGCTGTGAGTTTATGAGTAGGGCAATAATATTATTTGCATTCCATGATATAATACTGTGTTAAAGTAGGAGATTGTATGAAATAGAAGAGTCAAGAAGTAATGCGGGAAAGTTCTTCTCTGACAAGCTGTGTTAGAACAGAGGAACAAGGCAGGGATGTCCTCTTTCCTATTCTTTGCTTTATATTTAGAGCACCTGGCAATGAAACTAAGGAATTCACAAATTCAAGGATATATTTGGTATGGTAATCAAGAAAGTTTTATTTCCAGATGGTATTATTTTGTACTAGCGTCCCTCACAGCAAGAGGTTCTCCTGTTCGATTCTCGGCTGGAGTGCCTTCTGTGTGGAGTCTGCATGTCCTCCCCGCAGTCGAGTGGCCTCCGAAAGACATGCGTGAATGGGTGTGCCTTTGCTGAAGGTTGGGCATCGGGCTGGCAACTCGGCCCCATAGAAATCTGCTGCCAGTCATTAGTGGACCGGAGTTCCGCTGTGGCAACCCCTAACAGGGAAAAGCCGAAAAGACAAACAGCAAACATAAAGTGTTATTGGTACACATGTTAAATTCACATCCCTTCCCCCATCAGTGTGACATTCGAGCTGGTCCTGCCCTACTTAGTAGCTGTCATAATAATATAACCCTTATGCACTTTAAATAAAATTTATAATGATGTGGTATCTCTTATTTAACCAGATTATTAAGTATATTATTAAGTCTGTGATTTTATCCAAGACAATATACTGCATGGCTGGAAATATATCAGCCTTAGTCCATTTGGCAAATAAAAAATATATGTAAATATATACATATACACTTTGTATGTAAAAAATAAAAAATCAATTGTAAAAATCATATTCTATTTTCATAACCTACTGTTAACAAAGATCACTTTTGGCCTTCTGGACTTCTTCAGGTCTGTGTACAAGAACCCTAAAAACTATCTATAAAAATATTATTGTATAATTAGTTAGTATTGTTATTACACATCATTTTGAATAAAGTTGAAAAAAGAGAACCAGGAAAAGAAAAAAATAATAAGAAAACATGTATGATGATGGAAACAAAATATACATTTAAACTAGAACGGACTTAAAATGGTATTTAAAACCAACTGGTAGAATAAAATGAAATAGAATTAGTCATGTAAACAATGTGGCAATTTTCTATGTTCTAGTGCACTTTTAATTGAACGGTAGTAGTTTAGTCCAGGCTTCCTAAAAGAGCTCAGCTTTAATTGCCACATGAGTTCATGTTTCTCCAGAATATTTGTAATGTCTCCTTCTAGATCATTCATGTCTATGTGATCCAGGATCTGGAACTTAAAACCTGTGTGTCTTTTATGAAGAGAAAGGTGTTTGGCTAGTGCATTATTTTTACATCCAGAGCGAATTTCTGACAGATGACATGAAATCCTATGCTTGTGTTTATTTATAGTCTTTCCCACATATAATGCATCACATTCATTGCACTGTGCCCTGTAAATTACTTTAGTAGTGTTACAGTCACCCCCTGCGCTGATCTTAATGATTTTCTTTAAATCAGGGCAATAAAAACTATCAGCTTGTTGTATAAAAATACAAAATGTACAATTAGTTTCACATCTTTTAGTGTTTCTTTCATATGATCTAGGTTTATATTCAACAAAACTTCTAATGTTCCTGGCCTGCCTATAAACAAAGGATGGGGCTTCACCCAAGATGTTAATCAGAAAAGGGTTTCCTGTGACAATGTCCCAGTTTTATTCAATACCATTTTTGATACTGTGATAATCCAAAGTGTATGTCAGGATGCAGTTATTTTTGCATTTGTTATTCTCTGTGGAATTTATTAACACTCTCCTAATGGGAGGGGGGGTTAGTGAAGGTGCTTCAGTCCTTTTCAATTCTATAATGGGTTCCAGGATGTTTTTTAACATCTGACTTTCATAGCCTCTCACTAGAAAATCATTCTCTAAGTTGTTCAGGTTTCTTGAAAATGGATCCATCTCCATGGTAATTCTAGTTAATCTATAGCCCTGGGACTTCACTACAGTATACTTGTTTTTTGTAGGATGTAGACTTTTACTATGGAGTAATAAGTTAACCCTTGTTGGTTTTCTGAATAGATCAGTGGTGATTCTGTTATTGCTGGTGTCCTTGGAAATCTGCATATCTAACAAAGTGGTTGAAGTATAGCTATGGGAAGAGGTAAACTTCAGGAAGGGGGTTGTTTGATTGAGGTAAATGATAAAATCTCCAAGCTGCAAGGTGTCATCTTCCCACACAATAAAGATGTCATCAATAAAATGTAAATAGCATGTGATATGCTGCATGTAGTCTGTGTTGTTTAACACAAAGTCCTCCTCCCACTTGCCAAGGGGTATGTTAGCTGTGCTGGGAGCCATGGCAGCCCCCATTGCTATACCAGTTTTTTTGTTTGTAGTGTTTGCCATTGAAAGTAAAGAAACTGAAGTCCAGTACAAGATGAATGAGCTTGCTTAACATTGGGGGAAACACTCGACACAATTGTTAAGTACCATAATGGCACTAGCCACAATACTGACCACCAGGGAATACAGTGCCATGAAGGCACCAATGTTATTACAAGGAATGGGTGAACCACTGGACACCAGGGATAAGTCATTAAAGTGCTGTAATGATACCAATGTTACTGTGGGGATGGGGTGGGGATATACTAGACACCAAGGAATGCCCCTTAAAGTTCTCCAAGGCACACAGAGCATGATGGGGATGCTGGAGTAAACCACCAGACATTGGAGCTTACAGTCTTAAGGTCCATAATGACACCAACAGTAGTACAGGGGTGGGGGAACTACTAGACCACAAGGTCTGATTCTTTAAAATGCTGTAATTGCCCCAGCATTGTAATGGGGATTGGAGGGTAGTGCAGTACACTAGACTGCCAGGGCCAAAATCATAAATGCCATAATGGCACTAAAGTGTTATAGGGTGGGGGGACCACTTGAGGATAGGTACAGGTATGGAGACCATAGTGTGTGGCATGTACATATGTGTGTGTGTATTTTAATGTGACTACAGGGGGTTTCCACTGCCTACATAAGCAGCAGGGTATTACCATATCTAATTTGCACATCACAGTAGTACCTGATATTCGGTAAACATGCAAATTAGCAAATAATGAAGTCCAATCTCATCATGGCTAACATGTTCCTGAATAATAAATAGACACATTGGGCAGGAAGGGCCTTGTTGTGGCTCTCACTAGGGCATTTAATGAATTCCTGGGTTTGTGTTTTTAATATCAGTAATAGTCACTGAGACAGCTCAGCTAATGTGCATAGCCACAGCAACATAATGCATGGCTATACTGATTGTTTACAGACTTGGAAAGCTTGCCAAGATGATATCATTTACAAATAAAAATCGGTGCTATGACAGTGATTCATACACACAGGAAAACATAAAAGGCTGTTAGAAATAAAGCTGAATAGAAATGAAAGAGAACAAAGGAGTTACATGTCATTAAGGAGTAATCAGAACCAAAAGAGTGGGTGAACAATACAGTCAGCATGGTAAAAGATATCTCTGTCTATCTATCTATCTATCTATCTATCTATCTATCTATCTATCTATCTATCTATCTATCTTTTGTATTTGTCCTCAGGATCTGAGTAGAATGACTAAAACAGAGCACTACCCACCACTTACATTTCAACAAGTGGTCTCAAGAATGCCCCTTCAGTCAGAATCTCCCTTTCAGTACTAGATGCAAGCTATGATTTCAGCAAATAAAACTAAATGAAGTAAGCTCCAAACTGTGCACATATCATGTATCATTAAGAGGGTGCAGATTGCTTAGACGTCAGTTTGGTATTTCATCAGCACCATCAGTGTTCCAAGTAACTATTGTCCAGGAATGTTTTAACAGCAAATGTATTAAAATGCTTAAGGAATACAGTAGATGACACACTACATTATTATATTAGTGATCATTTGCCTTGATTACAGTTTATTTGTGATTGACTTCTCAGGAGTAATTTACAACTGCACACATTATTTGAAGTAAGTGTGCATGCTTAAACTCAAACACATGTTAAGCTAACAAAATACAAATTAGCATTAAACCAATGCTTACTGACTTACTGATAATGTTATAAAACAGACTGCAAAACATACTACAAGGGTTATAAATGAGAATCTTGTATATATAATAGAACTTACAGTCAACACTTCTCAACCTCTTAGAGCAAGAAATCTGGACAAAGCCATAAATAATGGGGGGACAGAAGCCCAAAAATTGGGTCAGTTTTTAAAAATTGCTCTTACAAATTTAGAAAGTTGATAGATTATCAGGTTTTGTTTTAGCTTGAAATTTCTAAAGGCTATACAGTCTGAAACTCAAATGTCTGTCATTATGTTCTGTCTTCAGCCTTTAATGACTTGCCATTAATTTGCCAGAAAACAACAGTTTTATGAAAAATGGATAAAAAATTTGACAACTATGCTTACACTTGAAAAATTTCACCACCAGTACAGTTACAGACACTGCAGGTGGCATATGCTAACTGATTAGTACTTGGTCTAGTAAGTCTGAGAATTATTTTTTCTTTTAATGATAAAAGTCATGTATTTTGTTAAGTCCACATCAGCTGGTGATGTCCAGGACAGTGTTTCAGAAGATCTTGTAAAAATCACTGTGAAAGCAATCTAAAGTATATGGCCATGATTTATGTTGGTAATGGCTTAGTGTGACAGAGTGAATCATCTCTCCATTGATCGCAGAAAATGGTAGTTCCACATTTCGGAGACTGATGAAGAACGAACCAAATTGAAAATCCACAGAAGGAGGTTATAATGTTGTATATAAAAAAATCCAACAAGCAAAAAGTGTGAAAACCAAAAAAAACAACAGAAAAAAGAGGTATCCAGGAACTCTGAAGGTCAATAAAGGCTGGTGAAAAACCACAACTGTATTAACGTACACACACACAGTTTTATTAACGCTTTCAACCCAGGATGAAAGCGTTAATAAAACTGTGTATGTACGTTAATACAGTTGTGGTTTTTCACCAGCCTTTATTGACCTTCGGAGTTCCCATATAAAAAAATCCAACAAAAACAACCAATGAAAATACAGGGAAGGCTAGTATGAATAAATACATTTATTACAAAAAACAAACAATTAAGTACTTTCAATCAAACACTAGTCCCAGGATTTAATAAAATATGTGTAGGCACAGTGTAGAGCCTACACAGAATGTTACAATGTCTGTATACATGGCTCCCCCTTGGCAGTGTGCCATGCATATTAATGATGGCACATTGCAGAGGGAGAGCTGAGGGACATGGGTATGGAATCAGTGTAGGGAGAGGTGTAGTGATGTGTCCACAGATGAGTAAGAGACTCCCTGGACTGTCCTTTTGTGTTACATTAATGTTTTATTTTTTTTTAATAAAAAAGTATATTTGCATGGTGCAGAGCAGAGCAATCTAAGCAGTGCTCACAAATAAGATAGCAGACAACTGCCAGACATCTAAAAATAGAAACCAGATGTATTTAATTATTTATTCAAATGTATGTTTAAGCGCATCTGAGAGTGTTTGCGTAAGTGTAGCATGTTGCTCAGTACTGCTTATAGGTAGCTCAGTGTTATTTATAAAGGTATACCTGTTGTCTGAATATCCATGTAGCTTAATGGGTAGAGTTAAGGCTCCATGTATAGTAGGTCCAGGGTTTGAATACATGGAAGACAAACAAGTATTTAATTTTAATATATACATTTTGCAGACTAATTTAATATATAGCTTTGCTGCGCTCTGTTGAGACCTGCTGAGACCCGCTAAGCAGCACATAAACATGATAACAGCTGCCAATGTTTATGAGCTGCTTGGCTGGTTTGTGCCCTGCTAAGCTCCACTAAGACTATGGTTCTGTGAGTTTTTATGCTTCTCAGCTCAGCTCAGCTGGTTTGTGTGGTGCTAAGCGATGTGGTGCTTTTTTGAATGTTGCTCAATAACATGTAAGGGTGGGAAAACAGCCTATATTAAGCCCAATAGGCCGGAATACACCAGAATCCACTAGAGTTCTGTCTCTGAAGGGTACTATGGCTGGTGTTTGTGAAGGTGTGCGCTTTCAGGCACAGTGTTGGGGCATTCTGGAGTCCAGAGTCATGGTTGGACTGCTTGTAAAAAGCCACTAAGACCGGCTGCTGCAGGGAGGCCAGAGAACTCACCAGTGTTACCGGTATCCCCCCCACAGCTGAGCAGTGTCACTAGCACCATGATGACCTGAAATGAAGAAAGGGAGAAATCTTGGACACCTGGGTCCAAGAAGCTCGGGCAGGGAATGCCTCACAAGTATGTAAGTAATTTTATTCTGTTTCGCCAATATCTAATCTGAATGTCTACAAAACTGGTATGCATAATGGTGTGCTTCTCTCCCAACAGCTGCAGAGGAGAGGGCTTGCAATGTCGAGTCACACTCCAGGCGCCTGGCCAGGTTGCACCATGAGTGTGATGAGTATGGCTGTATTATGCTAACTGTAGTGAAATAAGCAAGAAAGGGTAAAGCATTAATTGCATGAAAGTATATTCAATAAAGTCTCTAGTACAATAAATGTGGAATTAGAACTGTATTGCAAGAAATAAATAATGCCAACTCTAATGCAATAAAAACACAAAACAATACCAGGAACTGCATTAAATTGTATACAATAAAGTATGTAGTGCAATAATTGTTTAATTAGAGCTGTTTTGAAAGGAATGAATAATGCCAACTGTTGTACAATAAAAGTATGAAACAATACCAGGAACTGCATTAAAGTATATACAATAAAGTCTGTAGTGCAATATTTGTGGAATTATTGAAAGAAATAAACAATGCCAACTGTTTTACAATAAAACATGAATCCATACCAATAACATGGTGTACATCAGGATTGTCTTGTTGTAACCATTGCAGTAGAGCTGTATGCATTCAGGCTGTAGGGTAAGGTGCTGCTTTCAAGTATAACAATGGAATAACTGTAGAATGCAAATCTAATGGCTTCTAATTGTGTTGTTTAACAGATATAGTACCATTCAAGGCTGTCTCTAGGCCAGTATTGTTCACCTAATTCTCTGTTATCCATAAACATCAGGTAAGCAAGGTATATGGGAGAGGTAGCCCGCTCCATGATCTGATATTGTTTTTTGCCTTCACAAATATTCCAACCCACTAACAATAAAGTGTGTACTCCAGCACTGTAAGACTGATATATAATGTACCTACTATCTGCGTTATTCTTTTATGTCATGCATGTGTGTTCTACTGTCACTGCAGTCTAGTATAATACCGTAGTAGTACTGCCAGGTCATATTTTGGTTCCAGGTAAGCTCTAGGTAGATATCAGTCAGTCAGTAATTATCAGTAGCTCAGTTTGTTAAATGGTCTGTATATAGTACATTTTGTCACACACAGACCAGGGTTTGAATCCAGTGATAGGTAGCATTAAATATTACAGTAGCAGTCATGTAATGCTCACAGATTCTCTCTCCACAGGAACTACAGGTAAATGGGTGAGGTAGCCCATATTATGAGTAGAGAATTGTGTGTTTAGATATCCCAGACTGTTAAAATCATTAGCAAGAATGTGAAAACTCAGCAATGTGCAGTCAGAAATAATATGTGTAATCCTGGTATGTCTGTATGCCTGGGGTGTCTGTTAAAAGTTGCTTAAGTCACAGTCACTGCTATTGGGTTCTCTTCCCATGCTTGCCACCCAAGGCATGACTGCTGTTTAGTGTCTGTACTGTACACATACATATCTGTCAAGTGTCATGATTTCACGCTGCGTAATTAATAGTGCATAATCTGCCTGTTACAGGAATACCATGGCAATGAGTACCTGGATTGAACAGTATCACCATTTCCGCCCACAGAACACCTTGGCAGTTATATAGGTCCACCTGATGTGCAAGTGTTCTGTGTAGGTGTGTACACACAGTTGTTACTGTTTGGCCCATAGTATTCCATGCTTATAGCTTGAGAGGTATGTACATGCTACATCAGCTACAGGAGATTTATACTCACTGTAAACGTAAAGAAAATACAGACCCGTAGAGTAGATAGTAGTACTATTGTCAAGGAAGTAAGAATCAATGTTACTAATAGACTGATTTTCTCTCTCACTCCCCCACCCCTTATGTTCAATTATTGGTGTTATTCATTGGTTATGGTTTACTATTAACATATGTTGTTACACTAACTGTTTTTTTGGGGCAATAACTAACCTATACTTATTGCTATACCTCCATTACTACAGCATGTCAGGGTAGGCCGATTCCTGGTGATCTGCCTACCTTGCCTCAACTGGCCATGGCACTGGGTCCTAGTACATCTGTGACCCAGGCTGGTGATGCTCCCTCCACCGCCCCTGCACTACCTGCGGCATTGGGTGGAACTGCCTCAGGGGACAGAGCCGGGCCTCCCCCTGGGAGCGGTGGCAGAGGGGCTGCAGTGACCCAGAATCAGCTGCCAGTCCTGGTGCATTGGAGCTATGAATGCCACCTGTGCCAGATTGAGAGCAGACTGGCTGACCTGGTGTGGCAGGTTCACCCTGGCACCCAGCCTCCACAGCCACCCTCATAGCAGTGAAGGATCAGTGTCGACTGTCCCATGGGTGGGGACATGAGTCACTCTGATGCCATCTGGAGGCACATGTGTCTTGGTTCCACAACACGCTCCCCATCCAAGGTGTTTACCCCCTCATGTGTCACACCATCCATCTGCTGTCTTGTCTGTTTTGTCTGTCTGCAAATGTATCCTCTCCTACTCAACTTACCTCCCCACATGTACCTATGTTCCTTCCCCTGCATCATTCCACTCTCACCTTAAAAAAAAGAAATGAGCACCTGTCCCCCCCCAAAAAAAAATTTCAACCCATACATAGCTCTCCATGTTGCACACATGTCCAATGTAGACTACTGATCTTGCCTAATTGGATTGACAACACAATTATGTTGTCCTCACCCCTCTCTCTGGGGGTTGAAAGTCCAAACTCATTTACAAAATCTGTCAAAATGCACAGCTGATGCTGTACAAGATATGGATAGCTATGGGTCTTTCCTACGCCCTTCCTGCACATCCCTAACTGCCATTCACTATGTTTTTCCCTCTGCTTGCCTCCATTTCACCACTTTCCTATCACCCCCTTTTTCTTTTCTTTATTTTTTTAGCGAGGGTTTGCACAGAGCTAAGTGAAGCGGAGAAGTGCTGCTTGCTGTGCCTCTTCGCTTAGCTAAGCTTAAATGAGCTTTAATGATTAAATGTGTTTATTACATTGTTAGACACATACAAAATGAACACATCTGTCAAGTTTCAAACCTGGGCCCCTCTCACCTACAGCCCACTGCATTAACCCAACAGGCCACACAGATCTGGCATACAACAGGTGTTTCCAGCAAAACATACTAATTGCCACTTAAAGTCATTAGGCATGTAACTGAAATAAAAACTAATGGGAAAAAATGGGAGTGTACCTTGGGCTCTGGTGCAATAATACACCAGTAGACAGCCGTAGACATAATAATGGATGTAGGTGAGGTCTGTGATAGCAGGTATTTGTGCCCTTTTATCAGCAACTTGTGGAAAGACACCTTGCTAAGGCAGGATTGGCAAAGTATATATACAACTGGGACTCTGGTGCAGAAATACAGCCACATAAAGCCATGTACATACTGATGAATGTAGAAATGTTTCTCACAGTCTGTATATGTGTGCATATATCTTGAAAATACACATGTTTTTGCAGTGAATCAGTGGTGCAGTCTGTTAAATGCCTTGCATGCAGTACATTTTGCCTCACACAGTCCTGGGTTAAAATCCAGTTATTTCTAGCAGTTCAACTACAATATTGTGAAGACAGCAATTAATGACTGAGTCATGCAATCCTAATCTGCACAGGTTATCGCTAGCTAATGAACTGCAACCCACTTTTGCAAGTCAGAGGCCTGCAGGTAGGGACACACTGCACATATCTGTATAGCGTACCTATATGTTGTCTACTACTCTGTTATTGGCACTGTTGCATAACAAACATACCTTACATGCCTTGATTGGACTGTACAGGGTACCCTTACACTGGCTTTGCCATAACAACAGGATTGACACAGCTGCCACAGTTACACATGCAACTTGCTGTCCTCAAAAGTGTCTACACTCCTCCTATGTGCGCGAGGCTGCAGCAGCTGCAGCCTGTAGCATACAGAGCTGTATATAAAGGTAGCTGCTATATACCCACCATACCTCCCAAGCTCCTAGAACAAGGGATCCAGACACAACCAGATGTAATGGGGGGTAAGGCCCACAGATAGGGACATGTGTAATGGTTTGCCCCTACAAAGATAGTAGGTTGATAGATTAACAGCTATTGTATTAGAATGCATATTCTGATGGGTATGAAGTCTGACACTCAAGTGTATCTTTTTCCTTACTGACCTCAACCCACAATGTTTGCCAGTGAAATGCCAGATGACCACTATGTCATGGGACACTGACCACACATATGAGGCTAAACTGTGGACATACTCCATAAATCTATACAGTTGACAATTATGGTACCTACCTTCTGTGATGCTGTACTCTCCACACCTCAGTGATGTCCACCTGAACACTAAGAAAGGGGCCCAGGTCCACATAAAGGCTTTATATATTGCACTGTGGTGGCATGTCATTGGCCAATGATAGTGCAATTCAGCTGTTTTGGCTGCAATTAGCAATTCTAAGCCACAGATTAGTGCAGGGGAAATTACATGCTAATCAGCAGTACCTTAAAAAGGCAAGCAGCTGCTTATTGGGAACAGCTCTGTATGAGACTTCACTCACACTAAGAGCAGATTTCAAAAAATATACCAGAAGCATAGTTCAAAAAAGGAGTATTGTACTCCAGCAGGTATGTAATAGTTTCTCCATATAACAGGATGTGGATGGGAGGATGGAGGTATGGGGAATGAGATTACATCAGTAAGCCTGCCTTAGATCTATAGTAATGAAGTGTCAGTGATACTCTGCTGTCCTACACCTACAGGCATGCCTCTCAACTGTCCCTGATTTTTAATCATATCTCAGCTCTGTCCCTGTCAATCCCTCCTACAATGGTTGGCTGTTGCAGGAAAGGTAGTGGATTGCACATAATACATAGTGACAATGAGTAAGGGTGTACACTGCTTTAATATCAAATGATGTACTGTAATTCTGCCCCCTCATTCAGTCACTGTCTCACATACATAATTCTAACATTTTGAAAGTGTCTCTGAATGTCCCTGATGTACTCTGGCTATGTCCCTGTTTCTGTTGATATATGTCCCTGTTTTGTTGACAGCTATGCCTGACATACCTGTCAACCACTTAGAGCTTGAAACCAGGACAAAGCCATAATTTGTGGGGAGACAAAGGCCCAAACTCAGCAACAGTGTTTAAATATTTGTCAGAGATCCACAAATTTGAGTGAAAATGGCTAGAACATGGGGCAACCATCCTGACATTCTGCTAACATCTGTATAGTTGAGAGATATGATGCCTACAGGGAATAGATACCACAGCAGGTTTGCATTGTTTTCTGTCATTGTGGCACACTAGTGTTGCTGGACTGTCCCCATGCAGTTGTAATAACAGACTGTCAATTGTCCAGCAGTGGCTATAAGACATATTAGTGGGAGTTTACCCATAGGGGACACACCACAGTAGACTGCACTGTTGGGTGTTGGAACATATAGCAGAATCTGTCACGGCACACAGGGACATACCCCAGTATTGCTACTATCTTGGTGGTATCCACACATGTAGAGTGTTGCCAGACTGTGGGGTATGACGTGTGAGGGAGCAGTGGATAGTGCAGGCCATTATAGGTGTGCTGGATTGGTACATATTGGATGTCCACATATCTGGTCCTGTAATGTGTTCCCCTTTTGTTGTCTTTCAGGGACCATGTACCACCAAAGACATGCCCCCTTCTCAGAGGTGGAGAATGACATGATAGTTGATGGACTGAGACAGTACCATTGGATCTTATTGTTCATGGGAGACATAATCAGGAGTAGTGGGCAGCATTGTGGGCAGACCTTGTGCAGGATGTCAATCAGGTTGGCCAACAGGACAGGACCTATGAGCAGGTCCGATACCGGGCCACAGACATGCTGAATGCTGCACTATGCAGGGCGACTGATGTTGCCAGAGATCTTGCCACCACCATAGGGCCTGCAACAGAACATCCACTCACAGCCACAGAGGAATTCCTGGTGAACCTAGGAACACACAACAGCTCCCAGGCATCCATCACAACATAGGTCATGGAGGTGGGTGCCACAGTGTCAACAGCAGAGGAACATCCAAGTGAACATACTTTGTTCACCATTGTAATACTGTATCAGTCACTGTGGCAGGCTGTACATACCTGTATATGGGTGTTGGGTCTATCTGCATTGGGGGGGGGGGTTAGGGTTTACATACAGTTGTGCACACATACTCAGAATGTCAGCAATACAGCCAGTATCACAGTAGCCACTGCACATGTGGATATATGGACATATTACCTTGTAGTGCTGCAAGATTTGGTGGTGCTGACAATGCCTCTTTCTCACATTTTCATAGGTCCATCAGGCATGGCCCAAGTCCTGGTAAATGTGACACAGTTTTTTTTACAGATCATATATACCCTATGAAAGTTAAGGGCTGTCACATTGCCCTGTGTACAAATGTTGTGTTTAGCTAGTGTAGAATATTTGTATGTTCAATTCTGGAACACCACAGTAGACTGCACTGTTGGGTGTTGGAACATATAGCAGAATCTGTCACGGCACACAGGGACATACCCCAGTATTGCTACTATCTTGGTGGTATCCACACACGTAGAGTGTTGCCAGACTGTGGTGTATGACATGTGAGGGAGCAGTCGATAGTGCAGGCCATTATAGGTGTGCTGGGAGTTTGCCCATAGGGGACACACCACAGTAGACTGCACTGTTGGGTGTTGGAACATATAGCAGAATCATTCATAGACTGGATAGTCACAGTTGTATATTTGAACGACCATAGACATGTCTGTACTTATAGTTATGAGTGGCTACACAGCCTTGTATACATGAGGCAATTACTCCAAGATGCCTGTTCAAACACAAAAGGGAGATGCTACATACTTGAGGCAGTGACACTAGTACTGGCATATCATTCTCAAGAAAAGTGTACTGGGTTTTATGTGTAGGTCTATCACGTATAGTGTCATATTTCATACCTTACAGGCAGATTCTACTGGCAACTTTACCTGGATGTGGCTGACGTGCATATTATAAAGGGCTTGACTTGTCTGTGTATGTTGGTATGAGGTTGTCTTTTGTGTATGGGAGTGGAGATGAGAAGATGTGTGGCTGGTAATGCAGTTATGGATCCTCATTTCTATGAGTCTGTGTGGATTACCATACACAAAAGTGTAGGTAGCAAAGTACTACTTTTGTCTTGGTTTTCACAGGTGACTGGAGGGGTTGAAGTCTGTCCCCCTCACAACCTGATGCCAGTGTCTCATCGGACTCTGATGATGATGGTGGCCAGAGTGAGGCACAGGTGGGGTTGTCAGGGGCTGAATCTGTCCCAGAGGTTGACATCCCTCTTCTGCCCCCACTGTCACTGCACACAGTCAGTTTGTCCACACATACCCAGTCCCCAGAGACCACAGATATTGGACAGTCAGAGGGTAGTGACATTGAACAGGACAGTGTGGCAGCTATGGTGTCAGTGAGTATAGACACTGGCCATAGCCAGAGAGCTGGTGAGGTCCCACACAGGCTGATTGACAGGGGAGCTCATAGGAGGACTACTGTCCATCCACTACCTGTTTCAGGTGTCACATCACGGGTCAATCAGCGCATATTTCGGGCAGTCTTGGAGGCACAGGCTTGTTCTGAATGCAACACTAGACCAATGGTTAGGATTGTGGATTCAGCATAGTCTGACATCTGTGACTGCCTCCACTGCATTGGGGACACCCTGGATTGGTTCACTGATGCAGTGGACAGATGGTGGGCTGAGACAGCATCTGTCTTGGACCACACACTGTCTGTGCTGGAGCATCTGGTTGGAGTTGGGCATCAGATATGTGGATGTAGGTCAGCAACATCATCTGCTGAGAGCCCACATGACCATGCACAGTCATGCTCCTGTAGTTGCAGTACCTCCAGTGCTACAGAGGGAAGTGTGCTGTCCACACCATGACATGGCAGGTCATGGGTACATGGTCCTGGGTGGTCCCATGGGAGACACAGGCCCAGCATTTTGCAGTCACCATCAGGTATTAGCACCACATCTGACCTTGGGCATGATGGTGCCAGTGCTTCTCCTGACAGAGCCAGTTCTTTTGTTCATGCCTGGAGATGGTGAACTGTCCACTCTACCATGTACAGTCCACCACTGACCAACATACACATGTGTAGGGTTAGCAGTGGGCTTGACTGAGTATACACACCACACTCAAACACCACTGCCACATGCAGGTCATCTACAGATACACACGGGTTTACCTTTATAAAGGCAATACACAGTCGGGCAAACAGAAAGAAAAAAGGTTTGAATGTGCAATGAGTGAATGCACAGTGACATTCACTCATTGCACATTCGACATTGTGGGACGGATTGCACTATAGTAGGGATCGGGAAATGGTTCCTTTCCCCACTGTAGTGCAATTTCGGAGTTAGAATAATAAAGTAGGGGTTGTGGGGGGTGCAGCCCCCCACATGGGGGTGCAGGGTGGCTTGCCCCCTGCTTTACACTTCATTTTTTTTGTTCGACATTAATGTTCGAAAAACAGCTTTTTGATTTGCTGTTTTTCGAACATTAAGGACTGTCGACATTTTCACTTTTGTGGTTTTGAGTTGCTCATATGAGCACTCGAATCACTGTGATTTGGGTTTATGAAGGTAAACCCATGCACAGCACCTCTCCATGGCCCATGTAATTCACACCCCTCCTGACTCACTCACATGCTGTCAACTGTTTGGCACAGCCTAGGCCTCCAGCACCCCCACACCACACCCTGTACATGTGATGATACCTGTGCCACATCTCTGCCATCCGTGCCATTAATGCAGGGAAATGCTACTATGTGTCTGATGCACAAGGTGTCTATATCACTTGACATGTACTTGTGTAGTGCAGTATTGTTTTGCCATGCCACTTATTGTGGGCTACAACAGGTACTGTATGCTGGCATGTGTCATTGCATAATGTTGGACAGGCAGTAATGTTACAGGATGACAGTTGTATGATGGATCTGTGAATGTTTCTGTTCCAGGAGTCTGAGGGGATACACTATGGAGACATGACAGCAATACCGTGGCACAGGATGGCATGGCAGCATAGCAGAAACATGACATTAGCAAGGTAAGGCAGTATACGTGCATGGCACCTTAGATGCATATGTGTAGAACAGTCTATCAGTGACAATGGGAGCAGTCAGCCTATTCATGCATCCATACTTTGTGATAAGGTCTGCTACCCTGGCTACATGTCACCTGGGTTATCTAAACTTACAAATCTAGAAGGTGTGGTGATGGAGTTGACATATCTACAAATATCCTATGTCTGGGTCAAACAGGTGGTGAACATTGGTTATGATTATGTATAGTAGGGCAATTTAGGGCCAGCAGCTAGTCACAGGGCCAAAAAGTGCATAACCATTGCACAGGGATAGCCCATAAGGCCATGTCTATAGCACTGCACAGGTATATATTTACACACACACATACAGTTGGCTGATGTGAGATAAGAACCCCCTATCTATCTACAATTACACACTACAGCTTGCAGTAATTATTGCATGGAACACGGAGTTTATCTGATGCTAGAATATTAGCCAGTGCTCTTGAGGTGGATGACATCAGCAGGCCTTGTAGAGGAGGGTAATATAGAGGCCAGGGGTTAGTTACAGGGCCACAAATTCATAACCATTGCACAGAGATAGCCCATACAGGCTTGTCCGTAGTGCTGCATGAGGCTATATTTAAGCATTCATACAGTTGGCTGATGTGAGATTAGCACCCCTACCTATTTAGGATTAGGCACTATAGCTTGCAGAACTTATCGCATGCACCACAGGTTACATCTGTTGTATATGTGATTGCAGGCACAGTACTTCTGGAGTTCACAAAGTAGCCTTGCATTAGATAGGATGTGTGGCCTGCAGAGTGATATTGCTTGGTACTGTTATTGAATCTAGTGTCCTAGTGCGGTACCTGTCACTATTCCTTCTATGTGTGTACAGTTAGCAGTATGGCCATATGTGGCTGGTTGCGGTTAGATAGGCAAACATGTGGCTAGGAACAATATGGCCTGTCCAAGGCATGAGTTGAACCATTGCACAGTACAACAGCTGATGACCTGTGTCGGTCAACAAGGTGACATTCCACTGGCATAGGGGTCTGTGGGTGAGTGGATTATGTACTGTCGTGGCCTTGGTTTGGTTCCTTTGGGAAACTGTTTTGATGTGTGAATGCAGATAAACTCAGCATTCTGATGGTATGTGGGGAAATCCATACCCCCCCCCACACACACACATATATATATATATATATATATATATATATATATATATATATATATATATATATGTGTGTGTGTGTGTGTGTGTGTGTGTGTGTGTGTGTGTGTATATGTGTATGTACATGTATGTATAACAGGGATGTCTCTATAAATGTTGCTGTGTGTGTACGTTATTGTTAGAAAAATATGTATATGTTTAGTGCTTATTAGGAGCTAAAAGGGTTAACACATTTCATTCTATTTTATGTACAGCTTAATTCTGTATGAAATTACAAGATGCTTTTCAAACTGCAGTATGCTTTCTGAAATTGCAAGATGCTCTCTGACCTAGTATTTGCTAGCACAGCAAAATTCATGTTTATGCCTTTTGGAAATTTACTGAGAAGCAGGTGATTATCTGCTAGGTCAGGAAAATGAATGAATAGAACAATACTGTTTTCTATAATGTCACTGAACTTGAACAATCAGCTCTGTTCGTGTTATGAGGACATGCACAGCTGCAGAAAAGAAAGATACATCAAACAAAGACTGCTTGAAGAAATGAACTATAATCTGTACTTGCTTTGTGCTCGAATTAGCCATAGTACCTTGAATGGTAACATTGCATAGTGAGAAGTTGTATCTGACCGGCGGTCATCAAGGCCACATTGTTTTTCTTAGGAAGTTTTTTTCTGTAAACTTGATATGCCAGCAGAAAATCATGGACAAACAGCTGCAATGAAATAATATTGAAAGAACTTGTGATTTATTACATCAGCTTGGTAGGCAATGTCTTGTAAGAAATGTATAAGAATAGCTTCACTTCCTGATTCTAGTTAGACAAACTCTGTATTAGCACGTTTTTGTCTCCTTGCTTCAATATTAAAGTGCCTTAACCTGAACCTGCCATGTGTTGATCTTTTTGAAATTGTTTTTTCCTTTGACAGTTATGTATAGGCCTTCTGTAGATATATGTCGAGAGTCTATGTATCACTGTAGTATATATAGCTATATATATATATATATAAGGATCTGGGACTCTTGAATGAAAGTGCTTTTAACCGAAACTAAAACAGCTAAACACACTTTAGCAAAAGTGCTTTTCACCATAAAAGCACCTTTGCTAAAGTGTGCAAAAAAAACCCCCACAGAACTCAGGTTTACGCAGGGGGGCAAGCCCCTGCACCACCCACACCCCCCTACTTTTATATTCTCACTCCGAGAATAGCACTACAGTGGGAAAAAGGGAACATTCCCTTATCTACAATCTCAGCAACATCCATTTCCCCACATTTTTGTCTTTTTTTAGCACACTTTCACAAAAGTGCTTTGTCGTGAAAATCACTTTCGTGAAAGTGTGCTCGGCCATTTCTCTTTCGGTGAAACAGTTGTTCTGTAGACAGTGCAGGTTATATATATATATATATATATATATATATATATATATATATATATATATATATATATATATACATGTAAATGTAAGAATGCCTTTGATATTATGGAAGGAAATGAAAGAATGAATGTACGCAATACAGATGAGTACAAGGAAACTTCAAAATGTTAAAGAAGATAAAAGAATTTTGAAGAAGTTTAATAAATGCTTTGTTCACTTGTTATTTTGATGAGCAGAGAATTAATGAACAAGGACTGTAAACATGGACACAAAGAGGTTATAGAGTGATTTGACTGGCCAAAGACACAACCAATAGTTACTTAACTATGTATGCCAAAAACTGAAGAAAAAACCTTGAATTCCGATTGGCTACATAAAGAATGAGGACATTTGTTGATTGGCTGACATTGATTTAAATATTTTAGTGTGGTTTTAGCAATTTGATCTAAAGAAGGGTTGTAAGAACCTAAAAGGACTCATCCATTTTTATATATATCTTTTATTTATTAAAGTTTTTAAGTTTTTTTATACACTGCTTCCTGATTTTTTTTTCATATAAAATTGAGAGTGATAGTGAACAAAGAAAGGCTATGACCTGGGTGTGGTGGAAGTAGTGTAATGTTGGTGGCTTTTACAATTTTTCTACAATGCTACACTTTAGTGGATCTTCCTGTTTTGGTTATTGTTTTTATTTATTTATATATATATATATATATATATATATATATATATATATATATATATATATATATATATATATATATATATAAAATTTTTGTGTGTGTGTGTATTGGTATTATATGTATATGGGGTACATACTGATAGATGGGAGGGGAATAGGGTCAGACAGATATGTAGAGGTAACTGTCTGTATTTACAGCCGTATTTCCACATAGCAAGTCTTTGTGAGGCAGAGGCAACAGAATTGCACTCAAGTTAGCTAAGTGTAGGAGAATGCCCAGTGGGACTGTCAGTACTTACAAGGTGAATCCAGGTTAGAGCTATGTGCACTCCAGGCCGTGTTTTTTTGTGCTACAGACATTGACAGCTGCACCTATTTCCACAGTACAGCAATTCCCTGACATTGTCCATGGCATTCCCCGTCTGTGTGCTGTCATTAATATGTGACTGGGGTACATGATGTAACATCTCATACAGGGTGGCAGTCTGCATACCTGTTACCATAACTCTCAACTTCTTACAGCAAGAAATCTGGACAAAGCCATTAATAAAAGTGGGACATAGGCCCAAAAATAGAGACAACTTTTTAATATTGCCCTTACAAACATAGAAAGGTGATAGAACAACAGGTTTTGCTGTAGCATGAATTTTCTGAATGGTATGACATCTGAAACTCAAATGCCTTTCATTGTTTTCTAACTTCAGTCTTTAATAATTTGCCATTAATTTGCCAGAAAACCACAATTTTATGAAAAACAGACCAATTATATAGGGCAAAATCTGAACATTTTGCGAAAATCTGTACAGTTGAGAAGTATGAGGGGCTCTCACTGTACATGTTTTTTCATAATGTCCAACATTTCACCCTATATATCTGACCTGTTCCTCATACATTTGTGGTGTTCCAGTAAAATGTTGTATAAGGCAGTCAGTGAATAGTACTAACTACAGACAAACATTTGAGTGTTGAACTTTATATCCTTAAGATATGCTGTACTGATGCAACCCACTTTTATACTAGCCACCTTCTAGGTGAATCAGAGCATCTAAATATGTATGTTTAGTTTTGGCCCTTTGTCCACCCATTTTCTCTGGCTTTGTCCAGCTTTCAGGCAGTAACAGATTGAGGTGTATGACAGTCTGTGGGGACACCACCACCCGACTACCTAACATGCAAAAGATGTGGATACTGCCAGATTCAAACCATCAAAACCATCATTCATGCTAATGTCCCTAGACTACTGAGCCATGCAGGCTGCCAGACAAGGATGCATCATTCATCACACAATCAACAGCATACAAACATATATTGCCACCCCTGCATTACATGAGACATAGAACATGTGGCCAGGTTCTATGTCACAGCCCTGGAATTAGCTGGTCTGGTGATATATCACTGCAGATTTACTGTTACTGCAGCTGTATCGGTACACTGATGTGTTGGTGGTGGGGGACAACCAGCCCATGCTGTGCTGGAATAGACACTTGTGTGACTGTCATGTGACCTCACTATTTGCCATCTTTCCTGAATAATGTATTGAACTTTTCAGTCATATGGCCTAGTGCATATTATGGAGCACATACTATTGGACAGAGTACCTGTTGTCCCAACTGGCTGTTAAATCTTCCCAAGTTGCCCAGTAGCCCATTATATTCCCTTGCATACATGCAGCAGGTCCATACATATGCTACCATATGCTAGTACCCCTTACAAGTGGTGAATAGGTGTGTGACTTACCTTGCGAATGCAGCAGATGACAGACCTGTAGTTTAGGGTGGACTCTGATGCACGCAGTACACAGCCAATACATAGTTAGGTATAGTTTGTGTGGGCTGGCTGGCATCATTTTTACTAATATGTATGCGAGTAAGTGTAAGGTGTCAGTCCCTAGGGTCCTAGGTTGTCAGTGCATGTGCTATCCGTTGTCTCTTGGCCAAGGCCAGGGCATACTGGGCAAGCATACATCTGCCTACAGGGACGACCTCAGGGGTTTCCTCCTCAGAGTCCCACTGTGGGTTTGGCTGCAGTGACCTAGGCACTGGTGGGGGGCTGTGTATCCCTGCCCTTTGCTGATCCTGCTACAGCTGTTTCTGCAGGATCATATTGTATAGCAAGGCACATGTGGCTGGAGAGTACTGCAGGGCTCCACCAGATATATCGAGGCACCAGAACCGTGACTTCAGCAACCCAAACACACACTCTATGATGTTCCTAGTTTGTGTGTGTGCCTCATTATGGCATTCTTCGGAGGGTGTGTGTGCATTTCTGCTGGGTGTCATTATCCGCGGTTCCAGTGCATAGCCAGCATCCTCCAGTAAATGACTGTGTGGGATGTCCCCCCTAGCAAACATCTGGTACAGTTGTGATACATGCCAGGTATGGGAGTCGTGATAACTAACAGGGCTGTCAGCACACACATTCATGATAATGCCCTGAACATTGCATACAACCTGGCAGTTGATGGGGTGATACCCCTTGCAGTTGATGTAGATTCTACCCTCGTCACCGGGTGGTTCCTTGATGTGTACATGAGTGCAGTCTATGGCACCCAATACCTCAGGGTAGTGTGCTACATGGTAGAAGTGTTGCATACTGCTGGCCCTCACCTCAGGGGTGAGGCAACAATAAAAGTGCTCACTGGCATGTGGTAGCATGGCATCCAGGAACTGGTGGAGTAACCTGGATGCTGATGTCTATGAGACCCCCATTATGTCCCCAGTTGGTCTTTGGAAAGTACCTGTAGCTAGTATACTAAGAGCTACACATATCTTTGTTTCCACTGGGATGAGTTCCCCTCTGTCGGCTCTGGGTCTGAGTTGGGGTTGGCAGAGCTCAGTGAGTTCTTGTAGTATGTCCCTGACCACCCTGTAGTGCTCTACAATCTCCATCTCATGTAGCTCCTGGAAGGTTACCCTGAGACTGAACACTCTTCTCCTTCTCAGTCTAGGCCTATAGTCATCAGCAACAGCACTGACCTCAGCATCTAGAACATACATATGTAGCAAACCTGCAGCAGCCCCTAGCATTCCTTCAGTTAAAACTCCCAAGTCTATACTCCACTGGTGCAGAGTACAGGAATAATATCAGACTGTAGGGTGTATGCAAACTTTATAGTGCTCTGCTGTAGATGCAGCATGTGTGACTGGATACCTATGATGCATTGCACCTGCCAAGTACATCATGAAGAACTGTTAGATTAAGTGGAACAGGGGTCATCAGTAATTAAGATGGCATTGCCTTTCTCAGCCAATTTTTTTAAACAGCATTCTTCACTCAGCACTGTGACATGCCACGCAAACATGCACCGTGAAGGTAAACATTACTCAGTTCATGAAAGGTCATGCTCAGCATGGCGGCATGCCATGCAAACATGCTCAAACCCAAACACGTTCCCCCGAAGGTAAACAAAGCCTAGCAGTCAGTGTACACACCCCTGCTCAGCAGAGTGGCGTGCCATGCAAACAGGTGCCACTGCACTCCAATGTGCTTACAAGTCCTCAGACACATCCCCCCTCCTTTGATGTCAGCTACCTCATCTGTGGGCACCAACATGGTTCTGTGCCTACATGGATGGGATCTGCGGACACGGATACCCTTTTGTGCTATTCAGTAACCCCAGCTCATTTGCATGGGGATCCATGCACACAGCCTGGAAACAACACGAATCCAAGCACTGCCTCCTTAGCAACACAGCCATTCCACTATTGTACATACTCCATGCAGAGTTCTATAATACATTACTGTCACATACTACTAAATTTCATTTTTACACTTTTAAAATTTTTTTCATAATGGTATGTTTGTGCACTGCTGTGTGCCATACAAACATACCCAGTTTATTAAAAAAAATATTTTACATTATTTTCCATATGGTTTTGGACACATGGTGGATTATTTTACACATTTCTGTCTCTGCTATGCTATGCTATTTCTGCCCCTCTACCTGCCCTTTTATGGCCCCTGTTGTTATTTTTACATCCTGAACATTGAATTTTTCCATCTACACTATGGATACCAACACGGGGTCTGTAGGATTGCCCATCTGCTTCCTGGATTGCTCTACCTCCTTCATTTTTCATGCAATTCACTTGCTTATCAGGTGATTTGCATGCCATAGATACTTCAGTGTTGGCACGCTCATGCGCACAGCTCATCTCTGTTTACTGGATTGCACACCTGCTTACTTTTGTGTAAGCAGTGTGCTACTATGCCTACATGAAAAAAAACTCCATGTAGGCTTTATTAAATTCCCCCCTAGGTCTTCAGCAGAATAACTATCACAACATAGTTCTTTTAAAACACATTAACCTAATCAAATAATTATGTAATTAATACCAGTGACTTGTCATTAACATCTTCTTTGTTCTTTTTATATTGGAAAGATCAGCAGACAGCTTAAAAAAAGAATATATGAACATCTTTATGTTATTAAAAAGAAAAATGACAGAAATGCTTTAATAGAACATGCTTTGATTTGTAAGAATTTTAAAAAATGTATTTTTACAGTAATTGATTGTGTTCCTAAGGATTTTAATGGTAATAGGATAAATTATAATTTTTAGAAATTAAATGGCAAATCATTTTGAATGCTTATGTAACCCCAGGACTTACATGGAATGGTTCATTATTCAGTAGTGTTGAAAAGAAAGAGTGAAAACTTTAACAGGTACCAGTTTTTGAGCAGGGAAGATTATATTTCTCTTTTAATTGGGAGAATGGCATTGCAACTCTGGCCATTAACTGAAACTTTAAGAATAGTGATAGCATACTTACATTTTCCTTCCTACAGGATCAATGTTATGGATTTTTTTCCCTATATTTAAAGTGCAGTTGTTCCACAGTGGAATGGTTGAGTCCAACTTATCTTTAGTTACAACTGCTTTAGAGATGTTACCAATTAATTCCTACAATATAAAGTGTCTCCATACCTCTCAACTTGGAAACATCAAAAATCTGGACAAGGCCCATGAAAAATAGGTACAAATCTGTATGCTGATTAACAGAAAATTTGCCTACATAATTACACAACCTCACCCACTCCAATGGAATTGTGGGATACCAACCTTCGAACGCAAACTGAAGAACAAACAACCAAAATATGGTACCAGAGTCCCCCTGTAGCCATTCCAATGTCCCATTACCTGGCTATTTCACCCCATTTATCATAAATACTAATGTGCAAACTGCTTTATTTCTACAATGATTACTTGGATTTTATTTTTACATTTTATAGCACAATGCCCAAACACTACTCCACATCTGCTAAACAAAGCAATACTGTCTCACAATGAAAATTGACTTAGTATTAAAACTTCTCTGCCCTTGAAACTCACATTCATTGAAACAGCATTGAAACTCACACCACATCCAAAGAAAATACATCTGGCCAGTGGTGGAGAAAGATTACCTTTGGGCTGTTTTGAAATCATATGCCCTTTGCACATAAAACAAGAAACATACATGTGTTCTTTGACACACATTCCTGACTTTATTAAATGATATTCCTTGTAAACTACAGCACACTTGTTAGAGTGCATTTTAAATTTATAGTTTGAACATTTTTCCAGTAGACAATGAAACAAAATGCATGAACCAATAATGACAAACCTTCCCAATTCAGAACATTTCCATCATAAAAGTCTACTTCCACGTGTGCGCGCGTGCGCACACACACACACACACACACACACACACACACACACACACACACACACACACACACACACACACACACATATATTATGTATAGCCATGGGCATCTTGCACAGCTTCTTGAACTTAAGTTTCATTTTCAGTTTTTTGCTTGAAAAAATACGCACCGGGCACCCAAAGAGGCAGGAGGAAATGAAGCCACAAGCCTGATTGTGAATAAATCTGCTGTTGCTTCCACAATCAGGCTTGTGGCTTCATTTCCTCCTGCCTCTTTGGGTGCCCGGTGCGTATTTTTTCTGGTTCTTGGTTTTGTGGCACCTATTCCTTTGGAGATTTTTCAGTTTTTTGCTTGACTTACTCTGATTTGTATTATCAGACCAACTCAATAGCTGTAAATGCACAACAAAATGAACTGCATGTTTTAAGACTTCCAATTTTTAGTCCAAATACTGATAGACCCTCTCCTACATTCATCCTGAAGCATCAAAACTATCATTGTAATCCAGGTGCTATTAACTGGACACTCTTGCTTCTCCACTGTCTGAAGTGGGAAAACGTGGTTTATCTTGAATGCTGAAAAATGTACTGCAATTGTTTAAAATATGTTTCTTATAATGCAGCACAAAACATAATAATTCTGATTTTCTGTTCCTGAATTTGGGTTAATGATATTTGTTGCTCCTTCCCCTCGTGCATGACATTTTCTCACTTCTGTAAGTTCTGTTGTATCTATAGCTACACCTTTGACTTGTTATACCACCCCCTTTAAAAGTACAACACAATACAGTATCAGCAATGCATCTACATAATGTGGGAGTAAAACCCACAGCCTTCTGCATCAAAAGCAAGCATTTAACCTGTTATGCTATTAACAATGCAAGGAAACTCAGCATAAGCAACACTAAACTCCTCTTCCCCTGAAGCTCTCAGCTCCTTGTAAAATCCACTCGACACTCAACAGTATATATAACTTTGCAGCACAAGAAATCTGGAAAAGGCCAACATTTATGGGGGGGGGGGCAAAAACCAGGGACACATTTTAAACATTGCTTTTATTTGGAAAGTTGCTAGAGTAAAATGTTGTATTACCACCATGCATTTTACTGCCAAGTCTTAAACCCAGGACCCTGTGCAATACAATCAGAATGACATACCACTATGCCAAATCATCAGTTTCCTGAAAGATATGAAGACTGAAACTTAAATGGCTATCATTTATTGAATTCAGTTCTCACTTCTCACCATAGCTCTCAACCTCTTAGCACAAAAAAACCTGGACAAAGCCAATAATGGGGAAATACAAAATTCAGTTCTCACTTCTCACCATAGCTGTCAACGTCTTAGCACAAAAACCTGAACAAAGCCAATAATGGGGGACTACAGCCCCAAAAATAGGGACAAATTTCAAATACTGATCTTATAAAGTTAGAAAACTGCTAGAATAAAATGTTTTGTGTTACCATTTATTTTCTAAAGAATATGAAGTCTGAAATACAAATGCCTGTCATTATTTAGTGAATTCAGTCCTTCACTGATTTCCCAGAAAAATCCATAAAACCACAGATTATATGAGGAATAGAACACAAATATGAGGCATAAATCTGTAAAGTTTTATGAAGTAGTGGTGATAGGGACTTTAGGCTCTTGTTAACTGTACCCAAGGTACAGAGCCCCCCCCCCAACACACACACACACACACACACACACACACACACACACACACACACACACACACACACACACACACACACACACACACACACACACACAAAAACAAATCATGAATCTTAGCTATTTTACTTAACTATTCATTTATCAACCTTTTGGGCAAACCATGCCATTTTTTAGGCAAACCAGTAGAAGCCATGAATATGTGATGGCTTATGCTTTAGCAACCCATTAAGTAAGAAAGCAGCATCAAATATTTAGGTCATAGCAAAACAAAAAACAATGCAGACCAACAGTGGACTAATCACAATAACACAAGTTATGTAAGTAATCAGACATGAACAAATCAAGTTCTTCAGACTTTCACTGTGGCAATGCCATCTCCCAGGTTTGCACTGTAACAGCTATGGCACCACAAGTTTTAACTATAGAACTAAGTGCCCTGCAAATCACTTTTGTAAATGATTCAGTTTAAGTTTTAGTTTGTACTGTTGCAACAGCAGCACTTCTCACAGTGAGCTGCATAATAAATACCTCTCTGCCATCAAAAGTAAATCTGCAAGGAAGTCTTCTGCTTGTTCCTGCAGCCTCCATTCAAGCCACACACACCGAGCTGCATAATAAATACCTCTCTGCCATCAAAAGTCTGCGAGGAAGTCTTCTGCTTGTTCCTGTAGCCTCTGTTCAAGCCGCAACATAATAAATAAAGCTGATGGAAGTCTTCTACTTGTTCCTGCAGCCTCAGTTCAAGTAGTGACATAATAAATAAAGCCGCCGCATAAATCTGTGAGAAAGTCTTCTGCTTGTTCCTGTAGCCTCTGTTCAAGCCACAACATAATAAATAAAGCTGATGGAAGTCTTCTACTTGTTCCTGCAGCCTCAGTTCAAGTAGTGACATAATAAATAAAGCCGCCGCATAAATCTGTGAGAAAGTATTCTGCTTGTTCCTGTAGCCTCTGTTCAAGCCGCAACATAATAAATCCAAACAGCTGCTGCATAATAAATACTCAAGTCTTCCACCATTCCTTTCCGGCTTGCTGGAGCAGCTAGAGATACATGCACATGAGCTATTGCTCAATTCCGACAGGCTAGCCGGCCATTTCACGAGCTGACATCATCACACACATGATGACTTCAGCTCAAAATGCCAAACTAAATTTTTTTTAAATTTTAAAAGCTGTGAAATCAGAAATTAAGGGGTGCCACTTGGGAATCGTGGCACCCCATTATTTGGACCCCAAAACTCGGTAAAAACTGAGTAATTTGGTACAGTTGCGAGGTATGGGTGTGTCACATTTTCAGCCTCATGATTTTCCTTTAAAGAAAAAGCTAAATACTAGCAAGTTGATTTTTTTACTGTAACCCCAACAAGAAAAATACAAATACGAAAATTCAAATGAAGTATGTAAATCAAGAAACCCACAGTAGTGTTCAATAGTATAATAGTACAAATAGGAGGCATAACACTGTGAAATTTTAAACCATAAATACAACAAAGAGTGCAACAAATCAAATTGAAAGAGAACAGTGATATGAAACAATGATTCAAATAAACTTTATTGTCAGTTAGGAAACACAAGTGCTACTAAACGAAATTCCGAGTGTCAGCTCTTTTACAGGAGAAAACAAACACAAAAAGACAGACATGATAGGTATTCGGGAATAAACAATAACTATAGTACAACACTAAACATCTAAGTAGCTGACGCACATGCTTGTACACTATTTATTACATTGGACAACACTCACTACTAGATAATTAACACATGAAAAAGTACACTATACACAGAGGTGAGACTGGGTGATATTGCACGTAAGGAAGTACTGGAATTGCACTTAAATGCGAATATATTAATTTTAGTATGTAATAATAAATAGAATTACTGCATGAAAAAAGGAAAAGAATGAGAGCAGAACAATCTGTTATAGTTTTATACAGCCAGATTTATGTCTGCATCAATGAGTCTTATTGCAGTTGGATACAAACTGTTCATGAATCTGGAGGTCCTGCAGTGGATGCTCCGTAACCTTCTACCAGGAGCAACTTTAGTGAACCAACCATTGTTGGATGTGAAGTGTCGCTCAATATTTTGCGGGACCTCTTTCTACATCTCAGTTCAAAGAGCTCCTGTAAGGTAGGAAGACTAGTGCCCACAATCTTTTCTGCTGTTCTTATTATTCTTTGCAGCTTCTTCCTTTCGGCCATTGTGCTGTTACCGAACCATACAGTGCAGTTGCTGGTGATAATGCTCTCTATGGAAAGTAATTAGAGCATTCATAGAGGGCTTTGCTTTTCTCAGCCTTCTTAGAAGTGTAGTCACTGGTGAGCTTCTTTAATTAGCTGGCCTGTGTTTGTACTCCAAGAAAGATCCTCTGATATATGTACCCCCAAAAACTTTGTAGTTTGGACTCTCTCCACTTCTTCACCGTTGAGCTTGAGGGGCAGGTGCATGGCAGAGCAATTTCTGAAGTCAATGAACAGTATAAGCATCTTCACAGGTTGTTACTAGCATAACAACCACTGGGCCCTTACAAGCCTAGCCACCACCTCAAACCATTTGGGTCTTGAGTATCATGAGATGTAATGTTCAACTGTAGGAGCTGTTATGCGGCATTACAGAATTTACTGTCATTGATTTACATTTAATAGTAGATATCAAGATACTGCTATGCAGAAATAAGCCCTGAATGAAAACTATAAGCATGATTAATCACATATGGAGATCTGGTCAGAGTGCACAAGACACAGGTGAAGGAGGTACACAATTACCCTGAAATTACACAGCCTATAAGGGGTGTAGGGAAAGAGATGGAAGGAATTTTTATCTGAAGTTATTCTGCTCTTCAGTTATTCCCACCCACCCGCCCTGTTTTTGTTTTGGTGTTAATCTTAGTGGCATTGAAACTGCCCGCCCCTCAGCCTGCCTCTGGGCCCATCTCATTTGCTCACTCAACTGAGTGCAGTGAGATCATATTCTGATTTCTGGCACTCCTACTGTGTACAAAGAGAGCATCTGGGAAATAGAAAAAAAATTAAGCTTATTTCCTGCCTTTCTTGTTAAGTGGTACAGACTATTTGTAGGCTTCTGAGCCCCCAAGCCCTTCTGTGTTTGAGGGAAGCCTTCTAGCTTGTTTATTTCTTATAACTAGCCAGTTTTCTAGTTTCAGCACTCAAATCTGTTTCTTTGATCTCAGCACTTGTTCAGAAAAAAAAAAAAAAAAAAAATTTCATCTGCTTTTACTGTACTTGTGTTTTTACCTACTTCTTTTTACTTTTGCATCATCTTAAAATACTCAATTGTATTTATTACTGCTTGGTGTAACTCATTCTAAGCCTTTTGGTTTAAACACTTGGGCTTCGGACCAGTTAGTTGTTTTGCACTGAGAGGGTTTGTGGTCTGCACTGTTGTGGCAGAACAGGTAGCTTACATCCTTCTAGGTTGAGAACTGCTGATTGAGGGCTCAGTGTCTGTTATTCTAAAAGTGTATTAATTCTGGTTTAAGCACTTGGGCTTTCAAGCCAGTTATTTTACATTAAGAGGGTTCGTGGTCTGCACTCTTGTGGGAGGAGAGGCTGGACTCTGCCCTTCTGAGCTGGGAATTTCTGGTTAAAGGCTTATAGTGCATGCATATCTGAACTGTTCCTTACTGAAGTTGGTGCGCCTTGTTTGCTGTGGCATAGACTGGATTCGGGCCTGCTGGATCTAGCTTTGTTTGTGTAACTTGAGCACTAATCCAGACATTCTCTAAAGTATTCAATGGTATTTATTACTGCTTGGTTGTAACTTGATTAAAGTGTAGCTATCATTCAAGTCTTTTGGATTAAGCACTTGGGCTTCAGAACAGTTGTTTTACATTAGGAAGGTTTGTGGCAAGCACTGTGGTGGCAGGACAGGTAGCTTTCATCCTTCTAAGTTGGGAACTGCTGATTGAGAGCCCAGTGTCCAAGTGTATTAGTTCTGGTTTAGGCACTTGGGCTTCAGGCCAGTTATTTTACATTAAGAAGGTTCGTGGTCTGCACTCTTGTGGGAGAAGAGGCTGGACTCTGCCCTTCTGAGCTGGGAATTTTCTGGTTAAAGGTTTATAGTGCCTGAATATTTGAACTGTATCTTACTGAAATTGGTTCACCTTGTTTGCTCTAGCATAGACTAGATCCAGGCCTACTGAATCTAGCTTTGTTTATATGCTTGTTGTTTGTTTGCTTGTTATTTCCTGGAAGCTAATTCCACCTAATACGCAACTTCTCAGCGCTTCTGTGGATCACTGGTGATATCTGCATTGCTTACTGTACTTATTTCCTTGTTTCACTTGAAAGAAAGTTACTGTTTGTCGTTTTGCATTTAGTTACTTGTAACACATTGCACTCAAGTTACCTGGCACTTGCTCACTAAAGCAATTATATAAGTCAGCACTAAAAATTAAAAGCACTACACCCTCACTCCCCACTGGCCCTTGTTTTCAATTAAGGATTTCCCAATATTATTCTAGCATGTCCAAAGGTCAGTTGTCAATCTCCTCTCCGGTCCAGCTGGTGAATCTGGGAATCTTGAGGCAATGTTATAACTGCCTCATGTACACAGACAACCCTCCCTCCTCCCACATAACACAAATACTTGCGAGAGATGCAGCTATTTAGCCAAACTGGAGGCTGAGCTCTCTCAACTCAGGACTGGCAAGACCAGACAGGAGGAGAAGGCAACTACACACACCACAAAACCAGCCTCACATAATGCTACCACTCCACTGAATCAAACACATAAACACACAAAGACATACTCGAGGCTCTGAGTAAAATTTACCTAAACAGCAGAGGCCTCCAAAGCAGACACCCAAACAACTGCTACCTCAAGACACCCCACAAGCAACACATAAACCACAAAAGCAGTGTGCAAAGCAGTCACAGCCCTTAAGGCCAAATACAACACCAAACATACTTGTCATAGGTGACTCCATAGTCAGACACACTGACGTCCCACTCACCAGGCTGAACAAGGAGAGGGTCACAGTAAGCTGCCTATCGGGCGCTAGAATCCGCCACATAACACAAGCACTCGGGTCACTCCATGGCAAGTACAAATATGACACAGTCATTGTCCATGCTGGTGTGAACGACCTGAGACGTACCTCCCTGGACTACATGAAAAGAGACATAGAGGAGCTCTCTGATTATGTAGCCCAGGCAGGTATGACCCTAACCCTGAGCAGTATCCTTCCTTCACCAAGAATGATGCCACAATATAGAGACAAGATGATCAGCTTTAACAATTGGCTTAATGTCTGGTGTCATTCAAAGGGGATCCAGTGTCTGTCTGCCTGGGATGACATGCTTGACAAGCCACGCTGCTTAGCAAGGGACGGCTTGCACCTGTCACCCCTGGGATTCCGGATATTGGCTAAGGCTCTTGCCACCCCCATAGTGCCTTTTTTAGGCAAGGCTCAAATTCTAAACCTACCACCCTAGAAAACAAAATGGGAAGAAACTGAGGGTAATGCTGCTCAATGCCAGAAGTCTAAATCTCAAAATGCACGCACTCGAGGCCCTTCTCAGTATGGAGAACATCGATGTCTGTGCTGTAACTGAAACCTGGTTCAAGGCTCCTGAGAGCACCCCGGCACTGTTAGGTTTTACCTCATATCATGCGTTCCGGCCCCAAAACCCGGACCACACCACAAAAGGAGGGTGTACCCATATACATAAAGGATACTCACACCACCAGGTTGGTGGCAACGCACGAAGCTGCGGAAACCATCCAGGTGCAACTAACCATAGGCAAAACTGCTCTACAAATTGTAGCATGCTACAGGCCACCCTCTCAAACTCAGGAACCCCACACAGCCTTCCTGAAGACACTGGAGGGTATAAATGTATCTCCAAACACCATCATATTGGGTGACTTCAACTACCCGAATATAGACTGGGAACATTACTCAAGCCCTAACTTTCTAGCCCAACGGTTCCTGGAGTTCATAAATTCAAATGCCATGGAACAGCTAGTCACTGTTCCCACGAGAGGAGAAAATATACTAGATCTCATTGTCACAAACATGGGGACAAAATGCTCCACACCGAAGTATATCCCTCATTGGTGAGATCTGATCATAAACTAATCTCACTGGAAATCCACATCCCGCCCCCACCCCAAGCAAAAGACCATAGTGAAGAACTTCTCTAAAGCAAACTTCACACTACTCAAGACTGGTGTGGTATCCTTCAAGGCCCCTGAGCCAGAGGAAACCACAACCCAAGCTGCGGAAGCCCTTACAAATGCCTTCTATGAACACCTCCAGGACTGCATGGATCAGGCAATCCCAAATAAAACCAAGACTCTTTCCACAAAGGGCAAACGTCCAGTCTGGTGGACCCCAGCCATTAACAAACTTTACAATAAGAGGAGAAAGCTATTACATGATAGAACAAAATCCATAAAAGGGAAGTCACCCCTGATCATTATTAGTAAAAAATACGAGCACTCATAAAATCAACTAAGGCCAATTTTGAGAGAAAAATTGCCATGGATTCAAAGGACAATCATAAGGCCTTTTTCAGCTATGTTAGGAACCTGGGTGGAAACTCCCAGATATGCTCAGAATTAGTCCAAAATGATACAAAAATCACTGAACCCACAGACATTGCCAACATACTGGCAGACAGGTTCAGTGCAATCTTCACCCCCCTCTCCCCCCCTAATGGAGAGATAACTATCCCAGCTGAGTGTAGCCTCCCGGACATCTCAAATGCGCAGGTGAAAGCTGCTCTCTCTAAAGCTAAAACACAGCATCAATGGGACCGGATGGTGTCCCCGGCTGTGTGCTACACGAGCTAAATGAGGAATTAAACCCGCACATAAGGCAGCTGTTTAATCTCAGCCTTACCACAGGATACGTGCTCAAGGAGTGGCGTACGGCAACTGTGGTCCCACTCCACAAAGGCGGTGCCTCTACGGACCCTGGTAATTACCGCCCCATAAGCTTAACAAGTCTAGTCTGCAAAGCTATGGAGAGGATCATAATGGAGCTCATAAACAAAGATATAGGGGACTTGCAGACATTGGACCCGACCCAGTTTGGCTTTGTCAAGGGAAGATCATGCCTTTTGAACTTGGTTGACTTCTTCGAAACAGTCACCAAGGCCATTGATGAGGGAAAGGCAGTCCATACAGCCTACCTTGACCTTGCAAGGCTTTCGACACAATACCCCACTCGGGTATTGTAGAAAAACTTACCAGCTTAAATGTAAACCCATATGTCACAAGATGGGTTGCAAACTGGCTTAAGGACAGAACCCACAGGGTTAGAGTTGCTGGCGCTGTGTCAGACTCCAAGCCGGTCACAAGTGGTGTCCCACAGGGCTCGGTCCTTGGTCCCCTATTGTTTGGCATCTCCTTCTCCCAAGTACAGGCCAACATGGGAGGACTTTGGCTGACAAAGTTTGCAGACGACTGCAAACTGGGCCATAGTGGAAAGTGCATCGGACACGGATATCCTTCAGAAGGGACTCACGGAAACAGATAGCTGGTGCCAGAGCCATGGCCTGAAGTTAAACGCCAAAAAATGTATAGTCATACCCTTCGGGAAAAACAAGGTAACCCCAAGCTACCATATAGGTGGCAATCCACTAAGCACAGAAGAGGTTATCAGGGACCTGGGGACCCAGGTTGACAGTGGCCTTTCTTTTGACACTCACATTGCTAAAGTGGTTAGAAAGACCTTCTACATTGCCCACCTGATCATGAAGGGATTCACATCCAGATCTAGTGAGGTCATTGTTCCCTGTACTCTTCACTTATCAGACCAATGATCGAGTACAATGCCCCATTCGGGATGTATCTCACCCGACATCTGCAGCAATTGGAGAGACCCCAAAAGTTCCTCACCAAAAGGATAAAGGGACTCCAAAATCTGTCATATGCTGCCAGATTGAAGAAACTCCAGCTCTATTCAGTCGCATACCGTCTGCTCAGAGGTGACATGTGCCTGACATACAAGGCCATGTCCAACCCGGAATTAATGGACATGCTCCACCTCAAAAATCCAAATCCACCAAAACCACTAGAGCAAGCGACTTAAACCTTAGCACGGATATAAATAGGACGTGCTGGAGGGATAGATTTATCACTCAGAGACTCCCTATGCTGTGGAATAAAATCCTGGTCCATGTGAGGCAGAGCACCTCGCTGACTCTGTTCAAGAGAAATCTAGACCTGTGGATGGGAGATCGTAGGTTTACCCCAGGAATCAACTCTGTGTCACTGCTGGACAGAGGCACAACAAACTAATGGGCACAGTATTTTTTCATATAAGGGGTGGCGTAAGCCACAATAATTTGGGCTAGGCTTATAAATGCCTTAGGGCAGATAGCCTAGTATAAACCTATGAACCTATGAACCTATAAATAATGTCAGATCTCAAAACAGCTCAGAAAGAGTACTCTGTAAACTTTATACTACTTCCCTATACATGTTCAGATAGTATTTGTAATTATAGGCATTCTAGTATGCATTTGCCCAGAAAGTTCAAATTCTGAGAGTGCTCTGTTACCCCTGAAAAGGATTCTTTCAATATTTGGCAGTGACTGACATGGCTGCAGCAACAGCAACCTGGGATACCCACACCCAGGATATTTGAAAGACTGAAAAGCAAAGGGCTCATGAAATTTGACCGAAAGTCTGGATAAATTGGCATGTCACATTTCTGAACAAGTGATGCTAATCAGGAGACTTCAAGCCACAAGACTGCATACCTGAGGACAGATCCAGAATTTACATACATTTAATCAGGATCTGTAGAAAGTGAACTTCCTTTGGTTATACCTATAAATGGTCTATATTGATTAATGTTCAACCCTGGTTAACAAATACAAATAAACTAAAATAAAAATCTCAATACAAACAGCAGGACTCAGAGACAGCTGTAGGATCCAGTACACAACTTTAATAAACACAAGCGCTTTCGTGGACAACTCCACTTCATCAGATGTCAATAAAATAAAATCAGTTCTAGCCCCTTCCTTTATACATACCCCACCTAAGTCACATGACATAAAAAATAATTATTATTTCACATTTAAAGTAGTCACTTCCTATTTAAATCACAAATTAATTAATATATATCAACATTAAATACACATATTACATATATAAAAATATACAATAAAAACAAAAATAAAAATGAAACATTCATCTAATCAAACTTTAAATCATCTAAAAAGTTGCCTAGACTTCAACTTGGGCCGTAAGAGGACATGTTCATTCAGCCCATGGCCCATATCTGCTCTCAGTCTCACTATCCATTTAACTTCCATTTCTTTTGTAACATTATGTAGGTGCCCCCCCCCCCCAATATTTTCATTAGTTCTCCCTATAGCTAAAAATTTACATGTTTTGCTAAAGCATTAACCTTATTTTTCTTATCGATGGCATATATATGCTCACGTATTCTTTCTTTAAGGCATCTGTCAGTCTTCCCAACATAAAATTTGTAACATTCTATACAATAAGCCAAGTAAACAATATGTTCACTGTCACATGTGACTGAAACTTTAAATTCATATGTCTTCTTTTGATCTGGATGATCAAATTTTGAACTGCTATCTATATACTTACAATATGAACATCTGCAACATTCTTTAGTCCCCTTGAGTATATTAGGCTTCATTGTCTCTGTTTTTTATGTATTTTAGGATAGCATAACTGTCTTTTTAATGACATGTAATTCTTTAAAGAGAAACTGGGTTTTTCATGTCAGTTCTCTGATGCCTTTATCTGCCTTCAGTATGTCCCAGTGTTTCCTCACTACATTCATGTATACTTGCACATCACTAGAATAGTAAAAAGGAACTCTGACCTTCCCTCTAGCCTAGTTACTCTTTAGACATGCTTTCCCAAGATCATCTTGCTTCAAAAAGTAGGGTTTAGCTTTAGAGTCTCTTAATCTACTGACTTATTTCACACTGATCTCAATTTCTTCTGTATTGTACCCTTTGTCTCTTAGTTCTCTGCTCACTTTCTCAGCCTGCTGATGGAAATCTTCATCTACGACATTTAGCCTGGAAGTCCTGTAGACCTGATTGTGCATAACAGCATTTCTGAAAATACAGGGTGGGTGCATACTATCCTTCGCTAGGAGATGGTTAACATAGCACTCCTTCCTATGTTGCTTGGGAATTATGTGGCCTTGTTCATTCTTTTCTATGCTTACTTCCAAAAAATTAACATTCTTAATTGAATAAGTGTACATAAAATGTAAAAAAGTTGTACTGTGATTAATGTATTGTACAAATGCAATTAATTAATCTTATGTCCCTTTCCATAGAATAAAGATGTCATCCACAAACCTCCTAAAAAATATACCTTATCAGAGAAAGGGGGGGTCTATATTAGATCATTGAAATGGCTCATTATCGAATGCCGTAATATCGAACTGCAAAACCCGAACCCTAACAACATCGAAACCACAAAACAGCAAATGTTTTTCTCAGGGAAAAAATTTGCTGTTCCAAGAAACACACACACACCACAAGCACATGAAAAAGCAGCAATCCACACACATGCACTTAAAAGCTACATCTAACCCTACACTACACTGCACATACACTACTATCTATCCACTAACCTTAACCTAGACCCTAACAATAAGGTCAGTCACTATCGCACAATCACCTCACCTGCGCCCTAACCCTAACTCACATAACCCACCCCAACCCCAAATTCTCACTATCGCACACTCACCTCATCCGTGCCCTAACCCTAACTCACTTAACCCACCCCTAACTCCGAATTCTGTCACTATTACACTCACCTCAAGTGTGCCCTAACCCTAACTCACTTAACCCGTCCCTAACCTTAACGTCTGTCACAATCGCACACTTACCTGACCCATGCCCTAACTCACCCAACCCATGCCCTAACCCGAACGTCCACACAATCACACACTTACCTTAACCCAACCTGTAACTTTCCACCGCATCGCTGAAAACAGCGAAGCCACAACAACGGCCAACCAAATTTTTTCCCTAGGAAAGAATTCAGTTTTTTGCAGCTTCGCTGTTTTCAGCATTCGAGATATTAGGTTCGATATTAGATAATTCGAAATTCAGCCATTTCGATGATCTAATATAGACCCGCAAAAGGGCCCTGTAGCACAAAATTGGTTTCCCAGACTGCCATGACAGCATTGGTGTAGCTATTGGCACATGATGTGCCCATAGCTACTCCATTTGACTGCCAGTATAAATCTTCCCCAAACAAAAAAACATTGTTCTCCAAGGCTATCCAGAGCAGCGGACATATTCATTCTACTACCTGTTCATTTACATGAAACATGTCTCTAAGAAATGTATTAATACTTTCTATCCCAAATTAATAGGTATCATAGTGAATAATGACACCACATCAAGGGTTACCAAAAGAATCTCTTGAACCTGCTCCAACTTTCTTGTACGAACATATAAATCATTTAAAAAATGTTCTGTATCTCTTAAAATATGATCTATACTATCTATCTTAGGTCTTAGGAATTTCTCTAAATAAATTGATATCGACTCAATACACCATTTCCTACCAGACACTATCAGTTGCATCAGGGGACTGGTGCTATTTTTATGTATTTTAGGTAACCCTTGTATTATAGGAATTGTTGGGTGAGGTATCAAGAAATAGTCAAAAAGTTCCTTGTTAGTGTGCTCATTCCACAATAATTCATTCAACGTTGTTACAACCTTGGCAATCATTTGTGTAACCTTCTTGTTATTGATTTTCACATAAAAGTCACCATCACTAGGCACTGGATGCATAGCTTGTTTATACCAATCTATATCTAAAACAACAATGGGACCACCTTTGTTGGCTGGTCTAATAGCAATTTTGTCATTGTTTTGTAAACTTCTGAGAGCAAGATACTCATTCCTAGACAGATTAAACTTCCCCTTACCTTTCTTGTTATTACCAAATGCTGCTTTATAAAAAATCATCTATGTAAAGCTTTTCAAATGCATATGGTCAACTGTCTGTCAGGTGCCAGGATACTCCATATCACACACACAATCAAGTCTCTCAACAACAGGTACTGTTATGACTCTGTCATAGTCCATATTGGTGTGAACGACTTGAGACTTACCTCTCTGGACTATGAGGAGAGAGACATGACTGAGCTCTCGGACTATGTGCCTCAGGCAGGTATGTCCCTAGCCTTAAGCAGCATTTTACCTTCACCTAGGAAGATGCCTCAGTACAAATAGAAAATGACTGACTTCAGTAATTGGCTTAATTTCTGGTGTCATTCTAAGGGGATCCAGTCTGTCCTGGGATGACGTGATCGACAGACCTCGAAGCTTTGCTAGAGATGGTCTTCATCTGTCACCCCTGGGATTTTGGCTACTGGCTAAGGCTCTTGCCACCCCAATAGTGTGTTTTTAGAAAGTGTCTCGAGGACAAAATTCCCAACATAAAACTGTCTAAAAACAACCTCAAGGTTATGCTGCTAAATGCTAGAAGTCTTAACATGAAACTGCAATCATGGAAGCAGTCTTCACCTTGGAAGTCGCAGACATTTGTGAGTCACGGAGACCTGTTTCAAGTCTGTGGAGAGCATTCCAGCCATAATGAATTACACTTCCTTGCACATATTCAGACCACAAACTGAAGGCATGAAAACTAAAGGAGGCAGTGTATCAATATTCATTAAAGATAAATACACCTCCGGTTTGGTTACACAGTACGAGTCCCTGGACATATTTCAGGTGCAATTAACTACTGGTATGACACCTATTCAAGTTATTGCCAGCTACAGGACCCCCTCCATGAATCAGGGCACCCAGTCTGCTTATTTGGATCTACTTGAGTCTATCAATATACATCTGAACACCATGGTTTTGGGCAACTTTAACTACCCATCCATTGACTGGGTAAATTACTCAAGCTCAAACTCACTTGCCCAAAGGTTCCTTGACTTTGTTAACTCCAGTGCCCTGGACCAGATAGTTGACACCCCTACAAGGCTAGACTAGCTGCACTTTTGGGCCATTTTGAGCCTAGATAGTTTCCCTTTTGGTGCTTGAATTAACCAGTCCCATTGTTCATTTTAGTGTTAGGCTGGCCTTACCATTCCCATAGTCAGTAATTGGGATTAGTCTTGTTGTACCTAATAACACCCATTTGTCAACTAGGTAGGCCTACTGGATACACATTGCGGTTTCAGATAAAATCTGAGAGCAGTATCTGGTTAAATGACTTGCTCAAAGTCACACAATAAGCAAATGTGAACTGAGGGAATCAAAACCTGTACCAGAGAAACTACAGTTCACAGTCTTAACCCTCTGTGCCAACTGCCAGAATTTTAACTACATAAATGTTTACACATTCTTGTAAATAAGTCCTGATATTGGCTTCTTCTAAGCACATGCTTTCTAAAGTTAAGAAATAAACATTTGCTTGTTCGAATAATCACTTCACATAATCTTAAGACTGTTTACCAGTAAATTCTGCTGCACATTTTGCTGCCCGTTCATGAGTTAGAATTGTGATCTTAGCAAAGATTTACTTTCCTAAGTATGTAATAGAATATGCTTGGGCTGATATGAAACCTAAACCCTGTGTCTGTGTCATAGCTCACAGGTTTACAGATATTTGGTAGGCATGTGGTAAGGAGGTAGATTAAGGAATGTAGCTCATTTTCTCAGATGCCCAACGCGCTGTCTGGTTAAGTGACTTGCTCCGTCACACAGGAGGCAAATTTAGGCTCACAGAATCACATTTTGGGCTTTAGGAAGCAACTTGCTGATAGCTTATAGCCGTAATTCTGTATGCTAACTGGAAAATATAGCTTGAGCCTGTAGGTCTCAGACTCATAAACTTTTTCTCATGTGTCCAGTGCACAACCACTAAACAAATAGCAGCACACAGTGCATCCAACATATACAATCTGTCAAGATCATTTTTTTTTTTTTCATTTTTTTATTTGTTACTGGGCAAACCACTGGATATAAGCCTGTTTTCATGGGCAATCCAGGAGCACTGCCTAGTTAAATGACTTGTTTAGGGCTACACAGTAAACAAATGGAGGATGGGAGAATCAAACACCATACTACAGGATGAAGCTCATTAGAAGCCTATAGCCTTAATCCTTTACAGTAAACTAAGCCTTACCAGTCATAATTGCCATTGCTGTATCAAAATTTGATTTATCAGTCTTCCATTCCTATATTTTCAGTTGAAACAGCTACAGTATAAGTTTTCTTGGTCCCCTGTACCCCTTTCAGTAGTTTCACACGTCTTTGCTGTGACTGATTCAATCTCACTCTGCTGCCTTCTGCTTCTAGGCTGGATATTTCCAGAATGGTTGAGCACTACACCTAACCAGTTCCAGATGTATTAATAGGTATTATGCCCCATGTACTAAAATCTCAAGTTGAAGGCAGACTTATTGGGGTGCTAAGTTTACTAAAGCCCCCATTAGTGTATGTACTGAAGAGATTAATAGTTAGATCCAGGACGAAAATTAAACTGAAATGCTATGGTAGTTAGGTTGTCCCTTTCATTTTTTTTCAGTTGACAGAAACACAGTATTTTTCTTGGCAAGTTCGGTTTTATTAATTTTTTTTCAGGTCTTTGAGACATTCAGGGCTGTATCATAGATTGGAATCCAGTTCTCTTTCCTGTCCTGTGTTTTTTTTTTTGTAACTTGCAACCAGGTTCACTCATCTTTATATATTTATTCCGGTTGTAAAAGCAGAGGTGTTAAGTGTGGCAAGTATGGCCATTAGATGATAATTAATTGAATGTTTTACACTTTACTTCTTTTATTTATGGAACAATACAATACAGTGGATTTGTTAAAGGAAGACATCTTTTGAATACTACAGCATTTTTTGAAGAAGATATAGCTGCATTTGTTGATAGCCCGAAACTGCATAGTGCTTATCCTGACCTTGCCAGTGCATTCAGGATTATTACACATACATAAATAATTGACAAAGGAAAAGCATTAAATGTCAATCCATGTAGAATTCACTAGATAAAACACCAGTTAAGCACTAAAGCACAACATGTTAGGCTAGGGGGCTGCCTATCTTGTCAGAGAAAAGGGTTACCACTGGTGTCCTAAAAGGTTCTGTACTGGAACCATCTCTTTCTGGACTATTTCTTTCAGAATAAAATGTGAAATAGGCTACAGATAACCAGATATTCTGATGATCACAGACTGTGTAATGTGATGATAGTTGATGGGACTTTACAACTTATGAATAAGTATTAGACAGATTGCCTCTATCTACCTAAAGGCACATATGATCACAAAACTAAGAAGTTTGGTGGGAATCTGAGGTTGGAGCCTGGACACTGGGTCTACTCAATGAACTTAGCTTTATTTTTATTGTCAGTGTAACTGTAGTAGGCAATAGGCTGAAATACCTTCTTATATCCCCGCAGTTGTTAGAAGGCTTAACATATTTGTGGCACCTGTAACACCATGATGTCTGCACCTATGCAGAAATAGAGGGTAGACCCCTAACTTTTTATGGACTATGAAGCTGCTTCTTTCTTGGAATCATCAGTTTCCTCATACTGTGTAGCCAATATTCCTGTTACCATGCCTTCATTCACCTTTATGCAGACCCTCACTCTAGAGATCCCCACATTTTTGTGTGGCTACCAAAGCACTGATATATAAGAAGTTGGATACCACCATAAAAGCACTGGAACTGGATTAAATAAGGCTTACCAACAGAGGAAAGGAACTGAGTTCTGCCATTAAAATTACGTTTCATAGTACAGTAGAATTAAGGTTGCCCTATTCCATGAGATGGTTAAATGATCCATGATTACTTGGAGAAGGCTTCCCAACAAACGTTGGCATATAAAAATTAAAATGATAAATGGTATGCATTCCTACTAAATAAAAGATGCTTGATTACTATTATTATTATCAAAGAGAGTGGCATAGTCATTGGTGACTCTTGAGCAATGAATCCAATCTTTCATACCTGCTGTGGATATCATTATACTTCAGCATCTAGTGATGATCTTAACAATCATGTTAACATGCAAAATATCCACAGTTCTTTACATTTACCCCAAAAACTACACACAATAACTAAATATCCAGGTGGATAACATTTTCTCTTATCAAAACCCATCTCTCTTTCTCTGACAATGACAGTTGAGCATGACCTTTTCCTTATCCAGCCTGGTGAGAGGGACGTGTGTGTGTCTCTCATGATGGAATCACCTATGACTAATATGTTTGGTTTTGTGTTTTGCCCTAAGGGTTTGACAGGTGAGACACTGGTGCTTGAGCTATTATGTGTATTGTGTTCTGCAGAGGAAGTATTATGTGTAGCGTGCTTGTGTTTATGTTTGGGAAGTCTCTGGTGCTTACTTATGTTTCTGGTGAAGACCTCCACATATGTAGGTATGTGTGATGTGGATTTGGGTAGAGTAGGAGGTGAGGTGTGCATGCTGACAACCTGCCAATTGTCATATGTACTGACTGGTGTGTGAGAGAGCATGGATTCAAGTTCTTAATATAGTTGCATCTGTCACATGAGTTTGTGTGGACTAGGAGTACGCAGTGGCGTAACTATGAGAGGCGAAGTGAGGCAATTGCCTCAGGGCGCCAAGCAGCAGGGGGTGCTTTGGGCCGACGGATGTTGTCACGGATTGTTTGCTTATTTAGTAAATGTCCATCATCCGGTGGTAAGAATCCCAGTCTGCAGCCCTCCCACCTAGAAAAAAAAACAAGAAAAAAAATCCGTGAAACAAAAATTTCATTCAGACTGCCTTTATTGGCAGTCCGAATGCAGAGAAACGGGTACCCAGCAACCTGTGCTGTGTAGGATACCCAGACATCTGTGCGGGCCGGTCAACTACTGCACAGAACAGAGGAGTTCTGGACTGCTTCCCTTGCAGTCAGGGCCAATGAGGAGTGAGCTGAGAGCTCTCTCTCAGCTCTCGTGGGAATTTTGTTGCGCGGGCGTCGTGTAGAGCGATCGGGGTTTCAGACATGGTCGGACAGTCGCTGGCTTAGTTTCTTTTGGCTGGATTATGTGGATGTTCATTCTGTTGGTCGGACTCGGACGGTCGCTGGCTTCAGAAGGTAGGTGCAGTGTATGTGAATTATGAGAAGATGGAATACTCCCAGATAGAGCAGTTTCAGGGTTAGTGTGTATTTCCCTATACTCGCACTTCAGTTATCACAGAACTGAGGACTGAAGTTGCTGCCCTAAATCATACAATGTAATTCCAGTATATAACTGATGATACTGCCCCAAACACCTTGACACTTTACAGTTAGAGCAAGGTAGTTACAATAGTAAGAAAAGTGCCCAATTCTCTCAAGAAACTGTCCCTTGATGGTGAAATGTGAAATGGTATTTGCAAGGCCTAGCAGGCAGGTTGAGCACTTTGATTTTCCTAGGACTTTAGCAAAGTGCCAGACTTTGATCAACTTCTGTGAGTGCATGTCATGCAACTTTTAGGTAACTCTTATTTGGTGCAGAAATGACCCGGTCAGTGAAGTAAATGAGATTAGCAAGAGGTGACTTAGCGAAGATATTCTTTGAATGCAGCCCTTCATGACTGAACAGCCATCCTCCATTCTATGTTCTCTTCATTTCCACTGGTAAGGTAGCATGGATGAGAATGAAGGTACATACCAAGAAAACCAAATGCATGAATGGAACAATGACATATATTTGCCTGACTTTAGCTTGGATATGGAATGACTATCTATGAAAAAAATAGAGAATTCTGTTATTGATATGGCTGAGACTCAAGTGCTTGAAAATTTTGAAGGACCAGTCAGATCTCTCCAGCACCTTCTGCAATGTCTTTCTTATTGAATAAATTAAAAGGTTTCATCAGTTTTTATACTTTGGAGATCATCTCTACCTTGCCGACTTACCAATGTCATGCAAAGAGCCTGTACAGTTAGTACCATCAGCTCTGAAAAAGATCCATATAAAATGGGAAGATTGACATGTTAATCAGTGTTCAGTTAAAGCCAAGTTTACTAGTGCCAAAGCATTAATCCTCCAGCATCAGTTCTGCTGGACTAGATATTCCCAGGATAATGTTTGTACCCATAGCTTGGTCAAAGTCAAAACTTCTGTGATGGTTAGATAAAATGTTACAAAGATAAACTTAAAACATACCTGTAGAAACCATATGTTGTTATCTTAAGGTGGACGATATTATCCATCAGCCAGTCTATGATAGTTTGCTTTGGAGAAATGTGTCTACTTCTGGAATATGAGAAAGATATATATATATATATATATATATATATATATATATATAGAGAGAGAGAGAGAGAGAGAAAGTTGGAAGGAAAAGACTGTAAATCTACTGGTGAGCAGATCTTCCACACTGAAGCATCTGTACTTTTTTTTTCAGAAATCTGTAGACCTGCATTTGAATTACTATATCACCTCAAGACCCATTGGACAACTACATTAGACATAATCTTTGAATTGAGGGAGGGCTATCTATGACTTACATAGCACAGCAGATTTTGAAATGGGAACTGTGTACAGGGAAGCATGCTTTAAGCTGGGGAGACCCCTTTTGTTATTGAAGTACATCATTATCAAAGCTCTCCTGTGTACAAATGCAGAAATATCGTTATACTGAAATTAATTGTCTGTGTGCAAATCGCCAGTTTGTGGTGTTGCACACTTACTCACAGTTCTACTGCTCTGGAGTTTTATATATATATATATATATATATATATATATATAGTTCTACTGCTCTGGAGTTTTATATATATATATATATATATATATATATATATATATATATATATATATATAAAACTCCAGAGCAGTAGAACTGTGAGTAAGTGTGCAACACCATATATATATATAGTTAGGGGAAGCAGGGGCATAGCACAGCACAGTCACAACACCTTACAAAAAGTGCTTGTTATGCTGTTAGCATGCATCTTCCTATATTTATTTGTGCTGTAAATTGTTCCAGACATTTGTTTCTTGTTATAAACATGCTCACTAATTTTCTGCATTTAAAATGTAGACTGTCAATTACTAAGGATTTTTGTTTATTACTAATATTGTGACATTCCTGGCTTGCGATCTTCTGGTCTCATTAATTTGAGATTTAACATTGTCATGGTTGAACATTTGAACTTCCGATTGTAAAATATATATATATATATATATATATATATATATATATATATATATATATATATATATATATATATATATATATATATATATAGCTGTATACACAACTATTAATTAGTAGGAAGTTATAAAGCATTTTTTGTGCTACTATATGTGAAATATACTTTCTTTGGCTTCGGTCATCTCGATGGCTTGGGTTCTGGGGGGGGGGTTGGGGCGCCTAGGAAAAGTTTGCCTCAGGGCGCTTCTAACGTAGTTACGCCACTGAGGAGTAGAGGGTTGCCAGTGAACATGAGGCAGTTGTTACACTCCCTCAGGATGCCTATGTCAACCAAGCTGGCTGGAGAAACTGTGGGAAATTGTCCATCCATAGTGTTACATAAATTTATATGGTCAGGAAAAGAGGTCGCACTTAGGAATGGCTAGTGGGTGAGAGGTGTGCTGCTACCTCTGAGGCTAGGCTTAGTGTTCCATCTTCCAAATGAGGAACACTAGGCCTCATAATGTGGAATAAATGAACAAAATGTGGAATACATACTGATAGCTTATTAACAACAACTAGGAAGGTCAAAGGATGGTTAAAATATGCTGTTTTTACTTATAAAAAGTCTATTTTAATAAATTAATATGATTCCTTTCTATTTTCCATGGATATCAGTTAAAAAATTCCTAACACTGAATGTGTGACAGACCCTTTTAATGTGGAACTTTGAGGAACATGAACTATTTACGACCCCAAATGAGGTACGTTCCTCATAATGAGGTACACTTGAGAGGTATGGTTCCACCTGACAGTAGAGCAGGGCCACAAAAAACCTCTGGAGGATCACAAGCAAAGTGCTAAGGGAAAATTTAACAAGCAAAATGTTTGTGTCTATAACCAACAACTGTAACCACCATTACGCTGCAGTGCACAATGGTGCATCACCCACAAACAAGCGCAAATGCGGGGCTTAATTAAAACAAGAAATAATCCTTTTAACTCAAGCTACCCAATATGGATGCACTCTCTGAACTCTAGTCCAGTCACAATTGATTAGATGGGACCCAGACAGCAATTTGATGCTCAGAAGTTAGAAAACAGACTCAGAAACAGTAAACCTGGAAATGGACTATGCTACAGCTGAACTAGTACAGTATACAGTAAAATGTAGCAAAAACAGTTCAGACAATTCAAATAGACAGTAGAATGCAGATTAAAAGTGCAATGTAAGAGCAAAAACAGGCACTTATAGTAAGTTGGAAGCAACAGATTCCTCAGATCTTTCAGTGTTTTTCCTGGAAGACTAGGCTGCTGTTGCTTAGAACTGCTACACAGCTCCAATTACAGTTTGACACAGACCTTTCTTGTTCTAGCACTGATGGGCTAAATGAAATGCATGCAAGTCATTCTGGATGTACAACTGCCGACTTTCACTTTTGGCAATACCTCAGCTATTCAGCCCCATGGAGAACATGCTTACACAGAGCTCTGCGCGTCTTTCTTATTTTGTGGACAAGAAGACTGGAAGCATGCATTATTTCCATTCTGTCCTACTGCACATTATCAGTTGCTTTAAATTCACAAATCTGTTTCTCTGTGATTAAGAAGATAACTTCCTATTCTTTCAAGTGTCAGGTTGCTAAGAGGCACAGCACTATAGTCATACGTGCTGTGTGATACAGTTGATACAAGCAACAGAAAATGAGATTATTTTCTGGCCATGTGGTGCCATGCTAGCATTAAAGCATAATTAATGACAGGAGCAGCTTGTTTAATATTCTATAGAAGGTGATCAAAAGGCAGGTTATTACCACTTCGGCAGCACACTCTTTCAGACAATCCAGAATTATATCAAAACTTTCCTGGAAGGGGAAAGGGACTAATTAGTGGTACTACTTTGCTTCTGGTAAGAAAAAGAGCAAAGAGATATGGATCCCAAGACAGTGTAGCTGCAGTGAGACCAGCACTAGTAGTAGCCAGGTAAATAGCTGGTAGGCAAACCATCACTATTTATCATTCTTGGCTAACCTAGTGAGTGGCCAGATTAGTGAGCTTTTGCTGCAGTTAGTTTACTGGTTGTTACTTTTGGCAGAAGAAGGTTTCCTGGTTAGTTGTAGGCATTAGCAGTGTCAGTGGCACAACAAGTAGCACTCTCACCTTTGGTGCAGAGGTCTGTGGGTTAATTGATTGCTGACACTGCAGTGCAGCAGAAGGGGGGTGCTGCATTCCTGAGTGAGCCATCTTTCAGATGAGATGTTAAACTGAGGCTTCATCTGCTTGCGTTGGTGGTAGCTCAGGTGGATGTAAAAGATCCGACATCACTTACTGAAAAGAAAAGTGGAAGTTCCCTGATGCCTTAGTTAAATTTTCCCTGGTAATATAAATACCACCTTGGGTCTCTCCTGAAGAGAGGCTACTAGCCTAGTTGGACTAACCTGGTCAACAAATAATTAAAAAAACATAAAATAAAAAATTATAAATATATATATATATATATATATATATATATATATATATATATATATATATATATCTTCTTCTTTCGGCTTTTCCCGGTTAGGGGTCACCACAGCGGATCATCTGTCCGCTCATGATTGGCAGTGGAGTTTTACAGTGTCGAGTTGCCAGCCCGGCGCCCAATCTTCCACAGAAGGCACACACATGCACACACACACACCTAGGGCCAATTTAGAGTGCCCAATCCACCTACAGCATGTCTTTGGGATGTGGGAGGACACCGGAGCACCCAGAGGAAACCCACGCGACCACAGGGAGGACATGCAGACTCTGCACAGAAGGCACCCCAGCCAAGGACCGAACCGGAGAACCTCTTGCTGTGAGGCAGCAACGCTAACCGCTGACACACACAGACACACACAGACACACACAGACACACACACACACACACACACACACACACACACACACACACACACACACACACACACACACACACACACAGCCTAGCCAGAATGTGTTGGATTTCACCACCCCTTTAGATTAGTTCCCTGTGCCTCTGTCCAGCAGAGCCATTAGTTCCCTTGTGCCACTGTCCAGCAGAGCCACTGCAGTGATCCCTGGGGTAAATGGTAAATTTGTTGCTTCCCATCCACCCGTCAAGGTTTCTCTTGAAGAGTGTTAGTGAGGGGCTCTGCCTGATGTATATTGGAATCCTGTTCCAAAGCATGGGGAGTTTCTGGGATTGGAATATGTCCCTCGAGCATGTCCTATTTATCGTTGTGGTGAGGTTTATATCTTTAGAGCGTGTGGCTCTCCAGGATTTTTTTTTTTTTTAGGTGGAGCATGTCCATCAATTCTGGGTTGGACATGGCCTTGTATGTCAGGCAGAGATCACCTCTGAGTAAGCAGTATGCAACCGAGTACAGCTGCAGTTTCTTGAGTCAGGCTGCATAGGGCATCTGTTTGAGGCCAGTAATCCTCTTGGTGAGATACTTTTGTGGTCTTTCCAGCTGTTGCAGGTGTCTTGTAAGGTACATCCCAAATGGGGCGTTGTATTCTATGATGGGTCTAATGAGTGATGAGTAGAGAGGCACAATAACCTCTTTTGTTCTAGATGTGAACCCTTTTGTGATTAGGTGGGCCACATAGAAGGATTTTCTAACCACCTTGGCAATATGATTATCAAAGGAGAGATTACTATCTACTTGGGTCCCCAGATCCCTTATTACATTTTCTGTATTTAGGGGACTACCACCTATGTGGTAGTTCGTGGGTACTTTGTTTTTTCCAAAGGGATTAACTATGCACTTTTTGGCATTTAGCTTGACGCTATGATTTGACACTAGGTATCTGTCTCAGTCAGACCCATCTGGAGGGTGTCTGTATCAGCCAGAGAATCAATTATGGCCCCTAGTTTGCAGTCGTCTGCGAACTTGGTCAGCCATATTCCTCCTATGCTTGCCTGTACCTCTGAGAAGTATATACTGCACAGGAGGAGTCCTAGGACTGAGCCTTCAGGGATGCCACTTGTAACTAGTTTCGAGTTGGACGTAGAGTCTGCAACTCTCACCATGTGGGTTCTATCCATGAGCCAGTTGGCAACCCATCTCGTGACGTAGGGGTATATGTTCAAGGTGGTGAGCTTGTCTATAATACTAGAATGGGGAATGGTGTCAAAAGCCTTTGCAAGGTCTAGGTAGGCTGTGTGAGCCTCCTTTCCCTCATCTAATGCCTTGGTAACCATCTCAAAGAAGTCCACCAGGTTTAGGAGGCATGCTCTGCCCTTAACAAAGCCAAACTGGGTAGGGTCCAAGGTTTGGTGGTTCCCAATGTCTCTGTTAATGAGTTCCATGATGATGCATTCCATAGCCTTGCAGACCAGGCTAGTCAGGCTTATAGGGCGATAGTTCCCGGGGTCCGTTGTTGAGTGGGATAACTGTTGCTGTGCGCCACTCTGTGGGTATGTAGTCTGTAGAGAGGCTGAGTTTGAACAGTGTGTTTATGTGAAGGGTTAGTTAATTTTAGAGCTCTTGTAAGACACAGCCTGAGACACCGTCTGGTCCCATTGAAGCTGTGTTTTTGGCTTTGGATAGGGCTGTTTTAACCTGTGTGTTGGTGATTGATGGGGCCCTACATTCTTCTGGTATGAAAAATAAAAGGCAGCTGTTGCAAGACAAAAGCGACGCTTGGTAGATGGTAAATCCTTTATAAGCAGAAAACTCCAAATCCAGAAAAAATACAGACAATGTTCATCCAAGATAAAGCAGTGCAAGCAAACACAGCAGTATTAAGCGCTTTTGTCTGGTAGATGGTTATGGGCTCTTTAGGGGATGAGTGAAGTTTGCACTAAACCTGTTTGCCAGAATGTTGGCAATATCAGTTGGTTCATTGCATTTTGTGCCATTCTGCACTAACTCAGAGCAGATCTGAGAGTTTCCACTTAGGTTCTTGACATAGCTAAAGAATGCTTTGCGGTTATCTTTGGAGTCATTGGCAATTTTTCTTTCAAAACTGGCCTTGGATGATTTAATGAGGGATCGTAGCTTCTTGCTGATACTGATCAGGGATGTCTTTCCTTCTTGGGATTTTACTCTTTTCTGTACTAGTTTCCTCCTTCTGTTGTATAGCTTGTTTATGGTAGGGGTTCACCAGACTGTTTTCCTTTTCTTGGAGGAGTGAGTCTTGGTTTTACTTGGGATAGCACGATCCATGCATCCCTGCAGATGCTCATAGAGTGCCTTTGTAAAAGTTTCAGCAGCTTGGACAGCATTGTCCTTTAGCATGGGGGCTGTGAACCTTTCCACCTCGGTCTTAAGTAACGTGAAGTTTGCTTTTGTAAAGTTTTTCATGGTGGTTTCCTTGACTGGGGATGGAGACGGAATGTGGATATCCAGAGTGATTAGTCTATGGTCTGATCTAACCAGTGAGGGGTCGACCTCCGGTGTGGAACACCGGTTGCCCATGTTGGTGATGACCAGGTCCAATATGTTGTTCCCTCTGGTGGGGGTGTTGACCAGTTGATCCAGGGCGTTCGAGTTTATAAATTCTAGGAAGCGTTGGGCAAGGGAGTTAATACTTGAGTAATTCTCCCAGTTTATGTTTGGGTAATTGAAATCACCCAGTATTAGGGTGTTTGGTAGGACCTTCATATTTCCCAGTGTCTTCAGAAATGCGGAATGGGGGTCCTGGGCCATGGTGGGTGATCTGTAGCAAGCTATAATTTGGATTGCAGTTTTGCCCATTGTTAGTTGCACATGGATGATCTCTGATGCATTGTGCTGCACCACTAACCTGGAGGTGTGGGTATCCTTGATGAATATGGATACACCCCCACCTTTTGTGTTTCGGTCCTAGTGCTGTGGCCAAAAGGTATGGTACGAGTTATAGCCTAGTAGTGCTGGGGTGCTCTCAGGAGCCTTAAACCAGGTTTCTGTTACTGCACATATGTCGATGTTCTCCATACTGAGGAGTGCTTCGACTGTGTGCATTTTGAGGTTTAGACTTCTGGCATTGAGTAGCATTACCCTCAGTTTTTGGTTACTTTAGCTATTTATGGTGGTGGACCACGAATGTAAATTCACCACTACCACTCCGAGGGAGTGGGAAACACAGTCAATGTAGTGGTATGTACCAAAAATAACCAACCAAAGTGTTCAAATAAACAAAGAATACCACAGCTTCACAAGCTCAAGCCACGTTGAATAACCGCTCCAAAGGCCAATGAACACTCCAAAACATTTATTTCTCGTAAAAATAAACTCCAAAAACAGGCGTTGACCTAGGTTTCGTCCGTCTCCACAGACTTCATCAGAATACATCAAATGGAAAAAACTAAGCCACTTAAATGGTAACTGCAAAATCAATTACCAACTATCTAATTGGTTAATTAAATATCAATTTACATTAAAAAGACAGTTGATGAATTGCATTGCAATATAAAACGTTGAGTCATAATTCAAGTGTGTAAAATTGATGCCAAATATATTTTAAAACATATTTACATTAAAATTCTATATGTATGCTATTGTTTGCATATGTTTAATTATATATATGTGTATATGTAAATAAAATATATATATAATATATATAAACAATATTATAATTTTATAATTTATAAGTAAAAAAACAGTATATTATTATGTCGTAATATTGTGAAAATACTACTAAGAAAACAAATTATATTCGTAATGTTGTAAAATGACTAAATTGTATTGATTATGAATCTTACTAATAAATTAATACACTATATAAAGAAAATGTTGTCACATAAAAGTATATGTATATATATATATATATATATATATATATATATATATATATATATATATATATGTTTATATTCAAAAATACAAGTTAGTTAGCACATCACACAATTCATTGAATTTGCAATTAAAATAGCATTAACTAATGTACACTTAATGATAATAAATGTAAATAATTTATGTATTAAATTAATGAAATGTATGATAAATAATAAAATATTATGTACATTGTGCAAAAACAACATCAAAATTAATTTTCTATTTATATTAAGAGAAACATTAAAACATATATGTTTACTTGCCCTTAATACTGTTAAGTCTCAAAATAGGCTTGATACTACAATATTCATTCAGGCCAGGTTGATTGTGAGCATTTAACAATATTTGCATCTTCAATTCTTGTGCATCTAAATCATAATCAATAATCTTACCCTGTGGGTCATGTTTAATATGTAATACACCAAAAAACTTAAAATAATGATTGGTGTATTGTGCAATGTGTCTGGCCAACGCATTAGTGGATTTGGAATTCTTAATGTCCAACAAATGTTCCCTAATCCTATCCCTCATATGCCTACTCGTTTTCCCGACATAAAATGTGTCACATTGTTGGCACATAGCAATGTAAACCACATTCGTAGTATAACAATTAAAATGTTCACGAATTTTTATTTTATGTTGGTTGACCTTTACACTCGTGCCAGTATTAAGAACATGGGAACATGTGGAACACCTACCACATTTAAAATTACCAATCCGTTTGTTGGAAATAGCTGTTCTATTAAGCGTTCCCCGTTCAAATAATTCTTTAAATGACAAATCCTTTCTAAAGATATATGAAATTTTTCCTTGAAAAAGTCTTCCCAGGTTGTTGTCAGTATTTATCAAGTTCCAGTTCTTATTAATTATGGATTTAATAATGTGAGAGATATCATTAAATGTAGTAATGTAAAAAGGAATGGTATTAGAATTATAAGATGTATTTTTTATATCATTCCCCACATGTATACCTATATTATTATCGCAGTTTAAAATGGCATTGTATATCCCTGTCTCTCTTTTGGATTTTACTTCCTCGTAAATATTAGTACATAATTCCTCGGGATAACCCCGATTAATAAATAGAGACATCATAAAACGTATTTCATCTAAAAAATCCGATTCCTGGCTGACCATTCTTGCAGCCCTGACCAGCTGCCCCTTCACTGTGGCCTTTTTCTGATGGTCAGGGTGCCAGCTTTCGAAGTGCAAATAAGAATTTGAAAAAGTAGATTTTCTATGGATGTTAGATTTTAGTGTGCTATCTGCTTTATCAAAAGTTAACTTGATGTCCAAGTAAGTAATAGTCTCACTATTAGTCTCGTGTGTGAATTTCAGAAACCATATACTGTTATTAATGTACTCCAAAAAGGCCTTCAACTCTGCTTGATCACCATCCCAGACAATAAAAAAATTGTCCAGGAATCTTGAATAAAATCTAATATGTGAGTAGAATTGTGTGTTAAACAAGTAATGAAGTTCCCAATAGGTCATGATAAAATTCGCAAACATGGGGGCACAAGCCGCCCCCATCGCGACTCCACTCACTTGTCGATAATAATTTCCTTCAAAATACAAATAATTGTGTTTTAGTACAATTTCCATTAATTTTATCACCACATTGATTCTATCCTGATCATATAAGTTAGTCTCAAAGAGTTGCTCCTCCAACCAGACCAAACCAGTTTCGTGTGGTATCACTGTGAATAGATTACATACGTCCATAGTAATAAACGTGTCACCCTGATTGAATTTAAAGGAATTTATTTTATCCAAAAAATCCCATGAGTCTTTAATAATATAAGGAAATTTAACTATCCCCATTTTAAAGTAATAGTCCAGGAATTGACTAATAAAATAGGTTTTACTCCTTTTCCCATCTACTATGGGTCTAAATTGTAAGTTATCTAACCCCTTATGTATTTTTGGTATTCCAAAAATCCCACTGACGACAGGGTAATCGTTACATAAAAAGTTCCATTCAGTTTCTGTTAATTCTCCTTGATATAACATATCCTTAAGCATCAAATCAATTTTTTTGAATGCAATATTAATTTCGTTTCTGCTGACCTCCTCATAGAAGTCACCCAATAACATGGAACACATATATGAGATATAATCATGTTTATCCACTACTACCATGCCACTACCCTTGTCGGGTTTCATAATCCTGATGTTATTGGTAGTTACTATACTTTTATATATTGCTTGTTCCTGTTTAGTCATACTCATATGTATAGGTAGTTTGTAGTTATTAAAAAATTGTCTTATATCTATTTCACTAATTCTTTCAAATATTGCTACTCTATCATTCATAGGTGGATTATAAACAGTAGATTTTGTTAAGCTTTTCCTAGGATTGCTATTGTTAATATCTGTAGGATTATTCTGAAATAGGATTTTTAGATTCAATTTGCGTATGAATAACTTCAGATCTAATAAGGAGTTGACCAAATTCCCTTTTCTGCAGGGGACAAAACTAAATCCCTTAGAAAACAAGTTGACACTTTCAGACACATTGCACAATACACCAATCATTATTTTAAGTTTTTTGGTGTATTACATATTAAACATGACCCACAGGGTAAGATTATTGATTATGATTTAGATGCACAAGAATTGAGGATGCAAATATTGTTAAATGCTCACAATCAACCTGGCCTGAATGAATATTGTAGTATCAAGCCTATTTTGAGACTTAACAGCATTAAGGGCAAGTAAACATATATGTTTTAATGTTTCTCTTAATATAAATAGAAAATTAATTTTGACATTGTTTTTGCACAATGTACATAATATAATATTTTATTCTTTATCATACATTTCATTAATTTAATACATAAATTATTTACATTTATTATCATTAAGTGTACATTAGTTAATGCTATTTTAATTGCAAATTCAATGAATTGTGTGATGTGCTAACTAACTTGTATTTTTGAATATAAACATACATATATATATATATACTTTTATGTGAAAACATTTTCTTTATATAGTGTATTAATTTATTAGTAAGATTCATAATCAATACAATTTAGTCATTTTACAACATTACGAATATAATTTGTTTTCTTAGTAGTATTTTCACAATATTACGACATAATAATATACTGTTTTTTTTACTTATAAATTATAAAATTATAATATTGTTTATATATATTATATATATATATTTTATTTACATATACACATATATATAATTAAACATATGCAAACAATAGCATACATATAGAATTTTAATGTAAATATGTTTTAAAATATATTTGGCATCAATTTTACACACTTGAATTATGACTCAACGTTTTATATTGCAATGCAATTCATCAACTGTCTTTTTAATGTAAATTGATATTTAATTAACCAATTAGATAGTTGGTAATTGATTTTGCAGTTACCATTTAAGTGGCTTAGTTTTTTCCATTTGATGTATTCTGATGAAGTCTGTGGAGACAGACGAAACCTAGGTCAATGCCTGTTTTTGGAGTTTATTTTTACGAGAAATAAATGTTTTGGAGCGTTCATTGGCCTTTGGAGCGGTTATTCAACGTGGCTTGAGCTTGTGAAGCTGTGGTATTCTTTGTTTATTTGAACACTTTGGTTGGTTATTTTTGGTACATACCACTACATTGACTGTGTTTCCCACTCCCTCGAAGCGGTATTTATGGTGGTGGGTTTGTCTTTTGAGCCTTGCCTAAAAAAAGGCACTATGGGGGCAGCAAGAGCCTTGGCCAGTATTCAACAGCCTAAGGGTGACAGGTGCAAGCCATCTCTTGCGAAGCAACATGGCTTGTCGAGCATGTCATCCCAGGCAGACATATACTGGATCCCCTTTGAATGACAACAGAAACTTAGCCAATTGTTGAAATTGATCATTTTTTCTTTATACTGTGGCATCATTCTTGGTGAGGACAGGATGCTAGTCAGGGTCATACCAGCCTGGGCTACATGATCAGAGAGCTCTTCCATGTCTCTTTTCATGTAGTCCAGGGAGGTACATCTCAGGTCATTCACACCAACATGGATAATGACAGAGTTGTATTTGTACTTGTTCTGGAGTGACCTGAGTGCTTGTGTTATGTGGTGGATCCTGGCACCTGACAGGCAGCTAACTGTAACCTTCTCCTTGTCCAGCCTAGTTAGTGGGACATCAGTATGCCTGACTATAGAGTTGCCTATTACTAGTGTGTTGGGTATGTTATTTTGCATTAAGGGCTGTGAGTGCGTGGCACACTGATTATGTGAAGTATGTGTTTCATGGTTGGTGATGGGGTGTGAAGGTTGCTTGGATGTCTGCCTTGGAGGTCTCTGTTGCTTTGCAGATTTTTATTTAGAGCCTCCGAGTATGTTTTCATGTATTCATGCGTGTTATTTGCCGGTGTTGGTTTATTAGGTCTATGTGAGACTGGTGGTGTGTTGCAAGTATTACCCTTTTCCTCTTGACTGTCTGTTCCAGTCTTGGGTTGAGAGAGTTTTGACTCCAGTTTGGCTGTATAATTGCATCTCGCATATATTAGTGTTTGGTGGTAGGAAGAGAGGGTTGTCTGTGTACGAGGCAGTTGTAACATTGCCTCAAAATTCCCAGATTCACCAGCTGGACTGGAGAGTACACTGGAAGCTGCCCTTTAGACATGCCTAAATAGGTAGAGTATGCTGTTTTTCTGATTGGCTGGTGGGGACGAATAGAGAGCCTTGTCCTTCTGGACAGTATAGGGAGGGTCTAGTGCTAGGATTAATTAGTGCTTGCTATGAGTTTTAAGCAAGTGCTTGGCTGTAAAATGAATGGTTTGAGTGCTAAAGTTGAAGATTTGTCTAGTTCCAGGGAAAAATTGAAGAGTAGACTTCGTGGAGCCGAGAATAGTTTAACTGTAGCTAAACAGTGCTGCCCGGTGCACAAAACCACACAAATGCAGTTTTTATAGCAGGGTAGTGAAAGAGATTAGCCCAAAATGGCGGATAAACTACTAACTTCTGGGCTGAAACCTCTCCTCCAGGGACAGATAGGCTGCTCAAAGCTCCCCTCTCTCACAGGTGAAGAGAGAAACTTCCTTCTATCCAAGTAAGGTATGAGCAACACAGAAACTTGTAACATAGCCCTGGATTCAGCAATAACCTGAAAACTGGACTATACTAGTTCAGAAAAGCGGGTAACAAGTATATATATATATTTTTTCAGAAAACAGAGTACATACAATCAAAACAACACTTTAAATGCACAGAAAAGGCTATCACACTTTAGTGTGTAGCCTACAACAGTTAAACAGATTATTTAAACACAAAAATGACTTAATTCAAGTGCAGGCAGCAAATAAGTACAATATGTAGCAATAACAAACTTTTTAAATCACAGATTCGCTAAAAAAACTGGCGTTTTAGATGGAATTAGTTAAGACAACAAGAAAAGCAGAAAAATGATACTTAATCACTCCAAAGTCACTCTTTTGTCTCTCTGCTGCTGTAGACTCTACAGAACACCTGGAAGGCACTTGCTGAGCGGAATACAAGCGCAAAAACTGGGCAAATGCGTTTTTTATAGCGGGGAAGTGAAAGAGATAGAAATTAGCCCAAAATGGCCAATAAACTACTAACTTCTGGGCTGAAACCACTCCTCCAGGGACAGACAGGCTGCTCAAAGCTCCCCTCTCTCACAGGTGAACAGAGAAACTTCCTTCTATCCAAGTAAGGTATGGGCAACACAGAAACTTGTAACACAGCCCTGGATTCAGCAATAACCTGAAAACTGGACTATACTAGTTCAGAAAGGCGGGAAACAAATATATATATATATATATATATATATATATATATATATATATATATATATATATATATATTGTACTCTTTAATGGAGTATATATATATATATATATATATATATATATATATATATATATATATATATATATATATATATATATATATATATATATATATATATATATATATATATATATATACGTAGGTACTAGGCTATCGGCCCAAGGGCCTATGTAAGCCTAGCCCACAAGGTTCCCTGGCTTATGCCACCCAAGAAAGTTATTTTCCTGTGCCACTGTCGAGCAGAGACACAGACGTGATCCCCAGGGTGTATTTCCTATTTCCCATCCACTCATCAAGATCTTTCTTGAAGAGTGTTAATGAAGAACTTTGCTTGACATAGATGGGTAGCCTGTTCCAGAGTATGGGAAGTCTCTGGGATAGGAATCTATCCCTCCAGCATGTCCTGTTTATTGTAGTGACAAGGTTTGGGTCCCTAAAGTGTGTACCTCTGAGGGACTGGGATTTCTTTAGGTGTAGCATGTCCAACAGCTCTGGGTTTTGACATTGCTTTATATGTTAGGCAGAAATCACCTCAGAGTAGGCTATATGCTACGGAGTAAAGCTGGAATTTTTTGAGAAGGTCAGTGTAGGGCATTTGTTTGAGGCCAGTAATCCTCTTTGTGAGGTACTTCTGTGGCCTTTCCAGCTGCTGCAGATGTCTTGTGAGGTACATCCCAAAAGGGGCATTGTACTCTTTAATGGATCTAATGAGTGTTGAGTAGAGGGGAACAATTACCTCTTTTTTCCTGGATGAGAACCCTTTTATGATGAGGTGTTCCATGTAGAAGGACTTCCTGACTACTTTGGTGATGTGACTATCAAAGGAGAGACTACTGTCCGCCTGGGCCCCAAGGTCTCATCACACATTCGGTGTTAAGTAGATCGCTGCCTATGTGGTAGTTCATGGGTATAGAGTTTTTACCAAAGGGGATGACATTGCACTTTTTGGCATTGAGCTTGAGGCCATGATTCTGACACCAGGCATCTGTCTCAGCGAGGCCCTTCTGTAGGATGTCCACATCATTTGGGGACTTGACTATGGCTCCTAGTTTGCAGTCATCTGCGAACCTTATTAGCCAGAGGCCTTCTGTGTTAGCCTGTACTTCAGAGAAGTAGATACCAAACAGGAGAGGTCACAGGACTGAACCCTGCGGTACTCCACTTGTCACTGGTTTGAGGTCAGCTTCAGAGTCTGCAACGTTTACAGTGTGGGTTCTGTCAGTGAGACAGTTGGCAACCCATCTTGTGACATAAGGATTTATACCTAGTTTAGTGAGTTTAGCTATACTTCCAGAATGGGGGATGGTGTCGAAAGCCTTGGCGAGGTCAGGATAGGCTGTGTGAACCACCTTACCCTCATCTATGGCTTTGGTGACTGCCTCAAAGAAGTTTATCAGGTTCAAGAGGCATGATCTGCCTTTCGCAAACCCGAACTGGGTGGGATCCAGAGTTTGGACGTTACCAATGTCTTTTGTTTATGAGTTCCATGATGATACGTTCCATGGCCTTGCAGACCAGGCTCGTCAGTCTAATGGGGAGATAGTTCCCAGGATCAGTGGTAGCTCCCCCTTTGTGGAGTGGGATAGCTGTTGCTGTGCGCCATTCAGTGGGCACAAAGCCTGATGTGAGGCTATTATTGAACATGGTGCTTAAGTGAGGAGCCAGTTCATTCTGAAGTTCATGTAAAATGCAGCCTGGGATGTTGTCCGGTCCCATGGATGCTGTGTTTTTGGCTTTAGAGAGTGCAGCTTTTACCTGCGTAGTTGTGATTACAGGGATTCTGCATTCTTCCTGTATATATATGGGCCCTTTAGGGGATGGGGGGAGTAAAGTTAGCACTGAACCAATCTGCCAGGATGTTGGCAATATCAGTTGGTTCTGTAATTTTCGTGCCGTTGTGCTGTAACTCAGAGCAGATCTGGGTGTTGCCATCAAGATTCTTGACATAGCTATAGAATGCTTTGTAGTTGTCCTTAGAATTAGTGGCGATTTTCATTTCGTAGTTAGCTTTGGAGGATCTTATAAGGGATCTCAGCTTCTTACTGAGGCTGACCAGGGAGCTCCTCCACTCATGGGATTTTACTCTCTTGTGCAACAGTTTCTTCCTTCTGTTGTACAGTTTGTTTATGGCAGGGGGGCTACCAGATTGGCTTCCTTTTTTCGGAGGATAGCATCTTGGTTTTGTTTGGGATAGCTTGATCCATACACTCTTGTAAGTGCTTATAGAGTGCATCTGTGTAGGATTCAGCAGTTTAACTGTATTGTCCTTCTGCCTTAAGAAGCATGAAGTTGGCTTTGGAGAATTTTTTTTACCGTGGTTTCCTTAATGGGGGTGGGGTGGAGGTGGGATGTGGATATCAATGATGATTAGCTTATGGTCAGATCGAACCAACAAGGAGTTGACTTCTGGTGTGGAACACTGGTCACTCATGCTTCTAATGACTAGGTCTAGGATATTGTTGCCCATGGTAGGGATGTGGATAAGTTGATCCAGGGCATTGGTGTTTATGAATTCCGGAAAGCATTAAGCTAAGGAGTTGGTACACAAGTAGTTTTCCCAGTTAATGGTGGGGTAGTTGAAGTCACCCATTATTAGGGTGTTTCGTTGAACCCTAATATTTTCCAGTACATCAGGAAAAGAGGAGTGGGAATCCTGGGGCATGGTGGGGGATCTGTAGCAAGCTACAATTTGGATTGCAGTTTTGCCCAGAGTTAGTTGCACTTGGATAACCTCGGATGCATTATGCTGAGCAACTAGCCTGGATGTGTGAATATCCTTAATGAATATAGACACACCTCCACCTTTGGTGTTTTGGTCCATGTTACATGGCCAAAAAGTGTGGTATGAGTTATAGCCTGGTAGTGCAGGGGTGCTCTCTGAAGCCTTGAACCAGGTCTCAGTCACTGCACAGATATTGATGTTCTCCATTTTAAGGAGTGTCTCGAGTGAGTGCATTTTGAGATTTAGACTTCTAGCATTGAGTAGCATTACCCTCAGTTTTTGCTTGCCTGTTCCTGTTACGGTGGTGAATTTGTCATTTGAACCGTGCCTAAAAAAGGCACTATAGGGGCGGCAAGAGCCTTAGCCAGTATCCGCAATCCCAGGGATGATGGGTGCAGGCCATCTGTGGCAAAGCATCGTGGTCTGTCGACCATGTCATCCCAAGCAGACAGATACTGGATCCCCTTAGAATGACACCAGAAGCTTAGCCAATTGTTGAAGTCAATAATTTTGCCTTGTACTGCAGTATCATTCTGGGCAATGGCAGAATGCTACTCAGGGCTAGGGTAATACCTGCCTGGCTACAAGATCAGAGAGCTCTTCCATGTCTCTTTTCATGTAGTCCAGGGAGGTACATCTCAGTTCATTCACACCAACATGGACAATGACAGTCATATTTGTACTTGTTGTGGAGTAACCTGACTGCGTGGGTTATGTGGTGGATCCTGGCACCCGACAGGCAGCTGACAGTAACCTTCTTCCTGTCTAGCCTGGTGAGTGGGACATCAGTGTGTCTGACTATAAAGTCACCTATGATTAGTGTGTTGGGTATGGTGTTTTGCCTTATTGGCTGTGGTTGAGTGGCACACTGAGTCTGTGGGTTATGTGTCATTTGGGTTGTGTTGGGGTTGGAGGTTGCTTGCGTTTCTGCTTTGGAGGTCTCAGTTGCTTAGACAGATTATTATTGAGAGTCTCCGCAAATGTTTTTGTGTTACTATGTGTGGATTTTGTTGGTATAGATTTAGTAAGACTATGTGATGAGTGTGGTGTGGTGTGGTGCAAATGTTTACCTTCTTCTCTTGACTGTCAAGTTCAGTCTTGGTTGGAGAGAGCTTTACCTCCAGTTTGGCTAGATAAGTGCATCTCTCACAGGTTGTAGTGTTGGGTGGTAGGAGGAGAGGGTTGTCTGTGTACATGAGGCAATTTCTACATTGCCTCAAGATGCCCAGATTCATCATATAGACAGGAGAACACTGGGAGCTGACCCTTGGACATGACTGAATAAAAAAATATTTTCCACTAGATAAGTGAGGAAAGTGAGTACAAGAGCTGTTTTTCTCTAAACAAGTGAGAAAATTAAGTACAAAAACTGTTTTCCTCTAGGTAATGAGGAAGGTTGAGTGCTATAGTAATTAGTAGCTTATTTAGTGCTTAGAAGTTCTGAACAAGTGCTGAGCACGAAAAAGCAAATTTAAGTGCTAAAACTAAGAATCTGTATCTGCATTAAACGAGTTACAGGACAGAAACAAGTGCAAATGCAAGCTTTTAAATCAGAAAGTTGAGAGAGATGGAAAAGATTGCCCAAATGGCCAATAACAACAATTTCTGGGCCAGAACCACTCCTTATGTAGTAGACAGGTTACCTAGTGCTTACCACTCCCACTGATAAGCTAGAAAGCTTCCCTGCAACACAGAAAGGCTTGGGGGGCTCAGAAGCTTACATGCAGTCCTGGATACAGCAAATCTGTATCTGGAACACTAGTTACAGGAAAGATAGGAAACAGGCTTACAGTATTTTTTTTTTATATATTTGTACTTATGTATATGTATTATACATAATACAAATATATATATATATATATATATATATATATATATATATATATATATATATATATATATATATAATATATATATACATACATATATATATAATATATAATATATATTATATATATATACATATATAGCTATATAAAAATATATATAATATATATATATATATATATATACATACATATATATATATATATATACACACATATATATACATATAATTATATATATATATATATATATATATATATATATATATATTTATATATATATATATGCACACATAAAAAAGCTAATACTGAAGAACATTACAAATAAAACAAAAAACTTCAGGTTAAAAGATTGTAAAGAATTCACTTTGTAGTCCGATGATTGTTTTGAAGAATAAATCACTTAATTTAATTAAATCAATTAAATAATTCTTGAGCGCTTTCGTTCCGTAGTGTAATGGAAGTTCTTCAGAAATAATAACATACAACAGAATGGTAGGAAATATATCCATGCAAGGTGTGAAAATTCAAACTTCATAAACATTTAACATTCAAAGGTTAGAAACACTATCCATTCCTGCATGTACAATGGAGGACCAATGGTGAAGTAGGTGGATTGTGGTTATACATGTAATTAGGCAATGGGAATACAATATTAAAATGTAAGTGATTGAATATTTATGGAAAGATTCATACATTCATTGGTTGGATACCTGATTGATACTTATGAAAATATTTATACATTCATTGGCTGGGTCAAGGAATGCTCTCATCCAAAAAAAGGAAGCCAATCTGGTGGTCCCCTGCCATAAACAAACTTTACAACAAAAGGAAGAAACTTTTGCAGAAAAGAGGAAAATCCCAGGATGCAAAAAACTCCCTTACTAGCCTCAGTAAGAAACGGAGATGCCTCATAAAATCCTCCAAAGCTAGTTATGAAAATAAAATTGCCAAAGATTCCAAAGACAACCACAAAGCATTCTATAACTATGTCAAGAATCTAAATGGCAATGCTCAGATCTGCTCTGAGCTAAAACAGAATGGCAATAAATATACTGATTCAAAGGATATTGCCAATATCCTGGCAGATCGATTCAGTGCCAACTTCACCCCTCTCACCCCTAAATGGCCCATCTCAATACCGGAAGATTGCCAAATTCCAGTAATAACGGCCACACAGGTACAAAACGCACTCTCTAAAGCCAAGAATACAGCATCCATGGGACCAGATGACATCCCGGGCTGTGTACTACATGAACTACAATATGAACTGGCACCTTACCTAAGTGTCATGTTTAATCATAGCCTCAACTCAGGTTTCGTGCCCACTGAGTGGCACAGAGCTACAGTTATCCCAATCCACAAGGGGGGATCCACCTTGGATCCCGGAAACTACCGTCCCATCAGTCTGACAAGCCTTATCTGCAAGGCCATGGAGCGTATTATCATGGAACTTATAAACAAAGACATTGGCAACCTTCAAACACTGGACCCCACCCAATTTGGGTTTGTGAAGGGCCGATCTTGTCTCCTGAACCTGATTGACTTCTTTGAATCAGTCTCCAGAGCCATGGACAAGGGTAAGGTGGTCCATACAGCCTATCTAGACCTTGCCAAGGCCTTTGACACCATCCCCCACTCTGGAATCATAGATAAACTTACTAAGTTGGGTATTAATCCCTATGTTACCCAATGGGTTGCTAAATGGCTTACTGATAGAACCCACACTGTAAAAATAGCCGACTCCAAATCCAGCTCCAGACAAGTGACAAGTGGAGTACCTCAGGGTTCAGTCCTGGGCGCTCTTGTTTGACATCTACTTCTCTGAAGTACAGGTCAACACTAAGGGACTCTGGCTAACAAAGTTTGCAGATGACTGCAAACTGGGAGCCATTATTGAATCCCCAAATGATGTGGATACTCTACAAAAGGGTCTTACAGAAACAGATGCTTGGTGCCAGAGCCATGGGCTCAAGCTCAATGCCAAGAAATGTATTGTTATCCCTTTGGGAAAAACATGTATCCATGAATTACCATATAGGTGGCAGTACACTAAACACAGAAAGTGTGATAAGAGACTTAGGGACACAGGTGGACAGTGGTCTCACCTTCGATAACCACATCGCCACAACAGTCAGGAAATCCTTCTATGTGGCACACCTCATCACGAAGGGCTTTTCATCCAGAAAAAAGGAGGTCATTGTCCCACTGTACTCATCCCTCATTAGACCCATTATAGAATACAACGCCCCATTTGGTATGTACCTCTCAAGACATCTACAACAACTAGAAAGGCCTCAGAAATACCTCACTAAAAGAATCACAGGCCTAAAGCAGATGCCCTATGCTGACCGCCTTAAAAACTCCAGCTATACTCTGTCGCATATCGTCTACTCAGAGGCGATCTCTGCTTAACATACAAGGCCATGTCAAACCCAGAGCTGTTGGACATGCTACACTTAAAGAAATCCCAATCCCTCAGAGCTACACGCTCCAGGGATCTAAACCTTGTCATCACAATAAACAAAACATGCTGGAGGGATAGGTTCCTGACCCAGAGACTCCCCAGACTCTGGAATAGATTGCCCATACATGTCAAGCAGAGTGCCTCTTTGGACCTCTTCAAGAGGAACCTTGACGATTGGATGGGAGAAAGGAAATTCACCCCAGGGATCACATCAGTCGCCCTGCTAGACAGGGGTCCAGGAAAGTAAATAATGTGGGAAGAAATAGCCAGGGGATTGTTATGGCTAGGCTTGTATAGGCCCTAGGGCTGATAGCCTAGTACCAACCTATGAACCTATGAGTCCTAATCGGGGCTGTTCAATATTGTAGAAGAACATAAGTATATTACTGTTCAAAAGTCAAAAAACTGCAGACAATAACTGGCCATTATGTCAATGCAGCAATACAATAAGGCAACAAAGTGTAAGCCATGCACCACCAGGCAAAACTGAGAACATATTTATACAACAGATAGAAAGTGTGCAAGGGCGCCCGCAGGCAGGTGCAAGGGGGTGCACTTGCACCCCCCTGGAATCGCCTGGCCAGGAGATTAATTTACTTCTACTTAAAACAAAAATTTGTAAGGGTGTTGTTCTTTAAGAATGCTCTTTGCATCCAGTCATTCAAACGGAACAGGTACTTGCGCATGGGTGCTGGAACTATAGAGCGAGGGAATGCCCGCCCACTTTTACAGCAGCAAGACCTGTAAACACTCATGCGTGCATCGCACACTATTTAAACAGAAAAGTGCGTGGAAAAAATGGTGGCCGATCATCCACGGTAAGGAGAGCTTCCCCCAAGGCTGTGTGTTCCGTTTATTATTTACTGCATCCATTCAGTAGCTGGTGTTTTATGTATGTTCATATATACTGTATGTGTGTCTTTTTTATTTTAGCTAAAGCACGCAAGCACAACGTTGTAGTCTGTGGTGAAAACCATAAGGAGTAAGACAATGGTAGGATTCAGCGTATAAGCCGTGGCCTGGCTGTAAATCAAGGAAGTAGGTTCCATCACGGAAGATAAAGGTATGCTAGGATGACACATGGGGATGTTGCAGTAAGAACAGTTAACCTGTCTCTTTTTATACAGGACAGTCCCTGTTTGTGTCCTGGTTTAAAAATGGTAAATGTCTAGAGATGTTATGAACAAAGTTATTTCGTAAGTTCTTTCTAAAAGTTGAATAAAACCATCTTGTATGTGCAGCACTTTCGTATGCTATGCAACAACAGAAACAAATACAGTTCTACAAGAGTGAGCTTTTATTTTGTCCAAAAGCTGAAGTCTACTACTTTGCACTGGTTTATCCTAGAAAATCTTAACGTTTACAAAAAGTCCAACATCAGGAATCCGAAAAGATGGCAACCCTATTTGTAACCGATTAGAAGCTGATATCGTATGTCTTTACAAATAAGTGGTACTTTTTTACCAGTTTTTGTGATTGGTATGTGTACGGTTGAAATGCGATTACGGTTGTAGCACCGGAGTTCAATGTAAACCCCCTTACTTGTGGATGAGGATAGTAGTTTGTAACTCTGTACAATTGTACAAACCTAAAAACAAGTTGATGGAAAAAATGTTCGCAGCAGTAGGGAATAAAGCATTTTAAAGTAGAGGTTATTTTTGTGAGAGCAAAACCTAGTTTAAAGGTATATCACGTAAGAAGGGCCATCAAGGTGCTACTGTCGGATGAACTTCCATCAGATAAATGCAAGGGTTTAGTCTAATATTTGAGTATGTTCCACCATGCTTGTTAACAGTCTTTCGGTTTGTCTAGATGTGCATCTCTGTGATCTTATGTTGTCATTTATTGGCTTCATCCAGGTTTTTTGCTAATGTTGAGAGCTGTGGTAAGAACCAATTTCACTGAATATGTTTGGGGGCTATATTCTCCCATTACTGGCTTTGTCCGGGTGTTTGCTGAGTGGTTGAGAGCTATGGTGAGAACTGAATTCACTGAATGTTTGGTGGTTGTAGTCACCCATTATTGGCTTTGTTCAGGTATTTTGTGCTAAGAGGTTGACAGCTGTGCTATGGTGAGAACTGAATTCAGTAAATGGTAGATATTTAAGTTTCAGTCTTCCTCTTTCACAAAACAGTTGATTTGGCGTAGTGGTATGTTGCTCTGACTGTTTTGCACGGGGTCCCCTGGGTTCAAGATGTGGCAGTGAAATGTATGGTGGTAACGCAGCATTTTATTCTAGCAACTTTCAAACATTATACAAGCAATGTTTAAAATGTGTCCCTGGTTTTTGGCCTTTTGTCCCCCAATAAATTTTGGCTTTTTCCAGATTTCTTGTGCTGAAAAGTTCAGAGATACAGCTGAGTGTCGAGTAGATTTTACAAGGAGCTGAGAGCTGCAGGGGAGCAAAAGTTTAGTGCTGCTTTATGTTTAGTCTGCTTGCATTGTTAATAGCACAACAGATGATGTACTTGCTTTAGATGCTGAAGGCTGTGGGTTCTACTCCCACAGTAGGTAAATGCATTGCTGATGCTGTATTGTGTTGTAAAGTGGGTGGATGCTGCAGTCTTTTTGGCAAAGATACCTAGTAACTATGAACCTGTTAACAGTTTGCTATCCATTCCTATTGCGGTATTACTAGCTTTTCATTTTTATTGCATGCAACAAAAGCAATTTATTCTTCAAGGGTAACAGGCACTTTATTTGTAGATTAAACAATGACATATAAAGTGTTTGCTAGCAGCAACCTCTTTATTAGTTACAAATTTTTTCAATGTGGAGTTTACTACTTCAGAGATTGTGTATATTTTTACTGATACTGGTGGACTTGAGTAGACTTTTATGATGGAAATGTTCTGAATTGGGCAGTTTTGTCATTGGTGGATGCTTTTGTTTCATTGTTTACTGGAAAAATGTTCAAAACAATAAATTTAAAATGCCCTCTAACAACTGTACTGTATTGTACAAGGAATATAATGTAATACGGTCAGGAAGGTGTATCAAAGAGCACGTTATGTTCGAGGGGCCTATGATTTTGAAGACAGCCCAGAGTTAATATTTGCCATTGGCAAAATGTATTTTCTCTGAAAGTGGGTTTCAGTGCTGTTTCAATGCATGCGAGTTTCAAGAGCAGAGAAGTTTTAATGTTAGTCTGTTTTCATTGTGAGACTGCATTGCTTTAACAGATATGTTATTAGGGTTTGTGCTGTAAAATGCAAAATAAAACTTTCAAATGAAATCCTAAATCATCGCAGAAGTAAAGCAGTATGCACATTGGTGTTTATGATAAATGGGGCAAAATAACCAAGGAATGGGACATTGGAATGGCTGCAGGGGGGAGGCTCCATTTGACCATGATTTTGTGAGGGGGTAGCAAGCTCAGACAGCCCCGGTTGAACTATACCTCTCAGTTGTCCATATCTTTGCAGAATTAATAGATATTTGCTGCTTATTTTTGGTTTGTTCCTCAAATTTGTGGTTTTCTAGCAAATAATTTAGGAATGAAGCCATTAAATGACAGACATTGAGTTTCAGATGTCATAACCTTCAGAAAAATGCATGCTAATGCAAGACTGTCTTTTAAGTTTATACAAGAGCAATTTTTAGTAGTGTTTGTATGTTCCCCAATATATTTGGCCTTGTTCAGATTTCCTGCATTAAGAGGTTGAGAGGTATGTGCAAATCACTTTGTAGATTAGGAATATCCAAACATCTCAATTGTCCCCAATTCTGGCTCAAAATGTTGCTCTCCCCTAATAATACCTCCTCCAAAATGGCAATTTTGGAAGAAAATGTGGAGGGTTTACAATTACAATGATCACTTATAGATTACCTTTATTTCAGAAATGCATGTGGATGCTCTTATTTTGTTAGCTGCTTCAGGTTAACTGTTAATATTAAAAAGGTGTCCCTTTTTAGACAGGTATGGTTGCATCACATTTTGGACCGTTCTTCATAAAATTGTGGTTTTCTGGCAAATTAGTGGCAAGTCATTAAAGATTGAAGTTAGAAAATAATGGCAGACATTTGAGTTTCAGATTTCATACCCTTCAGAAAATTTGTACTAATGCAAGATCTACCTGTTCTATTTAAGTTATAAGAGCAATATTTAAAAATTGGCCTTATTTTTGGGCTTGTGTCCCACTTCTAGTTCTATGTATGGCTTTGTCCAGATTTCTTGCTCTGAAGTTGAGAGGTATGAGTGTCAGATCCATCACTGTCAGCCAGAGACATTTCAAATTGTGACATAATTATTGCACCCCACTCCCCATTGTAGTGGCTCTGGATGTGTCCATGGAAGGCAAGGAGCAGTTATGCAGTGTAAGTGTGCAGAGTATTCCCCCATCCAAAGTAGATCACAAATACGACCGTGGCTTTTCATCTGTCCTTGATTTTGCAAAATGTTCTGGTTTTCTATCAGATTTTTGTACTGTTGATTTATGCTTCTTATTCAGGAACTGTATGCTGTCACAGTGCCCTGTTGCTCTGTTTAAGTAGCCATGGTTTAATGAACATCAGGTAAGCTTGTCGGAGATTGTAAGATGCAAGTAAGCTTTAGTAAGCTTGTCGGACATTATAAGATACAAGTAAGCTTTAGTAAGTATATTGTTAAAGAATTACCAGCATTGAAAGCCTTTTCGTTGTTGCCATGCAGAGAATATTTACATGACTAGATAATGTATAAGCCTTGGGTATTGAAATGCATATGACAGTATTTTATTTATTTGCAGTTGGTTTGCCAGGATAGTCCATTGGGCCAAATGAACCCGTTTTCAATGGAGTCCTGGGGAGAAAAGCTCCAAAACTAAGTAGGTTATTAATAGATATACAAATTATACAATTACACAGAAGTTAATCATACAAGAAATAACAATTTGCAAATAATACAACAAAAACTAGAGCGAGTACAATCTAGTGATGAAATTAATAGGTAATACAGACTAAAGGGAAATTTAGCACAAAAGCACTGAGAAATAACAACATATTTGGAAGCATTTCATGACAATATTGAGGAATAATAACATATTAGGAAGCAATGCACAAAAGTACTGAGAAGCAATAACGTATTAGGGAAGCAATACTTAGGAAGTGTGGCCTAGTATATTCTTTCCGATTATTGTAGGAATAATAATATGTATGAGTTAGGGTGGGTAATTAGGAAAGTTGCAGGAGGAAACAGAGGAAGAAAGAAGATGGAGTTTGCAATTTATGTGGGGTGGGAGCAAGAGCATTCCCACTGGGATACTAGATGTGAGTGAAGAGATCTTTTAAATATAAAATGGTTGGGGGTGGTGCGAATGGAAGGTGGTAGGGAGTTCCAAAGGCATGCAAGGCCATAAGACAGAAGATTTTTGTCGGGGACGAGTTGGTTTATATACTTCTAATAGATTTTGATTGTTGGACCTTAATACTCTAGCAGGAAGGTGCATTTTAAAGGCTGATGAAAGGGAGGGACAAAGGGAGGGGTTGAAAATGAGCTTATGTGCAAGATTTAGTTGAGTATATGTGAGAACTGGGTAGCTCTAGCCATTTTAGTTTTGGAGAGGAACAGTGGTGGGTGGAGGACTTGTGGTTGGTAGCGAACTTGGCAATTTTGTTGTAGCAAGAGGAAAGTTGTGTTTTTAGAGAGGTCTGTAGATTAGTTAGGAGTGGAGCTCCATAGAGAAGGGAGGGGATAAGAAATGAGGTAGAGGGTGATTTTGGTAGCAGGTGTAAGGTAATGATTTTGTCTGTAAAGCATACCTAGTTTTTGATGGGTTTTCTTGATATTTAACTGTAGGTGGGAGTTGAATTTGAGCTGGTTATCAATTTGGACCCAAGTAACTTGGTCTCGACACCAGTTCCAGGGGTAGATTATTTTGTCTAGAGATGTGGAATGTGTTTATATTGAAAGAAGTTGCCTTAGAGGGGGTGAATAACATTAATTTGGTTTTAGAGGCATTGAGTGCTAGGTGATTCCTTTTCATCCATTGCTCAGTTGTTGTAAAAGCATCTTGAGTCAGTTTTAGGAGTGAGGGGATAGAGGTGGCAGCGCAGATAATAGCAGAATCATCGGCATATTGGATGATGTCTGAGAATGGGATAGAGTTGCGGAAATCATTTATAAATATATTGAAGAGAAGGGGACTCAGTATAGAGCCCTGGGGTACCCCAGTAGGAGTATTTAGAAATGAGGAGGTGGCCTTTTTCCATTTGACTGCTTGAGATCTGTTAGATAAGTAGCTGGAGAACCAGTTCAAGGAGGAGGGAGATAGGTTAAGTTTAGAAAGTTTAGTTAGTAGCAGGCTGTGAGAGAGTGTCAAAGGCCTTGGAGAGGTCAAGTAGTAGGGTAGAAACAATTTGGCCAGAGTCGCGGGCTTTATTTACAGTTTCAAGGAAGGAGAGGAGGGCGGTCATAGTGCTATGATGTGGTCTGAATCCATGTGTGGGAGTTAGTAGATGATTATCTAAGATGTGGAAGGGGTTGTAGTTGTATACACTTTTCTAGGAGTTTAGAGATAGGGGACAGAAATTAGTAACATTGTTGTTGTTGCCACCTTTATGTAGAGGTATGATAAAGGCCCTTTTCCAGACTTGGGGTACTATACATTCTTGGATAGAGCGGTTGATTAAAATGCTAATAGGGTAAGCGATTGCTTCAGCAGCTTTGCTAAGAAAGTAAGAAGGGATGTTATCAGGAGCATTGGTGCATGGCTTCAGTTTCATAAGGAGTTTCTTTATAGTAGAAGTGGGTATAGGTTTAAATGAGAAAAAAGGAGTGTGAAGAGGGAGAATTAGGGGCAGATGAAGCTGATGAAGTAGTAGGAGTAGGAGGAGTGGAGGGATGGGAGTTAGTAGATGGGAATGAGGAAGTAGTAGCCGAGTGGGGTAGAGAGATGGTTGGGGATGGTAAGGGAGTTTTGGAGAATGTAGTGGTGTTAGAGAAAGATGACATTAATTTGGAAATGGATTCAATGAAAAGAGTTAAATTGGGTAGCCAAGTCTTGGTCAGGAGCGTTTGGGTCTGGGGTAGGGGTATCTGGTTTGCTGGGGTTAAGTAGAGTAGAGATACCTTTCCAAAATTTCTGAGGGTTTGATTTTATTATTTTGAAGTGTGGAAAAGTAGTTTTGTCGTAAGATTATGAGCTTTTTACCTTATTTCAAGTATTTTATATTCATTGTAATAAAAGGACAGGATTACAGTATTTTCAGAAGCTCATTACATTTTATTGCAGACCAGTGTCTTATAGCAGTGGCTGTGTGTTAGTACACTTGTAGTTGGGTCAGGGTGGCTTTAATGGTATATGGTAAATAAGCATTGCTACCTTACTTAAAAGCCAAGCCCTGCAACAACTAGCTCCACACTGAAGTCAAAACACAATAGCTCTGGTGGGTAAATGTACTCTGTAGTAATCAAAAAAGGCAAATGTTTAAAATAACTACAGCTTATGTGCAAACACAATAGGTAGTGATGAAACAATGCTCTGCTAAAAATGCTTTAATGCTTCACATTGCTGAGCTGCAGATCAGTTATCACTGGCTACCAGGATTTCACCCACTTCAGCTCAAGCACTGTGCCGTTCAGTGCAACCTTCCCAGAACTAATTCAAGTCTGATCAGAATTATTTGGTGCGTGTATAAGAGGGAGGTAGCATACCCCTCAGCTGCCCAGATTTTTGCCCCATATTCCTCCTAAAAAGGATTGAAGTTGCTAAATGAGACATTTCAGTTTTAGATGTCATGTCATTTAGAAAAATGCATACTAACACAAATCCTGTTACTCTTGCAATTTTCTAAGTTTCTGAGAGCCATATTTATAATCTATCCCTATTTATTTTAGGCTTTGTCCAGATTTCTTGCACTAAGGTTGAGGCCTTGAGGGGTGTGGTATGTTTGTGAGAGAGAAAGTGAAATGCCCAAGTTAGAGTTAACAGGTGGAATTTTCAAGTGCATTTTCAAGGAACTGTGAGTTTTAAGGGAAGCTAAGTTCACGGCTGCTCATGCCAAGTCTATTTACAATGTGCAACTGTTTTGTTTAGCAAATGGTATCTCTATTGTGGTATAAAGTTTTAAAGCTATGTTAGTAGCACCACAAGTAGAATACTTGCATCTTAATGTATATGCTGTAGGAATAGAACCTCAAGCCTTTACATTTGTATGCTGCAGTCCTCAGGATGTCCTCCTTTGGATGAGATGCCTAATAACTATGAACCTGTTTTTCAGCTTGTCATCCATTTTCTATTGCAATATACCAGCTTACCATTTTTTTAATTTAACATAGGCAATTTATTCTTTGACGGCAGCAGGCACTGAATTTGTAGATGAAACACTGAAATATACAGTTGTTTTCTAGCAACAACATCTTCATTAGTTTCAGATATCTTTAATGTGGAATTATTCAGATTACTTTTACTTCAGCAGAGACACTCAAGTGCTGCTGTATAATACAAGGGATATAATTCAATTATATATTATAATTAATACAATCAGGTAAATCAAATAACTTTTGCATGGCCCTAATGGTGTGCAAGGGGCCTATTGCTTGAAAACAGTTCAAAGGTAAATAACCTGCCAGTGGCCAGATGCATTTTCTTTGAATGTGGGTTTCAATGCTGTTTCATTGAATGTGAGTTTCAAAAGTAGAGAAGCTTTAATGCCAAGTCTGTTTTCATTGTAAGACTATTGCTTTGTTTAGGTTTAGTAAATGTCTCAGTGTTTGGGCTATAATGTTTGAAATAAAAGCTGTAAATTAAATCCAACTGCCTGTAATCATTGTAGAACTAAAGCATAAAACAGTATGCACACAGATTTGAACAGTGTCTACAGTAAATGGGGAGAAATTGCCAAGTAATGGGACACTGGAATGGCTGTGTGGGCGGGGCTTGGGGTGGGTGGACTTGGGCGGGGCTGTGTTGGCAGGGGGCGGGGTGAGCTATGTGGGTGGGGCTCTGGGTTTGCACCCCCCCCCTGCAAAAAATCCTGCGGGCTCCCTTGAAAGTGTGGCTGTGAAATGGCTACAACAGTGAGTCTGGTTGGTGCCCACTTCAGTAAATAACATCACATGAAACCCTGCCATGATCTGTCTGACACAAGAATTGTCATAGCAGTTTAAAAAGGTGAATTACTGTCCGTGAAGTTGTAGAGTTCAGATCGGACATGTCCTTTTAGCGTATGGAACCAGCATGGAGGGCTGCAAAACATCCGTGAATGTACAAGAAACATAATAAGCTGTGGCCGTTAACTACAGGGTAAACACCATGCTACTAGAAACCATAGCAATATAGTCAATCCAACAGTCATGCCATGATCTGGTATTTTAACAGAAGAGGAAACATAAGCCGAGAAATGGATATGTCAGTATGTGTGTTTAGAGTACTAAATATGCAAATTAGTTAACTTGCTGTAAACAGAAATTGTTAATCAGTAAGAATAGCAAAAAATTGGCGTAACTTTCCAGTCAGAGGATGAAGATGTGAGTTTAAAGTAGCGGAGGTAAATCCATCATATCTGTGAAATGCAGTAAAAAATGATAGGGTAATAACTAGGAATCAAAGAACTTGATAGGTCAATGCATAAAATATAGCAAGATGATAGGGTAATGGCCTTCAAGCAGTGCCTCAAAAGGAAGAAAAAAACTTTAAAATCTGTCCTAGACACAAATAATTTGCTAGGTTCTCTGGTTGGTAGTACACTAGCCATTTAGTTTGTCTGTTCATCCGGAGGAAATGTAACAAGGCAACATGGCAATAATATTAGTACAGTACGACTGAGACAAAATAAGAATAAAATACATAAAACGTCGGAAGCACATGGTCGAGATACGGCCGCATCAATCTTGCCAGCGTAAAGTACATTCCTTGTCAATGTGCTGTAATCAGTAAAAGCTATTAAGCTTAAAAAAACAAAATTGCATTAAGGTAAGCCATCCATGTAATGTGGTGAAGGAGTATATAATATTAATGTGAGGAAAAGTATGATAGGGTAATAAATGTGAATTGCTGAACTTGATAGGCTAAAGATAGGGTAAATGTTTTTCAAGCAGAACACCAAGCAAAGAAAAATGTTGAAATCTGTCCTAAACACAAATAGTTTGTTATGTTCTGTGAATGGTCGTGCTTTGGGTTGAGAATTTAATAGATAATTTGGAGAACATGCAGTAAAGCAACATGGTAATTATACTAGTACATTGCTACTGAGACAACACCAGAACACACATAAAACATCGGAAGCATACGGCCGAGATACTGTTGCATTAATTATGCCAGCGTAAAGTACATTTTACGTTAATAACGTCATTGATGCCTGGGGTGTAATACTAAGATTTATATATAATGTAATAGTAAAAAATAGAGTCTTATTACAGTCAGCTGAGTATATAATGAGGCGGTGGAGAACATATTATTTCTGTGAGGTAAATTGACTTATGATAGGTCAATAACTGAAAACATTTGCATATGATTGGTTAATGATATGAAATATTGCAAGGTAATAGGGCAATAGTGTTTTAGTAGTAAACCTATGGCAGGAAAATGTTATAGTCTGCCTGAAACAAGAATAGCTGGTTAGTTTAGTACAAATTGCTGGTGTTTCTCTATATTCAGGAGAAAATGCTATAAAGTAAATACGTAATAACACTTCAGCATTACGTCATGACAAAGTAAGAATTCAAAACAAGAAACATCTGAGGCACATAGCCGAGATACGGCTGCATTAATTTTGCCAGCGTAAAGCACATTTTACGTTAATAAAGCCATTGATGCCTGGGGTGTAATCTGCTCCTAGTAGGAGTTGCCAACGTAGTTCCTTTACTTCTAGCAAATTACTAGTGTCACCAAAAAACATTGTACTTGTTCTAACACAAAAAATAAAAATTTATCAAAATGTTGGCATCGCGAACTGTTTCCCTAGAGCGTTGCTGGTGTCCTTAGATCTGATTGCTGAGCAGTGTTCCTTGATGCGGTCTGATAACTTGTGGGTGGTTTTGCCCACATAAAATGCAGGGCAAGTTTGGCAGATTGCAGCGTATACTACCATTGTGCTATGGCAGTCATAGTGTTTGGGAAATTTCACTGTGAAGTTGCAGCGTGGAAAATAGAAATTAGATCCTGCAAAAATATATCGACACACCATGCAAGAGTTGCAGGGAAACATGCCCAGTGAGTTATTCATTGAGACATTGTTAGTCACAATAAAGGGAAAGTCTATTTTCAAACATGGTAGTAGTTCGTGTTTTCTTGAAAATGAACAAGGGTTCATTACCACGTGTGTTCTGTAGATACCTGTTAGAAGAAATAATGTTCCAGTTTCTGTTGACAACAGTTCTGATAGCAGACATGTCCCAATGGGAAAGCTGCAACATCTGTCCGAGGAATTTGAAAGTCTAGCTGAGTGGGGAGTGAAACCAGCTTTTAAAATGAGAGGAAACCTCTAGTGCCTGGTAGAAATAATTTCAGTAGCTAGATTATCCAGTAGCTGTGCTGGGTAAATGCCATTGTAAAAAAGTTGTTTTAAGTATGCCATTTCTTGTGCAAAAGTCAGGACATCACTAACCAAGCGAGAGCGCCTGATAAATTGACTTTTTTTTTTTAAAACAAGTTTATTATTTTTAACATACAAAATAAATATTATAACAATCTTATACAAGCAGTTAATATATAAACAGTTATAACATTTGATAAAACAACCAAAGTATTTACAAAGACATCCACTGCAAATCAAATCAATTAATTAAACTGTAACATCTTACTAATACTGTTTTAACAGATTTTGTAAAGTATCCCATATATTATAGTAAGATGTTTTCCTAATGGTTCTTGACTTTATTGTCATTAGTTCCATATGACATACTTCAATCATAACATTTTTAAATTCATTAAATGAAGGAGGAGTATCTGAAATCCAATTTCTGGTTATTATTTTTCTAGCCACTGCTAGAATAGACCATAATAAGGGAAGCTTAACTTTTTTAACACATTTAGGAACAGGGGTGTTAAATAATATAAGTGATTTAGAGACTGTAAAATTATCTGTGAAAAGAGCCTGCAAAAAATCTTTGATTAACATCCAATATTCCTTCCATTTTATACAGTCATAAAACATATGAGCCCAATCGGCATTTATTTCTGCATTACATCTCTTACATATGTTGTCTTTATTGTTTATTTTATTCATCATTAAGGGTGTATAGAAAGATCTATGTAAAACTTTCCAGGTAAAAAGTCTCCAATTAATAGAAGAAGTAGTTTTATAAGCAGATTCCAGTATATATTGTTTATCTTGTTGTTTTGGTGATTCACCATTGATGGAAATGAAATAATTCCAGTAAGTATCTGAACTGTAATGTGTTTCATCTCTAATAATTTTATGTATGTGTGAGAGCTTACCTTTATCAGAAACCCTATGTTGTAAATTTAATATCAAGTAATCAATCAGAATTGGGGCAGATTCTTTAACTGTTAAAGACATTAAATCAAGTTTATTAATAAGATGTTGTCTAAAAGTCTGAATCTCTAACCAACATGTTTCTCTCAAATCAAATTCTTGCTTTAAGAAGTCTAAATTTTTTGCTTTACTGTCAGACAGCAACTGATACCAATACTTTAAATCATTCTCTGTAACTAGATGAATTCTTTCAGGGGTGGATGATAAAAGAATACCTTGTGTATACATTATAGGAAATACGATAAAATTCCATTCCTTATACTTAGGATGCATAAATATAAAATTACGATATCTAATAATAATATTTAATGGGTAACTAGCTATATATTTTGGTGTAATAGATGAGGTACAAAACACTTTTAGTAACCATAACATGGGAATATTTACAATAGTATTTTTGTGTACTAATGATATTTTCGTGAAGTGCATGCTAATTAGTCCCCAATATTCCTTCCATTTTGCAACATATGACTGATCTATTAGCAATGTTATAACTTTTATAATAGAAGAGATAGCATATAAATTAAAGTCTGGAAATGATATGCCCCCTTGAGACCAACTATTAGTATATTTTTTAATGCAATCCTAGGTCTATTAGGTGCCCATAAGAAATTTAACATTTGTGAATTCAATTTCTTAATAATTATTTTTGTAGGTGGGAGTATTATTGATTGTATTATGTATAATATCTTAGGGAATATTATCATTTTAATAATTGTGAGTCTTTCTTCCATGGTAAAAAAACATATTGTTCCAGCTATTGAAAAGATTTTGCATTTTATGAAGACAATTACTATAATTATTATGTATAATGGATTTTATATCTTTAGTTAATATTATGCCTAAGTAAGTTATTTGACCTGAATTGGGTATATATTTGAGAAAATCATTATTGAGAACATTATTCCGTGTATATATTGGTAATATTTTAGTTTTTTCTTCATTAAATACCAAACCAGAAATATTCTTGAAATCTGTCATCTTGTCAAATAATGAGCGTATAGAAGAATTTGTTCCTGTTGATGCAATTAGAACATCATCTGCAAAAAGTTGGATTTTAGATATTGTATTTTCATCTATATCAAATCCTTCTATATCATTGCTGTTTCTAATCAAATTAGCCCAAGGCTCCATTATTAAAGTAAATAATAATGGTGAAAGTGGACACCCTTGTTTTGTACCTTTTAATATGGGTATTTTTTGTGAGACATATGTTCCTATTTTAATGTAAGCCAATGCTCCTTTATATAGATGTTCAATTAAATTCACAAATGCATCTGAGAAATTTGTACATTTCAATAAAATAAACAAATAGTCCCAACTTACTGAGTCAAATGCTGAACCTATATCAAGACTAATGAGTCTCAAGTCTTTCTTTTTTCTGTTTGCATAATCAATTAGCGTTAAGGTTCTCCTTATATTATCAAAAGTATTTCTATTTATAATAAAGCCTGTCTGATCTATATCTATTATACCTGGAATAATTGTCTTTAATCTGTCAGCAAATATATTCATGAACATTTTATAGTCAACATTAAGTAATGAAATAGGTCTATATGAAATGCATCTGGTTGGGTCTTTATTGGGTTTCAGAATTGGTGCAATAAATGTGTATTGCCAGGATGGGGGAGTTGATAACTCATTTTGAGCTGAAATGAAAAACTTATGTATTAATGAGTAAGTACTCTTAGGAAGAATTTTATAAATCTCTGGAATAATACCATCGTTACCTGGTGCTTTGTTTGATTTAAGTTTATTTATTTGTGTGATAACCTCTGTATATGAAATATTTTTATCTATTAATTTAGTCTGTTGTTTATTAAGTTTTTTGTTCATGTTTGTAACTATAAAGTTCTTTATTTTGTCTTTAGAATCCATATTAATGTTATTATGATTAATGTTATGAAAGTGATTTCTAAATTCATCTAATATTTCTGGTAAACTAGAGACATTCTTCTTTTTCCTTGGAGAAAATTTCTTTGATGTGATTTTGTTTATTCAGCCTTTTTGTTTTATTTTTAAGTTTATGTAAATATTTGGGACTTATTGAGTAAGACAAAAATTTATATTTCTCTAATGTTATTTTGACTTTGTGACTTAAGATTTCTTTGTATTTCTCATTTAATTTATTTATTTCCTCAATGACTTTTTTGTCCATAATATTTTGTTTATTATTATGTTTATATGAGTCTAACTTGTTTTGAATGTCTATTAATTCTTTGTCCCAAGATTTCCTTTTATTATTATACCATCTGATACTTTGTCCATATAAATATGATTTTAGAGCATCCCAAATGTAAATGATGGAGACGTCATGTGTAGTGTTTAAGTCTAAGAAATGTTGCACCTCTGTAAGTATATAATCTTTATAATCCTTTAGTTGAGTTAAGTATGCTGGTATTCTTTTGATCTGAACATTATAAGTACTATTTACCATAAATTCAAAGACAATTGAATTATGATCTGATATAGGACATGAAATGATCTTAGAATTAATTAAGTCTGTTACCAGTTGGTTAGAAATAAAGACTCTATCTATTCTTGAATACGTTTTATGTCTATTAGAAAAAAAGTGTATGGTAATGATTTAGAATATGCCTGATTATTAATATCATTCAAATGATATAAGTTAATGAAATCCTTTAAATGTTTTGCATTAGATGTGATTTTCCTTTTTCCTATAGTAGTAGTATCTTTTTCATGCAGAATACAGTTAAAATCTCCTGCTAAAATAATATCTCCTATAGAGAATGATATAATCTTATTGAGATGGTGTTTCACTGTATTAGTGCCAATTCCTGGAATCCAGTATACACTAATTAATGTATATATTTTCCCATTAATCTGTATTGTGACCATACAGAACATTCCTTTATCATCTTTATAAGACTTAATAGTTTTAGGTATAGGCATATTTTTGTTCCATAAGATAGCCACTCCTCTTTTTTTCTGTGTGTGTTCTGAGCTAGCCAAGACTGTATATTTATCAGTGGCTAATTTATCTATATCTTTTTTTAAGGAGATGTGTTTCTTGAAGGAATATTAAATTGACTCTATGTAGATTAATATATCTCATTAAACTTGCCCTTTTACACGGGTTATTCAGTCCATTAATGTTTAAAGAAATTCCTTTTAAAGTTACCATTTAACTGTTATAAACATATAAAACTCATAATCAGAGTAACATTTACTAAAATAAGTAGAATTATGCCTTCTCCTTTAGGTATTCTATTAATTACAACTATATTTAATGAAAATCTTATGGAATTTTGTGTAATTCAAACTCTTGTTTGTAGTGACAATGAGTTTATAAGATGTAATGTGGATGTCAGAACTATATACACATGATAATAATCAGATGAAAATATTGTTTGGATAAAACAATGCATCCAGCCTGGAGTTAATAACTCCAACTTCGAGTAGCAAATACCACTCAAGTTATCCCCCTATCCTAAGCAGCACTACTCCAGCTGCCACCAAATTACTTCAATACTATTATTAACTAAAGTTAACCTCATTTAATTTGATTATCTATTATAGCAAAGCTTAAACAATTTATAAAACAGCTTCATATAATCATATACAACATTTATAATCATCTAATATTGCTATGTACATCTATTCCATATAATAAATTCATAATCATAATAGCATTCTAACAATCTTGAAAGTGAGAGCAGAGAAGAGAGAGAGAGAGAGAGAGAAAAAAAAAAAGAGAAAAAAAAAAAAAGGAGGAATACCCAAATGGTAGTTTAATAAAAAATTGTAATAAGTTCATATTATATGTTTATGCTCAGTTGAATTCAATAATGTTTGTTATCTCAAGCTATCATGACTCAGACATTACTTACATTAGGGTATACCCATTTTCTGTCATAGCAGTACTGTTAGTAGTTTTAAAACTTTAAATTACTTGCACTAAAAGCTTCCTTCTTATACTCATTCTTATCATATAAATAAAATGAATATTCACAATATATAAGTTAAAAGAACATACTACATAGCAATATTGATCCCTGGTTATACACAAATCATTGTGAT